>NC_136068.1:414267958-414835458 GCF_964261635.1 Lissotriton helveticus
GCGACGTGTGGAGAGACACAGCCACCTGCTCGGTCCGTGTATCGGCGGACGGCGATGTGGTGCGGCCCAGCAGTGGGGGGCGGTGATGTCAAGGGAGGCCCTGGTGTGGGCAGTGTGGAGTGCTCTTTGGCCATGAGGCTTCAGCCGCCCCCAGCCCTTCGCATTGTGCCGCGGCCAATGCTCGGGCTCCCGGTTGTGTCCTCTTCTACTTGCTGAGGTGAGACCTCTGTCACTGGGATCTGCGCTGCTTCTGAAAGGCTTGGCGGAGGCCCGACCAAGCTTTGGCCCTCCTTCTCCTGGACAGCCACGAGGGCCACATAGTGCTGTGGTTTGAAGCGCTGCTGTCTGGGATCGTGTTTGCGTCCCAACGTGTGTGGGCTCCAGCTGCATCCCCAAGGGGCCGATTACACCTCTGCCCTGTCCACGGGCTGCTTCGCGCGGGCCCTTGCTTGAGGCAAGATGTTGTCCTCAAGGAATAGGAGGGACAAACCCCTGAAGGACCTACTACAGAAGGCGACAGGTCAATCTACCTCTCACTCAGATGTCAAATCCATGCAGCCTGAGGACAAAGATCTGCCAGCGACCAAAGCATTCATGATAGAAATGTTCTCGGCCATAAAGGAGGACATTTTGGAACTCCGCTCTCAGCTCTCCTCTGACCTGCGCGAGGTGCGGCGAGATATGGATGCCATTGGGGAGTGGGTGGCGACCTTTGAGGAGCATGACCTGGAACATGCGGATGAAATCCACCAACTCCAGCAAGATGTCATTCACCTCAAGGAGCAAAACCTGGATCTCCAGGCCCACGCCAAGGATTTGGAAAACCGGTCCGGGCGGAACAATATTAGAATCCGGGCGGTCCCATGGAAGGGGGAGGGAGATAATCTACGTGAGTATGTTGGTGAGCTTTTCCGACAGATACTTGGTGAAGGGGAGGATCAAGAAATTCAGATGGACTGTGTCCACCGTGTTGGTTTGCCTCGTGGTGCCAGGGTTCCCCCACCGGACATACTGGTGTGTGTCCACTACTTCCATATTAAGGAGCGGATCCTCCGTAAGGTCCGTGACCTCAACCCTGTACAATTT
Organism: Lissotriton helveticus; assembly: GCF_964261635.1. Classification (NCBI taxonomy): domain Eukaryota; kingdom Metazoa; phylum Chordata; class Amphibia; order Caudata; family Salamandridae; genus Lissotriton; species Lissotriton helveticus. The sequence continues at coordinate 414,269,045 of NC_136068.1, forward strand.
CGGGGCCATCAACCAGAACTTTTCCAAGACTTGGCGGCCTCCACCCTCATCAAGCGTAGGGCCTTTAAGCCCATCACTAATCACCTACCTGAGCAAGGCATCCCCTACTCGTGGTGCCACCCGTTTTGGCTTATTTTCAAGCACAACCGCAAGCTTCTGCAGGTTCGCTCACTGGATGCCGCCTTCGAGATATTAGGGCTGGAGCGGCCCGCTCCTCCGCTTGGGAACATCGGATCGCCTGCTAAATGGCGCTGGCACTCCACCGAATGGCAACTCGTTGGGAAGTCCCCCTCGCCTGCAAAACCAGATGTGTCCACGAGTCTACAGGAGAGAGAGGCTGCTGTTACCTCTGTAGTGTTGGTGACCGACAACTCTGGAGTCCCTTGAGCTCCACACGATTGGCATTAGTTGGGTTCTTATTCAGCGCCGGAGGCAGGAAGTTCTCTGATGAGGATTTGTTTCTTATCCCAATCCTTGTAAATTGGAAGTGCCCTGTATCAGGAGCGTGACGTGTTCCATGATGGCGCCATGTTCCCCTGAATGTTGGACCCACAGGACAGACTGTTGTCACTATGTACAACTTTTGAGTCTCCTTCCTTTTTGTGTTTTCTTGTATTATGGTTTGGGGTCTGGGATTTTGTTAGGGTTTTTTTTTAGTTGTTTTTAGGACTCCGCATCAGTTCCCCAGAAGGCCAGGACAGGATCTGGACTGCGGTCATTGCATCCTGCCCACCTAGCACTGCTGTACAAAAGGGGGTGGTGATGGACAGAGCATCTGAACCAATCAAACACTCACACCCAGTCAAAAGATCTGGGTTTGATCCATCACCGTTCTTTAGCCCACTCTGCCACCCCAGTTCAGACATGGCTATATGCAAATCAGTCTGACCCTGTGCCTCATGGGAACAGTCCAGCCCGAACTGCCACGCCATGCCTTCCCTGGACCGGAAACAAGCTTCCGAGGACCGGTTTCTGGCATTCCAGCCGTCTTCAGCCCGGCTTGCTTGAATCCAGTGGCAAAGTGAGCAAGGGACTCACGTCTGAGCATACCCTGCTACACTTATGGCGGCCAAACCGGTACAAAAGGGGGTGGTGATGGACAGAGCATCTGAACCAATCAAACACTCACACCTAGTCAAAAGATCTGGGTTTGATCCATCACCGTTCTTTAGCCCACTCTGCCATCCCAGTTCAGACATGGCTATATGCAAATCAGTCTGACCCTGTGCCTCATGGGAACAGTCCAGCCCGAACTGCCAAGCCATGCCTTCCCTGGACCGGAAACAAGCTTCCGAGGACCGGTTTCTGGCGTTCCAGCCGTCTTCAGCCTGGCTTGCTTGAATTCAGTGGCAAAGTGAGCAAGGGACTCACGTCTGAGCATACCCTGCCACACTTATGGCGGCCAAAGCGGTACAAAAGGGGGTGGTGATGGACAGAGCATCTGAACCAATCAAACACTCACATCCAGTCAAAAGATCTGGGTTTGATCCATCACCGTTCTTTAGCCCACTCTGCCACTTCAGTTCAGACATGGCTATATGCAAATCAGTCTGACCCTGTGCCTCATGGGAACAGTCCAGCCCGAACTACCAAGCCATGCCTTCCCTGGACCGGAAACAAGCTTCCGAGGACCGGTTTCTGGCATTCCAGCTGTCTTCAACCCGGCTTGCTTGAATCCAGTGGCAAAGTGAGCAAGGGACTCACGTCTAAGCATACCCTGCCACACTTATGGCGGCCAAAGCGGTACAAAAGGGGGTGGTGATGGACAGAGCATCTGAACCAATCAAACACTCACACCCAGTCAAAAGATCTGGGTTTGATCCATCACCGTTCTTTAGCCCACTCTGCCACCCCAGTTCAGACATGGCTATATGCAAATCAGTCTGACCCTGTGCCTCATGGGAACAGTCCAGCCAGAACTGCCAAGCCATGCCTTCCCTGGACCGGAAACAAGCTTCCGAGGACTGGTTCCTGGCATTCCAGCCGTCTTCAGCCCGGCTTGCTTGAATCCAGTGGCAAAGTGAGCAAGGGACTCACGTCTGAGCATACCCTGCCACACTTATGGCGGCCAAAGCGGTACAAAAGGGGGTGGTGATGGACAGAGCATCTGAACCAATCAAACACTCACACGCAGTCAAAAGATCTGGGTTTGATCCATCACCGTTCTTTATCCCACTCTGCCACCCCAGTTCAGACATGGCTATATGCAAATCAGTCTGACCCTGTGCCTCATGGGAACAGTCCAGCCCGAACTGCGAAGCCATGCCTTCCCTGGACCGGAAAAAAGCTTCGAGGACCGGTTTCTGGCATTCCAGCCGTCCTCAGCCCGGCTTGCTTGAATCCAGTGGCAAAGTGAGCAAGGGACTCACGTCTGAGCATACCCTGCCACACTTATGGCGGCCAGAGAGGTACAAAAGGGGGTGGTGATGGACAGAGCATCTGAACCAATCAAACACTCACACCCAGTCAAAAGATCTGGGTTTGATCCATCACCGTTCTTTAGCCCACTCTGCCACCCCAGTTCAGACATGGCTATATGCAAATCAGTCTGACCCTGTGCCTCATGGGAACAGTCCAGCCCGAACTGCCAAGCCATGCCTTCCCTGGACCGGAAACAAGCTTCCGAGGACCGGTTTCTGGCATTCCAGCCGTCTTCAGCCCGGCTTGCTTGAATCCAGTGGCAAAGTGAGCAAGACACTCACGTCTGAGCATACCCTGCCACACTTATGGCGGCCAAAGCGGTACAAAAGGGGGTGGTGATGGACAGAGCATCTGAACCAATCAAACACTCACACCCAGTCAAAAGATCTGGGTTTGATCCATCACCGTTCTTTAGCCCACTCTGCCACCCCAGTTCAGACATGGCTATATGCAAATCAGTCTGACCCTGTGCCTCATGGGAACAGTCCAGCCCGAACTGCAAAGCCATGCCTTCCCTGGACCGGAAACAAGCCTCCGAGGACCGGTTTCTGGCATTCCAGCCGTCTTCAACCGGGCTTGCTTAATCCAGTGGCAAAGTGAGCAAGGGACTCACGTCTGAGCATACCTTTCCACACTTATGGCGGCCAAAGCGGTACAAAAGGGGGTGGTGATGGACAGAGCATCTGAACCAATCAAACACTCACACCCAGTCAAAAGATCTGGGTTTGATCCATCACCGTTCTTTAGCCCACTCTGCCACCCCAGTTCAGACATGGCTATATGCAAATCAGTCTGACCCTGTGCCTCATGGGAACAGTCCAGCCCGAACTGCCAAGCCGTGCATACCCTGGACCGGAAACAAGCTTCCGAGGACCGGTTTCTGGCATTCCAGCCGTCTTTAGCCTGGCTTGCTTGAATCCAGTGGCAAAGTGAGCAAGGGACTCACGTCTGAGCATACCCTGCCACACTTATGGCGGCCAGAGCGGTACAAAAGGGGGTGGTGATGGACAGAGCATCTGAACCAATCAAACACTCACACCCAGTCAAAAGATCTGGGTTTGATCCATCACCGTTCTTTAGCCCACTCTGCCACCCCAGTTCAGACATGGCTATATGCAAATCAGTCTGACCCTGTGCCTCATGGGAACAGTCCAGCCCGAACTGCCAAGCCATGCCTTCGCTGGACCGGAAACAAGCCTCCGAGGACTGGTTTCTGGCATTCCAGCCGTCTTCAACCGGGCTTGCTTGAATCCAGTGGCAAAGTGAGCAAGGGACTCACGTCTGAGCATACCCTGCCACACTTATGGCGGCCAGAGCGGTACAAAAGGGGGTGGTGATGGACAGAGCATCTGAACCAATCAAACACTCACACCCAGTAAAAATATCTGGGTTTGATCCATCACTGTTCTTTAGCCCACTCTGCCACCCCAGTTCAGACATGGCTATATGCAAATCAGTGTGACCCTGTGCCTCATGGGAACAGTCAAGCCCTAACTGCCAAGCCATGCCTTCCCTGGACCGGAAACAAGCTTCCGAGGACCGGTTTCTGGAATTCCATCCGTCTTCAGCCCGGCTTGCTTGAATCCAGTGGCAAAGTGAGCAAGGGACTAACGTCTGAGCATACCCTGCCACACTTATGGCGGCCAAAGCGGTACAAAAGGAGGTGGTGATGGACAGAGCATCTGAACCAATCAAACACTCACACCCAGTCAAAAGATCTGGGTTTGATGCATCACCGTTCTTTAGCCCACTCTGCTACCCCAGTTCAGACATGGCTATATGCAAATCAGTCTGACCCTGTGCCTCATGGGAACAGTCCAGCCGGAACTGCCAAGCCATGCCTTCCCTGGACCGGAAACAAGCTTCCGAGGACCGGTTTCTGGCATTTCAGCCGTCTTCAGCCCGGCTTGCTTGAATCCAGTGGCAAAGTGAACAAGGGACTCACGTCTGAGCATACCCTGCCACACTTATGGCGGCCAAAGCGGTACAAAAGGGGGTGGTGATGGACAGAGCATCTGAACCAATCAAACACTCACACCCAGTCAAAAGATCTGGGTTTGATCCATCACCGTTCTTTAGCCCACTCTGCCACCCCAGTTCAGACATGGCTATATGCAAATCAGTCTGACCCTGTGCCTCATGGGAACAGTCCAGCCCGAACTGCCAAGCCGTGCCTTCCCTGGACCGGAAACAAGCTTCAGAGGACCGGTTTCTGGCATTCCAGCCGTCTTCAGCCTGGCTTGCTTGAATCCAGTGGCAAAGTGAGCAAGGGACTCACGTCTGAGCATACCCTGCCACACTTATGGCGGCCAGAGCGGTACAAAAGGGGGTGGTGATGGACAGAGCATCTGAACCAATCAAACACTCACACCCAGTCAAAAGATCGGGGTTTGATCCATCACCGTTCTTTAGCCCACTCTGCCACCCCAGTTCAGACATGGCTATATGCAAATCAGTCTGACCCTGTGCCTCATGGGAACAGTCCAGTCCGAACTGCCAAGCCATGCCTTCCCTGGACCGGCTACAAGCTTCCGAGGACTGGTTTCTGGCATTCCAGCCGTCTTCAGCCCGGCTTGCTTGTTTATATCCAGTGGCAAAGTGAACAAGGGACCTACGTCTGAGCATAACCTGCCACACTTATGGCGGCCAAAGCGGTACAAAAGGGGGTGGTGATGGACAGAGCATCTGAACCAATCAAACACTCACACGCAGTCAAAAGATCTGGGTTTGATCCATCACCGTTCTTTAGCCCACTCTGCCACCCCAGTTCAGACATGGCTATATGCAAATCAGTCTGACCCTGTGCCTCATGGGAACAGTCCAGCCAGAACTGCCAAGCCATGCCTTCCCTGGACCGGAAACAAGCTTCCGAGGACCGGTTTCTTGCATTCCAAACGTCTTCAGCCCGGCTTGCTTGAATCCAGTGGTAAAGTGAGCAAGGGACTCACGTCTGAGCATACCCTGCCACACTTATGGCGGCCAAAGCGGTACAAAAGGGGGTGGTGATGGACAGAGCATCTGAACCAATCAAACACTCACACCCAGTCAAACGATCTGGGTTTGATCCTGTAGTGTAGTTCCTATTATCCCAATAGGCTCTGCGCATTGGAATAATATCTTCAATAGTATAGACCTAGGGCAGAGGTTAACTAGGTCTTCTACCGACGATATTAGACTTAAAGTTTTGTGTTTGCCAGCCAGCTCAGAGTTCACTAGAAACTTTCTCGAATAGGCAAGGAGGATTTTAACCTCCCTGGATAGACAAGAAGGGATTTAGTTTCTGACAACCATAGAACATGACAACTTTTCTCTCCCCTAATCAAGAGTGTATCTCTAGAGTCGTGTGAAAACAAAAGACAACTTATTTTACTCAGTCAGTTAAGTGCATTCTTAGTTTCACCAGATTGTAGAGAAAAGGAAGAGACGGGCGTGTTCAATAAAAGATGTTATTTATTGATCAGTCTCCTTTCTCATACAAGAGAAATGAATCGCTATTATTGTAATACTTATAGTTAAGTAAAGTGCATACAGTAAAGACAGAATTATAAAATAATACTGTAAAAGCATTGATATGGTTTCTGAGCCATATGATACTTTAAAATGGATAAATTAGATACATACATATATACATTTGACTAATCATACTCAACTGGTGCTTCTAACCACGCCTACCCCAGTGTACCTGACCTAGGCCTAATACGTGGGCGGGAGTAGATAAGTAGCAGTTTAAGTTAAGTTTGTTTTGCCAAGGGACTGACTCAAGAATTCTCTGCAAGGGGTTATTCAGTTCTGTACCTGAGATCTAGAATGGTGGAGGGCTGGTATCTCTTATCCCAGGTCTTGATATTCCAGCTGCCTGCGAGGGCTGCTTGGAAGCGCCGGAGCTGGATTTCTCAGCAGGAGAAAGGCAGCGTCTCGTTCTCAGCGCGTCAGGAAGGCGGGGCAGCGCCTGTGGGCTTCGCTCTCTGCTGGGCTCCTAGGCACGTCTCGCTGCTCCAATCTAGTCACCACCGCATGTGTTTGCTTAAGGCAATGTCGGTAATATTTATACCTGAAAGGTGCCGAGATTGACGTAAGGATGGACATATATACGTCAATAAGGATGTCATATGAACAGGCTCGTTCGCACATTCTTTTGCTGAAGTTCTCGGTGAAATCAAAACAATGGCTATGGGAATTTCCCAGGTCGCTGTAGGTTTGATTTGTTTTGAGAACTCTGTATGCCTTATCAGGGGCTGGAGGAATATCGCTTGTCTAATTAGATGGCATGCGTTATGACCTAATCAGATAACGCGCTTCTGTGCCGTGGTGTGGCTTAATCAGATAACGGTTTTTGCACCGTTGGATGGCTGCTAGTTAATTATTAACCAAACCAGGGTCAGGAATAGGGGAATCGATACAGTACCTATAGGAATACATCACACCCACTTCACGTAGACTATGTCCATATTTACAAATCTAAGCATAGTGAAACCAGTAGCGTTTGTTTATACCGTACCACCCCAAAATACATTCATATGTATCCTGAAAAATTGAAACTACAAAATATACGAAACACAATCACATGTACTATATGTACAAGCAGTCTAATAATGCTACACATATAACGCATATTTTAAATTCATCAATAAAAAAAATGCGAAAAATACACATGAAATGGCTCTTAATACAGAAAAAAAAGTGCAAGACCATTTCATCACAATCATAAAGGTCTGTATGAGAGTGCTAGAGGATAGCGAATGTCTCGTGACTACCTAAAATAGAAATTTAGTTCTCTAAGAATAATGTCTACTTTAAGCAGAAGATAAGTGTCCCAAAAAATCGTAAATATTTTTGAATTGGGGAAAAAGCTCTTGCAGTCTGAAAAAATGATGAGAATTTTTTTTTTTTCACATCGCTTTTTAAAAGTTGAAGGCCAAATTCAGCATGTGGGGAACTCCGAGTGCTAGTTTGCTCAAAGTTATTCCTGCTGCTCTGGTGAAAACATCATATCATTTAGACTGTTGAAAAAACTGTCAACAGCTTCTTGCGTAAGTTCCACTAACTCGGAAAAAGTTGTTACCAAGCATTCATGAGCCTGAGCATGATTGCCTCCATTGATGTTTTGATCAGCATAGCTGACTGAAGGTCGTACCTGATCGATGCTGCTTTCATCTTGTACTTCACTACCCCTCAATCGTAGTGGTGAAGTCTCCACGAATGCCGTCATCAGGATTGGTAGCCGCTGGGGACAGCACAATGCATGAGCCGTTACCGGACCCAACAAGGTATCTGCGTCCATTGGCACATCCGATTGTAGTGCCAGACAGGTGTCCAACACGCATTCTTCGCCGCATAGCAAGCACCTTAATACAGGCATAACACAACTTTGCCACATTGGTCTAAATGAAAGAGACCAAGTCATGTTCAGGTCCCGAAGCCATGCTAGTCCAAGGACTTTAGTTATGCGGTCCCGGTAGCCAATGGCTAGGATCATTTCTTCCCTTGTCGCAGGTGTTTTGTCTGTGACATGGTTTGCCATAGCGAAATAACAGGATCAAAAATAGGAAGCCTGCCACTAGTCCCAAAAGGAGAGGAAGTCCGCCAAAAATTGAATGGACAAAGTCTGGAAAAATACCCAGGATGGCTTTGAATGGAGTTAAAGCACCCGAAAACACTGCTTTAAATACACTGGATACACCAGTGGTATCAGAAATATTTAAGATTTTGTTCAGTATTTCTGCGAAATGTATGGGGGAATTTGTTGATAATAATGAAAGAATCTCTTCTGTTGTCCTTGCAACTTGGAGATCATATGTTTCTTTTGATGACGTGAGCCTAGTCGGCGTCTGTAGGAGCACAGTCTTCATTCTGCTTAAAGTATCTATTCGAATAGAAGCAATTTTCAAATCGGGCCATAACCTTGCCTCCCTGTCTGGAGAATCGTTCGGGAACAATACTCGTTCACAGCACATGACCTTCCTAGTCACGGTTATGAGATAAGATTTTCCGGGCAGCAAACTACAACATCTGCGATCTACTATTAGAATGTAACGCCCGTTCGAGAGTCTCCTAAAGAATGGTTCTATTTGTGTTGCAGGTGTGCCTAGCTGGTAACATGAAAGGTTATTTGAAGTCCCTTCACAGGCTCCATGCAAGCTAATACCCTGACACAGAAGTGTACCGCTTAGTGATTTTGCACAATTATTGCCACTAAGAAACACTTTCTGGCCTTTATTACTGACACATTCGTGTGTATAGGGCAAGTTCCATATTGACTTAATGTATCCTTTACCCAACCTTTCATACTGGCCTGCCTGTATATATTTTTGGCAGAATTGAAACTGGAAAGTAGTTATCGGAATATTTATTATTCCATGTATTATCCATTCAATGACAGGTCGTTCTGACATTGTCAATGGTAATCTCTCAAGTCTTTCAATGCTCAGAATTGTATAGTCAGCACCCTTCTGTGCCAAACTGATTTGTTTATCAGTAAGGTTAAAGATATTAAATAATGACGTCGTGTTGATTAAACGCCAAGGCACATAGCCAGGACGCAGATTTTGTAACGTCCAGCCAAGCTGTACAATAGAACGCAATTGGGACTGACCGTGTTGTAACATCAGTAAGTCTTGCGATATTATATCGATTGCTGAAGACACAATGCTGTCCAGAGAATATATTCTGGAGGACAGAGTCATTAACCCATTGTCCACCACAGAAAGTGATTTTTCCAAATTAATACGGTCAATTTCCCGTATTTTTTCTGCTGTCTCAATTTGAGTTACTTTCCAAACTTCTTTATAAGCTGCATATATAGAGGCCGCTATGAAACGTTTTTGACGCTGTTTGCGTGGTCCCAATATGAAATCACGCAAGTCAGCACCTTCTGTAAGTAAAGTTAGGTGTTGCTTAATTTCAGCCAGTGTGGACGTTTGTAGCCATTGAAGGCAGAGCTTGCCCACGCTGTAGGTGGTTACTATCCCTGGATGTTGTCTTTGGGAATATCTAGGGTCTGGCCTGGTCAATTTGAACCCCTGTATTTTGTTCAGGAATCTGTCTTGACAGTTATTTGTGTCTGTGGGCCAGATCAACCATTGTTTCCATTCAGGATGTGCTCTGTTTTGTTTTAATATATGGTTTACGTCTATCTCATCATCTATAGAGCTATTACTGCTGACTGTTGGTTTTGGAATAGACGGTTTGTTCAAATCTTTGATTTTGGCTAAGCCAAGACAGGTAGTTTGTTGAATAGTGTCATTCAAAAATATAATTTGTTCTGGGATCATGCAGGCTCTGAACAATGATTCTATACCTTGTACTTGCCAATCTTTTGTACCCCAAATAGTTTTTGTTTCAATGTTACTGTTCCAGAAATCAAAACCAAATGTATTCATTTGCTCAAAAAATGAATCTGAATATATCAATTTTGTGTTGGTAAGCATGGTCTTCATACCTGTCTTATTTGACAATTTGAAATAAAATGTTTCTGCATTACTTGTGTTAAACCCTGAAAAGTATGAATATTTATCATAAAATGTTTTCGAGCTATCTTTTGGAGGAGTAGCACAATGTTCCCATTGGTTATAATTTAAAACATTTCTAGGTTGTGCAGTTTTATGGAGATAATGGTTACCATAGTGGTTATAGCAGAACATTTGATCATAATTAGACGAACCCTGCAAATAATCATGTTCTGTAAATTTAGCAGACATCACAAGATCAGACATCATATCATTAATACTTTCAAAGTCCCAATCATCAGCAAATGTGCTTGGTTTTACAAAGTCACTCAATGAGATCTTGAATTGGTGTGGATACTTCAGGATTTCAACTGGACCATAGATTTCATAATCAGTTTTGTCCCATGCTACACTGCCTGGTATAGGATTGGCTGTGAAGTTCACTGAAGAAAGTTCTCTTTTCTCGATGTGTGAAGATGTGTGTGGTTTAAGGACCAAGTTGATTTTCTGGCTTGCTGTGTCCATTTTAGCATATTTTCCTTCAATGAAATGTCCCAAGCATAGTACCATGATGAGCCAAAGAATGAGGACAAATGCACCTAAGGCCACCCAAAAATTAATCCATGGAGAAATCAGATAGGTTTCTTTCAGCTGTTGAAGAAGTTCCTTAGCTTTATCTTTAAAAGTTTTTGTTGATGGCTGTTTCTTTGCTTCACTCAGGTCTTCAGATGAATCATCGAAGTTGATGAAGTAGCCGGATGCTGTTCTGTCAATTGTTCCAATTGCTTTTGGATTTTGCTTTGTTTCATTAGCAAAGTCTGCAGTTACATCATCATAGGTTGTTGTTTCTTGATGAAAAGCTTTGATTTGGGTTTTAGGAGGTTCAAGTTCCATTGCTTTGTTGCATAGTCCTTGTTGATTCACTGTAGATTTTCCAAATGTGATCAGTCTTCCAGTTTGAGCCTCTGTATTCGTAGCAAACATTGGTGTTCTGCTACTTCTTGGGAGTCCACTTGGCCTACTATTTGTTATCGGCCACATGATTGTGGTTTAACCAGGTCGATGGATATGACTCGGTTCTCCTTTTTACCAGCAAGGGGCGGTAGTACTACTGATCTTGTCCCGTTGATAGACAAGACAGGAACTGCTTTTCTGTAAGAAGGCCCAAATTCCTTCTTTACCGCGATCTTTTCTCTGACCAGATCCCCGACTTTTGGAATCCAGACAGGCCTTGCTGGGACAGGTGGTTTTTCTTCAGTGGTTGTTGGCTGTTGTTTCAACTTTATGTTGCTCAGGTCTTTTCTTGTTTCATTTAAGTCCTGCAAAATAGCCAAACGATCTTTGATATCAAAGCTTTTGTCTTTAACCACTGAAGTCTGACTATCAAGATCTTGGATCATCATTCTAGTCCCGAACAATAGTTCGTACGGACTGAACCCTTTCAGAGAATTCCTTGGCAGGTTATTTAGACTACGTTGGACACTTATTAAATGTTTGACCCACCCAGCTCCCGAACCTAATACCTTTTCCGTTATAGATTGCTTTATGTCTTGGTTTTTTCTTTACACCATCCCGTATCCCTCAGGAAGGAAGTGAGAAGAGTCCCGCTTTGCAATGCTCATTTGGCCATGCTTCCCTATAAGCTTGAGGGCTAAAAGGAATACATTATTCAAAACGTAGCATGCTCCTAGCGTATATGCCATTATAGACTTGCAAATCTTTTTATAACAGTCCAGACGTCAGCCGAGCGCTGGGGTCTACATTATAAGTGAAAATTAGTCTTTTTATGTTAATATGACGCTTTTTCATCATGGGTACTTTCTTATTGTTGTTGTTTATCTGGAGCGAAATGCCATGGCAATAGTCCTCCTCGCTCGCCACTGCGATCTCTGTTAAAGTCTGGGCAGTTTTTTACAAAAATGTGATGATGCAGGCTCATGCCTGGCCACCAGTACACTGATTGTAATTCTTCCAGAGAATCTTTTTGCTTAAGGTGTCTGAGACCCTCACCCATATGTGCGTCTGCTATTAACAAGCCTCTCCTGTCCGTGTTTGGAATTACTCTATCCCCCACTCCAGGGATTCGAGCAAAAGGGACTGAGTTTGCATCGATTATGTATGTATAATTGAGTGGATAATTGATCGGTAGCGCTGAGCAGTCGCCTTTAGATGACGTTTTCACCGCCAGCACAGTTTCACCGTCAATGTGTTTTACTGCACGCTTTTTGGTAGCTACGGAAGCCGATTTACTTGCTACCGCTGTGGCTGTCTCAGCCAATGAATTCCCTGCAACGTGAACGCCATCACGCTGATGACTCAGTGAATGTATCACGTGAGTTTTTGGTAGTTCTTTCTGTAAAAGAACTACTTGTTCCCAGAGCACTTTTTGCTTTATTGTTGCACCTGTGTCATCTTTGTAACCGTTTTTAATCCATTTCTGTAAGTCGTTATTGTATGATTTGACGCAGTAATACGAATCGCACACTATAAGTGTCGGGAATTCGCGATCGGCATTATCTAGCGCCATTTTCAATGCTATTATTTCAGTTTGTAGTTCTGAATTATTTTCCACTGAGTGTGTTTTTGTAAGTAGAGGTCTTAATTTACCTCCGCGCCACACTTCGTTTACAATTTCGCACGTGGCGTTGTAAGCCAGCTCTCCCCAAACTGAGGGTTGAGCATGTCCGTCTGTATATATTACACAGGCGTATTGTCGTAAAGGCAGAATGTCGATTGGCAGAGGGTATTCTCTCTCATATTTTAGAAATTTTAATTCTTTCATTTCCGGGTCAAAATAGTATTTTACTTTGTCTGTAGCAACAGAATTTACCCATTGTACCCATTCTGGATTTAGTGCAGTTGTCAGTAAATTACATGGTGTTGTTAATGCCTCAAAAGCTGATTCTGCTGTTCTGACTGTAACCTGTCTACCGTCTGCTTGGCATTTTTCCTTTGCTACAGCTGTTTGAACCGCATGAACAATGCTTTCCTTAATGCTGAACCTTTTTTCAGCTTCTGTGTACAAATGTGATTTGTATGCTATTGGTACCTTCTCTCCCTCATTAGAGGTCAGGTATGTGAATCCGCATCTTCCTGGGATGACTCGAATCACAAGGTTGCGTGTATTGTCACGTGTTTGTAATTTTGTTTTAACTAACATATCTGTTTGTAAAGATCTCAAAATTTCTGTGTGTTTTTGAGTCCAATTGATTCTTTTTAAATCTGGTTTTATAAGATCATAGAGAGGTTTAATTCTCTCTGCATAATTTATAATGTAAGTTCTTCCGAAATTTAGGAAGCCTAGAATTGATTGTAAGTTTTCCAGTGTTCTAGGTGCTTGGATTACAGCACATTTCTCTAGGAAATTGTCAGCCAGGCTTTTGCCTTCACTTGATAGTTCATATCCTAAAAACAGGACTGTTAGATGGGCAATCCTTGACTTTTTAAAGTTGAATTTGTAACCCTCTGCTGCGAACCCAAGTATTATGGTGTTCACTCTTTTCAAGTGAGTATCCAAGTCATCATCTGTTAGATAGATGTCGCCGACATAAGATAATGCCTCGTCATCATATGTTTGTAGTAATTCTGTTACTCTCGCTGAGAATAATCCTGGGCTGTTCTTGAACCCCTGGGGCAAACGACAGAAATATTTTTGCGTGCCATTTATTGAGAACGCCGTCAAATATCTGCTCTCTGGTGCTATATTTTGACAAAAGAATCCATTAGAAATGTCTAATGTGGTTTTGTATTTTTTGCGCACTATGTTATTCATTAGTGCAGCACTATGCGAGTTTTGTACTGCAAATGTTTTGCAACATGAGTTAAGGTGTCTGTAGTCCAAAACAAGACGATATGAATTGTCTGGCTTGGAGACAGGAAACAAAGGGTTGTTCATTTGTGAGGTGCAAGTTTCAATCACCCCCTGGTATTCAAGTTGATCTAGGATCTCTTTTACCTGTTTTTTAGCTTCTTGCTTAATCGGGTACTGCCTCTGTGCAGTAGGTTGTGATTTTAGCTGGATTTTGTGAGGAGGAGAGTCCTCATCCCATCCCACATGATTTTTATATAAGGCAGGGGCTTGAGCTACTGCCCACTTTCTTGCAAGTGTATATTTTTTATGAATTGGAATATGTTTGAGAAGGCAGGCATAATTATTTCTTCGCCATGTGGGCACTCCCTGACAAACTCTGGAGGCCAGTCTCGTTCAGCTAGAAGGATGTCATAGCCCTTGGAGAGATTATCCCAAAATAGACCCCTTATTTTTCTAGTCTTATCCCCCTCTATACGCAATGTTATTTCATATATTTTATGAGGTTTGCTAACTCTGGTATCTGCAGTTTCCACCTGAATGTATTAATTCGTGTCCACTGTCTCCAGATGATTCATAAGGACTTTGCGAGCTATGCTCACTTCTGCTGCGCTGTCTAGCATTGTCTGAGCCCATTCTCCGTTTTTCAGCTGTGTCCTCAGTATTCTCTGCATTGTTAATTACTTTAATACTGGCTACCTTCTTTTTTGGAAATTGTAATTTTTTATTCAGATGAGCAGGTTCTTTGTCTTTGGACTTGACGTGCTCTTCCCTGTGTTCTGATCGTCCTCTTCTTTCCGATTTCTGCGAGGAAGTCTGAAAAGATTGAGAGGGACGTGTATCAATATCTTGATATCTATCAGTTTTTTTTTTATATTATCCCTATTTCTAAGGTTGTATTTTTTCACAGAGGGCTCCCTTTGGGGAGACTTGCGTCCTTGGTCAGGAGATCTTTCTCTCCGCCGAGGAGACCTTCCTCTGGACTGGAATCTTTTTTCTTTAGGATTGGATTGTTTATTTCCATCCCAGCTCTTCTTTTGAGTGTTTAAATTATTTTTAATAAATACCTTTTCAGGACTTTCAACTAGTTGGGTTTTCACTGGTATTCCACCCAAACTGTCTCTTCCTAGTTCTTCATAGGATTTTTCTATGATTCTGGCAATTTCAGATGGTTGGTCTGCTATATTTGTCTCTTTTAACCTCTGGCGAATCGCCACATTTGCTGCTTCTCCCTTTATGTTGGCTAATAATATTGCAGAGACCTGCTTGAAGTCTTTCAGTAATTTCATACCGAGAGTTAAAGCGGGTTCTGGACCGTATTCATCTTGAATCTGTTTTAGCACATCTGGTATTACTGACATGGATGGTACACCATGTGTTTTTGTGTAAATGGAAGCAAAGACTGTTCCCCAAGTGTCACAGTCCTCCACATGTGGTGCGATTCCCATTGGAAGACAGATAGTCAGAATCCTATGTTTCTCAACAGGGGTGGTATCTGGAAACACCGCCTCCATTTGAGTGATTTTTTGTGCTAGCCAGAAAGGAATTTGTTTCCGTTTTGCGGGTACTTTACCTAGACAGGACTGTATGTTCAGTGGTGTAATTTTATTTGTGTTCCCCTGATGAGTGATCAGCTGTGGAATTTTAATTGCTGGTGGGATTGTTGAAGTCCGCATTACATATTGGACTAATTGTCTATGTATTTTTATTATTTGTTTTAGCTGTGCTAAAAGCTCTGCTGCAGGCATTTCTTCAATGTCTGGATGTGGTGTGTATCCGGCTAGGACCGGCCACGTTGCTCCTGGTCTACCTAGTGGACCGAGCCTGGTGATGTGATTATTATGTTTTAGGGCGCCATGAAACAAGAGCAGGTGCTCTTGGAATTTGAGTGGTATTTCCACCTCCTCGAAAGGAATATACTCATTAGGAGGTTCCTCTATTTTGTAATAGTGGAAGTCCTTTGTTACAGCGTTTGCTGCTGGAAAGTTTATCCATGAATAGAATACCTCTGTCTGCCGATATTCGTGTGCCTCAATTACGAATATGACTGTACCACCTCTTGGTGTCAGTCCATTTTCTATAAGTTTTAGGGTTATAGATTTTCTTATGTTGACCGGGATGAGTATTATATCCGGGTCATTTTGCAGCAGAGTATTGTCTGCTACTAGGAGTTCAGCTGCTATTCTAACTGTCTCCCTTTCTTCTTCACTTTCTGTCATTTTACTGACAGGAAGGTTATTCTGTTTGTTTGCAGATCAGGTTTCTATGGAAACAAAGATTAGATGCACAATATTTTGGAACAGTGTATCCTTCAACGTTGAATAAACCAAGAACCATACATAGGAGTCTCATCCTGCGAGGTTTGGCGGATATGACCTTTCACCCACTCCAGACGTCTTTGGAGTATTATGGGAAAAAAGGGGTCTGTGTGAAAAAGCACGACTGAGTTACTCTAATGTCTTGCGTTAGTTTTATCGCCTATCCAAACGTTGGGCGCCATGTAGTGTAGTTCCTATTATCCCAATAGGCTCTGCGCATTGGAATATCTTCAATAGTATAGACCTAGGGCAGAGGTTAACTAGGTCTTCTACCGACGATATTAGACTTAAAGGTTTGTGTTTGCCAGCCAGCTCAGAGTTCACTAGAAACTTTCTCGAATAGGCAAGGAGGATTTTAACCTCCCTGGATAGACAAGAAGGGATTTAGTTTCTGACAACCATAGAACATGACAACTTTGCTCTCCCCTAATCAAGAGTGTATCTCTAGAGTCGTGTGAAAACAAAAGACAACTTATTTTACTCAGTCAGTTCAGTGCATTCTTAGTTTCACCAGATTGTAGAGAAAAGGAAGAGACGGGCGTGTTCAATAAAAGATGTTATTTATTGATCAGTCTCCTTTCTCATACAAGAGAAATGAATTGCTATTATTGTAATACTTATAGTTAAGTAAAGTGCATACAGTAAAGACAGAATTATAAAATAATACTGTAAAAGCATTGATGTGGTTTCTGAGCCATATGATACTTTAAAATAGATAAATTAGATACATACATATATACATTTGACTAATCATACTCAACTGGTGCTTCTAACCACGCCTACCCCAGTGTACCTGACCTAAGCCTAATACGTGGGCGGGAGTAGATAAGTAGCAGTTTTACCTAAGTTTGTTTTGCCAAGGGACTGACTCAAGAATTCTCTGCAAGGGGTTATTCAGTTCTGTACCTGAGATCTAGAATGGTGGAGGGCTGGTATCTCTTATCCCAGGTCTTGATATTCCAGCTGCCTGCGAGGGCTGCTTGGAAGCGCCAGAGCTGGATTTCTCAGCAGGAGAAAGGCAGCGTCTCGTTCTCAGCGCGTCAGGAAGGCGGGGCAGCGCCTGTGGGCTTCGCTCTCTGCTGGGCTCCTCGGCACGTCTCGCTGCTCCAATCTCGTCACCACCGCATGTGTTTGCTTAAGGCAATGTCGGTAATATTTATACCTGAAAGGTGCCGAGATTGACGTAAGGATGGACATATATACGTCAATAAGGATGTCATATGAACGGGCTCGTTCGCACATTCTTTTGCTGAAGTTCTCGGTGAAATCAAAACAATGGCTATGGGAATTTCCCAGGTCGCTGTAGGTTTTATTTGTTTTGAGAACTCCGTATGCCTTATCAGGGGCTGGAGGAATATCGCTTGTCTAATTAGATGGCAAGCGTTATGACCTAATCAGATAACACGCTTCTGTGCCGTGGTGTGGCTTAATCAGATAACGGTTTTTGCACCGTTGGATGGCTGCTAGTTAATTATTAACCAAACCAGGGTCAGGAATAGGGGAATCGATACAGTACCTATAGGAATACATCACAATCCATCACCGTTCTTTAGCCCACTCTGCCACCCCAGTTCAGACATGGCTATATGCAAATAAGTCTGACCCTGTGCCTCATGGGAACAGTCCAGCCCGAACTGCCAAGCCATGCCTTCCCTGGACCGGAAACAAGCTTCCGAGGACCGGTTTCTGGCATTACAGCCGTCTTCAGCCCGGCTTGCTTGAATCCAGTGGCAAAGTGAGCAAGGGACTCATGTCTGAGCATACCCTGCCACATTTATGGCGGCCAAAGATGTACAAAAGGGGTGGTGATGGACAGAGCATCTGAACCAATCAAACACTCACACCCAGTCAAAAGATCTGGGTTTGATGCATCACCATTCTTTAGCCCACTCTGCTACCCCAGTTCAGACATGGCTATATGCAAATCAGTCTGACCCTGTGCCTCATGGGAACAGTCCAGCCGGAACTGCCACTCCATGCCTTCCCTGGACCGGAAACAAGCTTCCGAGGACCGGTTTCTGGCATTTCAGCCGTCTTCAGCCCGGCTTGCTTGAATCCAGTGGCAAAGTGAGCAAGGGACTCACGTCTGAGCATACCCTGCCACACTTATGGCGGCCAAAGCGGTACAAAAGGGGGTGGTGATGGACAGAGCAAACCCAGATCTTTTGACTGGGTGTGAGTGTTTGATTGGTTCAGATGCTCCGTCCATCACCACCCCCTTTTGTACCGCTTTGGCCGCCATAAGTGTGGCAGGGTATGCTCAGACGTGAGTCCCTTGCTCACTTTGCCACTGGATTCAAGCAAGCCGGGCTGAATACGGCTGTAATGCCAGAAACCGGTCCTCGGAAGCTTGTTTCCGGTCCAGGGAAGGCATGGCTTGGCAGTTCGGGCTGGACTGTTCCCATGAGGCACAGGGTCAGACTGATTAGCATATAGCCATGTCTGAACTGGGGTGGCAGAGTGGGCTAAAGAACGGTGATGGATCAAACCCAGATCTTTTGAATGGGTGTGAGTGTTTGATTGGTTCAGATGCTCCGTCCATCACCACCCCCTTTTGTACCGCTTTGGCTGCCATAAGTGTGGCAGGGTATGCTCAGACGTGAGTCACTTGCTCACTTTGCCACTGGATTCAAGCAAGCCGGGCTGAAGACGGCTGTAATGCCAGAAACCGGTCCTCGGAAGCTTGTTTCCGGTTCAGGGAAGGCATGGCTTGGCAGTTCGGGCTGGACTGTTCCCATGAGGCACAGGGTCAGACTGATTTGCATATAGCCATGTCTAAACTGGGGTGGCAGAGTGGGCTAAAGAACGGTGATGGATCAAACCCAGATCTTTTGACTGGGTGTGAGTGTTTGATTGTTTCAGATGCCCCGTCCATCACCACCCCCTTATGTACCGCTTTGGCCGCCATAAGTGTGGCAGGGTATGCTCAGACGTGAGTCCCTTGCTCACTTTGCCACTGTATTCAAGCAAGCCGGGCTGAAGACGGCTGTAATGCCAGAAACCGGTTCTCGGAAGCTTGTTTCCGGTCCAGGGAAGGCATGGCTTGGCAGTTCGGGCTGGACTGTTCCCATGAGGCACAGGGTCAGACTGATTTGCATATAGCCATGTCTGAACTGGGGTGGCAGAGTGGGCTAAAGAACGGTGATGGATCAAACCCAGATCTTTTGACTGGGTGTGAGTGTTTGATTGGTTCAGATGCTCCGTCCATCACCACCCCCTTTTGACCGCTTTGGCCGCCATAAGTGTGGCAGGGTATGCTCAGACGTGAGTCCCTTGCTCACTTTGCCACTGAATTCAAGCAAGCCGGGCTGAAGACGGCTGTAATGCCAGAAACCGGTCCTCGGAAGCTTGTTTCCGGTCCAGGGAAGGCATGGCTTGGCAGTTCAGGCTGGACTGTTCCCATGAGGCACAGGGTCAGACTGATTTGCATATAGCCATGTCTGAACTGGGGTGGCAGAGTGGGCTAAAGAACGGTGATGGATCAAACCCAGATCTTTTGACTGGGTGTGAGTGTGTGATTGGTTCAGATGCTCCGTCCATCACCACCCCCTTTTGTACCACCTAGCACTGCTGGCATTAGGTGTCACATTAGCTTTTGCCTCTCCCCTGAGTGTTATAGTTAGGGATTTAAAGGTCTTAAGCCTGAATATCAGGGGCTTAAACAGCCCTGTTATGCGCTCGGCCATACTTTCCCTCTTGGAGAGCGTGGAGGGCGATGTGTGCCTGCTACAGGAGACTCATCTCCTCTCTAGGGATACTAACCGGATGAAAGATACGCGCTTCACCTTACAACTCTGGTCCTCAGGCCCGGCTAAGAAACATAAGGTGGCGATCCTTTTTAGCGCGCCAGCACACTGCAAAGTCCTTTCTCAGGTGGCTGACATTAAGGGTAGGTTCTTAGCTGTCTGCATCCAATGGGGGGAGACGCAGCTCACAATAGGGTTACTGTATGCCCCGAACGAACAACAAGAGCGCTTCCTGCGGGTGGCCCTCTCTGAGGTTTTGGCGTCTCCAGATGCATCGATCTTGGTGGGTGGGGATTTGAAAATAGTGATGGATCCGGGGATGGATAGGTCGGAGCAAAGGTCCTACCAGACAGGAGCAATGTCGCAGGGGGAGAAACAGTGGCTACTTGAGGGCGATTGAATGATGTGTGGTGCGTCCAGCACCCCCAGAGCGCGAATACACCTACTACTCTGCAATGCACAAAACATACGCACGCTTAGACCACTTTTTGGCCACATCCTCTCTCCTACCTCATTTATCTGCAGTGGATATTACATCGCGTTCCCTTTCAGATCATGCCCTCAACTCAGTTCAACTCACTTCTCATGGCAAGCGACCGCCGCCGCACGGCTGGCACCTCCATGACTCCCTGCACCATGCGGAATCAGTGGTCACATGAATATGGGACACTATCACCCACTAGCTCACAGATAACAACCAGGAAGGTACACCCCTGGTGTCGGTATGGGAGGCATTGAAATTAGTGGTGCGGGGGGAGTTTATTGCGCTCGCGGCATTATATGCGTGATTACGCAAAGAGAAGTGCGCAGAGTTGGAGAAGGAGGTGGGTGCCTTGGAGGCGATACATAAGACGACGGGAGCCTGAGAGTTTGGAGGGAGTTAGAGACAAAGAGGCGCATGTTGAAACACCTCGATTTAGATAAAGCAGAACAGCCCCTCCTGCGCTTGCGACACAAATTGTACCTTAGCGGGGACAAAAGGGGGAGGATGCTGGTGCATAGGTTACGAGCACAAGCTCAGTTGACGGCCATTCAGTCCATTAGAGACCCTCAGGCAGTTGCGCATACCACTGACACCCTTATTGTGGAATCCTTCCGTCAGTTCTAGCAGGGCCTGTACAGGGGGAGGCAACAGACTCTGGGGGGGTGGCGGACTACTTGACGTCCTGTAACCTACACCTCTCTTCCAGATGTCGGCCGACGCTTTGGATACCGCGATTCGCATAGAGGAAGTCATATCTGTGTTTGCTCGGTTGAAGGTAGCCAGATCCCCGGGGCCGGATGGCTTTTCTGCCATATTCTACAAAACATACTGTGTGGAGCTAGCGCCTCTTTTAACCCGACTCTTCAACTCCTTTCTCGATACAGGGGAGGTGACTCCCTCCATGTCAGAGGCAGCGATCACAGTCATCCTTAAACCTGGGAAGGATCCTAGAGACTGCGGCTCGTATAGGCCAATTTCTCTTCTAAATATTGATGCAAAGCTCTTCGGCGAGCATTCTTGCAGCGAGGCTCAGCCCCTTGATGGACGGTATCATAGATCCGGACCAGGCTGGCTTTATCCCAACGCGATAGGGGGGGATAATACCAAACGGCTTCTTCACCTCATAGACCTGGTCCACCGATCTCGGGCTAAGGCTTTTTTTCTTTCCATCGATGCAGAGAAAGCCTTTGATCGGGTGGACTGGGAATACCTGTTTGCAGTCTTGAGGGCCTTCGGGCTGGGTGATAACTTTGTGCGTTGGGTTCAATGCCTTTATGCGGCCCCTACAGCAGCGGTGCGAGTGAATGGGTGTAAGTCAGGCCTTTTTCCCATCACTAGTGGGACACGACAGGGGTGTCCCTTGTCCCTCTTTCTTATTGCGCTCTATATGGAGCCTTTTGCCCAACGCGTACAGTCAAATGTGGGTATTGCGGGAATTAAGTTTGGTGCTGACACACACAAAATTAGTATGTATACTGACTATGTTATTCGGTTGCTTACCCAACCTCACTCCACACTACGGTACCTGTCGATGGAGCTCCTTGAATTCGGGAAGGCTGCAGGATTTAAAGTAAATTTCTCAAAATCACAAATTCTTAATATTTCTATTCCCGATGCAGAGGTCCAAGATCTACAGCAGGATTTCGCGTTTCAGTGGGTGCACTCTTATATTCCATATCTGGGCATCCGACTGACTTCCTCTATCGCTAAAACGGCCTCCCTTAATTATAAACTATTGGTGGATCAAACTACCAAAGTATTCTCGGATTGGTCCCGCCTCAACTTGGCCTGGTATGGGAGGCTGGCAGCGGTAAAAATGACGGTGCTCCAGCATATCCTATACCTCTTCCAGATGCTACCAGTGAGTCCCCCGCCGGGCACCCTTCAGAAACTACAGGGGCTCCTTAATAAATTTTGGCTGAGGGTGGGCTGGGTTTTCCATTGCTGACGGCTTATTATCAGGCGTCCTGTCTCCGATATGTCATGGAGTGGAATAGGCCCTTGTCGAGCAAGCACTAGAACTTCATGGACTAGACGGTAGCGGGCTGTAATATCTGGCGGGGGCTATGGCTGCCGCGCAAACACAGAACGTGGGGCCTCTACTCTTTTCCGGTGACCTCACCGACTTTGAAAGCTTGGGATCAATTAGCGCAGCGCAGAGGATGGACTACGTTTCCCTCTCCTATGACTCCTATTGTTGACAATCCTGATTTTCCGCCGGGGTGCGCGTCCCATTCTTCCACCGCTGGAGGGAGGAGGGCTGCAAAAGGGTGGGCTCCCTATTCAACCTTGAAGTCTTGATCCCCTTCTCCCAACTGTGTAGGGACTACTTCCATCTGCCAGAGTCCGACGCTTTTCATTATTCACAGTTAGCACCGCTTCAATGTCCCGCCCCTTGATCGTTTTTGAAAAATGGTTAGTCTGCAAGAAGGATGACCGTAAACTTATATCTGAATTGTATGCGATGATCCTGACGCAACCCAAGAAACAGCGTACGAAGGCGCAGGTTCGCTGGGAGACTGAATTAGGGAACCCTTTGTCATGTAAAGAGTGGGAACATATCTGTTACCGAGCACACCACACTGCCTCCAACTCCGCGGGTCCGGAATCTGCCTATAAAGTAGCCGCCTATTGGTATTATACTCCGACGCGCATCAAGTCTTGGAATGTAGCGAAGTCAGGCCTCTGCAGGGTGTGGCCTTCCGGGCACTTTGGTGCACCTGTTATGGCATTGCCCAAAATTGGTGCGGTATTGGAAAGCGGTTCTTGATGAACTAGACGATGCCTTTCAGATCACATTTTCCAGGGCACCTGAGCACACGCTGCTGGAACTCTCTCATCCTAAGTCCTTTCCTTTGCGCTCGCTGAGGGTAAACAGTTTGCGTTATCTTTGCTTGCGGCGCGACAGGTTCTTTTAGCGCAATGGGGTTCCACGACCATACCTGATCCACGGTATTGGATCCAGAGACTTTGGCATCTTTTGGCAATGGAACACCTTTCGATGGGCATTGATGGAAAGGGGTCCGAATATGCGAAGCTATGGTGTCCATTCTTACAACTCTTTTCTAAAGATATGAGGGAAGTCACGTGCCCGAAGTACCTACAAATTCTACAGCTCATTCCTTTGGAGCCTTGGGGGGCCACCAAGGTAGTCTGAGCAATGTTGGGATGTGACTGGCGGCCTTGGAGGGTGGAAGGGGGAGTAAGAGACTGATGCAGAGCAGAGTGGGGGTGGAAGGGTTTGGGGGGGCGGAGGGGTTGGGTGTTTGTCTATTTCTTGTTTCTTGCTTCTATAAAAGTGGTATCTAAGCAGCTGACCTGGCTGTTTGCTATGGCCTGAAATTTCTTTCTCGGGGTCGCCCTCCGAGCTATAGACCCGTACGCTGTGTACTTGTCATGATATTATGCTCTGCCGGCAAACGGATGTAGGCAGCTGAGCTGTGTATAAAGATGCCTTACCACGCAATAAAAATGATTGATTCTAAAAGAGAAACAGATGAAAAATATATATAAAATATTCAAAACAATTCTGAGACAATACAAACAGGCAATTTACATATTGTCAGGCGACTTCAACATTTACCTAAGTAAAAACACGAAGACAAATAACCAGCACTAGAAAAATAATACTTATAAAAACCAGTTGGAAAAGCTGGGATTGAGGCTCTTGAACAGAAATGCAAAAGAAGAGACACTGGCCGCCATTGCATTTCTAAGTGGGAATAAGAGCTCAACTATAGATCACACCCTAGTAAGGGAAGCCACAATGCAGCAGGTGTCACTTTTAAATTTTTCTCTGTATGGAGAGTGATCATTTTCCACAGATCATTGGAATAAAATATAAGACAGAGCTGTATCACGCATCTAATGACCTACTCTCGGCCCCTATAACATATCATTTAAAAAGTTTGGAATGGAGGGGTAAAGGGATAGAGAAGATACTGACAGAGGTATATACGCATGCTGGGACACAATAAAAAATAAACAAAAAAAGGAGAAAAATTAAATAAAAGAAGGGGATTTAAAAATAGCATAGGAACAATTAATAAGCACATTACTAGAAAAAATCACAATAAAATGGTAGACATGTTGGATCAATGTTAATAGAAAGCAAAACGAAGGAACAAAAAAGCATATATGGTACAGCAAAAAACTGCGCAGAGAAAAAATGCAAATTTTACCAGAAAGCAGTATTCTGATGAAACAGATTAAGCAAGGGAAAAGTGATAAAAACAGTCTTCGGGAACAGAACTCAGTAAAAGAAAAACTGCTGGGAAACAAATATAAGATATCAAACGGATCTGTGGAACAAATTGCTCTTGGCAAGCCTACAACGGAATAGTAAAGAATTCTGGCAATTGATAAATGGCCTATCTGTAGGGTACACACGACACCAAAACTCAGGTATAAACGTAGACATGGGGGAAAAGCATGTGTGGGAAATATAGGCAAAACAGCGGCATACTGAATGCAAGAACACCTGGTGAGTGACAGAAAAACGAGTATATGCCAAGCATCAATAAGCTTGGTAACATCACCAAATGATAAAAGGGACAAAAAGGATATAATGAACAGCTTGGAAAACTTTGCACCGGCCGTGGAAATCGATCAACTAGAAAAAACTTTAAAGAATCTAAAATCAGAGGGAGCAGCAGGACTGGATGGGGATGTACGTTGTTACAACGCATGCTTTTACTACGCATGCCTTTACAACGCAGGTTTTTCATCGCAAGTCGTTACAACGACTTGCGTTGGGGGGTGCTGGATAGTGAATAGTTTAATTTACTATTCCAACTCCAGTCCCCGTGGATAGTAGAGAAGGTGTTGGATAGTAAATTAAACTATTACCTATCCTAGAGCGCCCCCAGCGCAATTCGTTGTAATGACTTGCGTTGAAAAACCTGCGTTGTAAAGGCACTGCGTGGTAAAAGTTGTGTCGTAAAGGATGTTTCCCCTGGATGGTATACCCAACGCTCCTTTTAAGGAAAATCAGTCTTATTGGGCAGAATAGTCTACCCCATTATTTAATGAGCTATATATTTTGAACTCCGTCCCTGATTCCTGGAAAGGCAGCATGTTCCAGACCATATATAAAAGCTGAAATCCTCGAATAACAACAAGCTGTAGACTCATAGCATTAACAGATGTGGAGGCAAAGCTATATGCAGCCTGTCTTTTGCAGCACCTGAAATCGTGCTTAGAAGTAAACAACATCTTACTCCGACTACAAACAGGGTTTAGTGCAGGTATGGGAACTTTAACAAATCTAACAGCCCTGACACTGTTGGCAGAAAAGGCCAAAACATGAAAAACGCAGCTATATGCCTGCTTTGTAGATCATAAGTCTGCCTTTGATCGAGTGCCACAGGAGGACTTGTGGACCAAAATAGCTGCATGGGGCGTACTGAATAGACTTTTAAAGGCAATCAAAGAACTATATACAGGAACATGGGCCCAGGTCAAAATTGTTGATGGCAAGAGTGTAACGAACAAAGTTTACACAAATAAAGGATTAAAACACACGTATGCATTGGCCCCATGCCTCTTTAATATATATCTAGTAATCCTAGCACAAACTATACGGAACATCAACGTTCATCTACCCATACTGGCTCAAGAAGAAACTGAATACCTACAGTACGCTGACGATATTGTCTTATTGAGTCAAACGCCAATAGGACTTCAGGGAAGTATGGACACTTTAAAAACATAGATGGATAGAAATGGGCTAGAGCTAAATCTGAAGAAAACCAAAGTGGTTTGGTGGGTAGACTCGAAGATCAAGAAGTACACCTGGTTCTTGGAAGGAAACAAAGTTGAGGAAGTTAGGCCATGCAAATACTTAGGGGGTCATTAGGATGACAGGCGGACTTAGTCTGCCCGCCATCCAATCGGGACTCGGGACCGCCCGCCATAAGGGCGGGGGTCCCGTGGGTGTTATTAGGATGCGGCCGCCACAGTGGCGGCCGCATCCTGCATTTATAACATTGTGGTGGGCGGTGCTCTCTGCACCACCCGCCACAATGCCATAAATGCATGTATGCATTTGCATACACAATGCGGCAGGCACCGCGTGGTGCCTACCGCATTGTATATGCAAACGCAGGGGGGTACTACAGGTACCACCCTGTGCATCCCCCACCCCTCCTTTGGCCCCCAAAGT
Organism: Lissotriton helveticus; assembly: GCF_964261635.1. Lineage (NCBI taxonomy): Eukaryota > Metazoa > Chordata > Amphibia > Caudata > Salamandridae > Lissotriton > Lissotriton helveticus. The sequence continues at coordinate 414,295,430 of NC_136068.1, forward strand.
GAAGACCGCATGCCTTGTAAAATGCCCATCATAATATGGCTGGCGGTGTCTGATAGACACCGCCACCATATTATTCCTTTTCCGCCCCGGCCGCAAGGTGACTGGGCAGAAAAGTGGCGGACGGTCTTTCCGTCCGCCGAGGTCCCCCCCGCCACATACTAATATGGCGGGGGAAAACGAGTGTGGATGTCGGGCGGATTGCCCCCCGCCAGGCTGGCGGTGGCTACCGCAAGCCTGGCGGGGGCAATCTGCCCGACATCATAATGGGCCCCTTAGTATTCATTGTGGAGCATCAAATAAAAGGTAAACAACACATAGAAACAATGCGGGCAAAAGCGCAATCCTCAATCTATGGCTTCAGAACGCAAAGAACGAAACTGAGCTTTCCTTCATTTGACCATCTTTTAACAGTGATGAGTGCTCAGTTAATGCCAACAGTGACTTATGGTATAGAAACATTGAAAGGACGCGCAGAAGGCATCATAAACAAAATCTAAACAAGAACATACAAATCTGTGTTCTGCATCAGAAAAACGGCCTCTCCAGCACAGGTGCGTTTGTAGTTTGGGCAGCTCAATCAAAAATACTAATGCAAAGGAGCCTTTATAAAAGTATGCTGGAGGTTACGCGCGTCAGAAAGAGGGTCAATCAACCATATGTGCATGAAGGAAATAGAGGAGCAGTTACAACAAAATAAAAAAGATTCTTGGGAGCTATATCTAATACAGGCGATCAAGGAACTTGGAATAGAAGACGCCTGGTGTGCAGTTATTGGGAAACAGCGTTTTTATAAACTGGTAAAAGCTACTAACAAGCATCTTTCAACCGTAACAGACAAAACAAGCCTTGCACTCAGACGTCACGCCTGGACAGTGATCGATTCCTTTAAAAAATTACTGCACCAGGATTACCTTACAGCACACTTTTCACTGAAAATAAAACTCCAGTTTATGCAGTACCATTTTGGAAAATGGAAAACAAAAGACCAAGGATCAGACACTCAACAAAGAATCTTGTCTATGCAAATATAAGGAAGAAACTCTTGTACACATATTCTGCGTTTCCCCGAGTCACCTGACAGAAAGAAAGATAATGCAGAAAAGAATCTTCAGAGAACTAGAAATATGACCATGCAGGCAAGCTGTAACCCATTGGCTGGGTGGCTCCTCTATACCGCTTATATGCCGGGGAGTAAAATTTGTAAAAGTAAACATGAAAGCATTAGAGAAATCAATTTAGGGCACCAGCACCTTAACAAAAAATTATTACTGGGAAGTATATAGTATCTGCACTTTAACAAAAGGTTAATGTAAAGTACAAGGGAAGAACAGTAATTTCGCTGAGCTGAAGAACTGAAGGTCAAATCTATAGAAATTAGAGTTAAAAGAGCGATTAAAACAAAAGAACATAGACAACGCGCTTTAAAACCCAGGACAACGAGAAAGAAGACACATGAATTAAAACGTACCTCAGCACAATAGCACTTTAAACACTAGCTCTTGCATATCGAATAACTGGACAGCATAAAGCCCTGAGAAAAATTGTCATGCACTGAGTAGCGAGTTTTTGCAAATGGAGGCCATACAAGAATTTATTCATGTAATTTTAATATTCATTATTAATTTGGAGTTATATGTCCTTTTTAAAAGATATGTCAGAAACATAAGTTTATAATCAAATTTTATGAAATGTAATGAATGAATGATTGAGTAACTGTTTTATTGACGAAAAACATAAAATAAATAAAATACAAATATAGAAAATGATGGGCAGTGGAGTTCATTGAAGAACCCAACACTGATGGGCGATCACGTTCATGAGAAAGGTGTTTTAAGAGTGTTGTCCTAAAGCAATTGTATTGGACACTGACGCCCTGTTTGTTTCCTGGTGGATGAAAGAGCTTTTGAAGAAAAATGCCATCCTACACAAGATTGCTCTATATCATCCACAAGCCAATGGGCTAGTAGAAAAGATGAATCACACTTTGATGGATTGTGTCCAGTGGTCTTTACAGAATGGTGTGGATGTACAGGGGGCTGTAGAGAGCATGTTTTGGTCTCATATGTCTTGCCCCAACGGCATGACTGGGATGAGTCCATTTGAAGTAATGAGGGGACGTGCTCCTATTCCAAAATGATGTCCAGCATGGTTACACAGATATCAGTCTAAAACTGATCATGAGAAGCGTGTTGACGGGATTGTACAACCAAAGATTGCAGAATTTCAAGTTGATATGAGGACAAACACAGAGTGAAAGACGTGGTTTCCAAGGTTAAAGTAGGAGAATGGGTGAGTATTAAAGAACCAAACCATGTGATGAAGGGTTAGTGAAAATTCAGAGCTCATCTCCAGGTTGAGGCTGTGTCTAGTAGTTCTGTTCTCATCCGAAGGAATAAGTGGTGGAATCTTGAGAGTGGTGAGATTGGACAAGCCAAAGTGTGAGAAAACTGGGATACTGGAAGGTCATTTCATGCAGCCGAATGTGTCAATGTCGTTTGATCATGGCGGAGTTGCTCAATCTTGTAATGTTGCCAAATATGTTGTTGAGAGACGAAGAAGTGGTTGGCACATTATGAAGCCGGTGCGTTACCGGAAAGTACAATCTAAAATGTAATAGGATCTTTTTTGTACTTTACTGTTTATGTTTTACATCGTTGTCATTCTTTTGTGACAATGTTAAGTATGGACAAATGAGTAGAAATTGTTTGACCTGTCTATGTGTGTTCCAGGATATACGCTGAATTTTCCTATTTTAGTTAGTTGTGTTTTAAGAAGGGAAAAGCTGTGGTGATCTCTAGTTGTTCACAGCATAAGGGAACAGTTCCATGTGGAATATAGAACATGGAATGTAAGCCATAGTGAATATCCAACGTAAGGCAGTTACCCTGACACTGCTGGGGTTGTGGCGCTACTAATAAATATCTCCTACACTCAATGGAGGTTTCTACATTCTCTAATGTGCCACACAGTATGACAGGTGTTGTAGGTCTAGTTGTTTAATAAGGTTGTCAACTCCTATTGGTTGATAGGCGCGTGGACAGCTGTTAGCATCTAGCGGGTATATAACTTGCGTCATAGTTTGAGATCGAGGAGACCGTGACTCTGCGTAGTCACTGCACATGCCACAAGCTCTTTCACTTCACGAATAAAGTTTCTTATAATTTATTCCTTTCTTCTGGAATTTATTTACACATCCAACTCACAACATATGGCGACGAGGACAGGATACAAGAATTGAGAGCTTGTGGCGGAAATTTCTTCGTGAGGACTACACCTTATTTCGAGGCAAGTGTCTACTTTCTTTTCAATTTCAAGAAGCATTCTTATTGTAATTCGCTTCTTTTCTATTTTCGAGCCGTGAATTCAGACTGCGGAGTTTTCAACGTTCTTCAGTGATGTGCTGCATGAGGAAGAGTATGTACATCGGTGTTGCCGCTTAAAATTATTTATTCAAGTGGAATAGAGTTATTCCGGTGTGAGGCAGTGTTCAGCGAAAGAATATCACGTGGAAATATGCGCACTCGCTAAGCCGTTTCAAGAGTACTTTCAGGCAACTTCAGAGCGCTTTTAATTCCAACAGAAGCTTCATCGTTTTGATTGTGTTTTTTCTGTCAACTTATGTGTTCGCAGCGTTGAAGTAATTGAGGTGCTGTGACGCGCGTCTAAACTTCAGTCACTGTTGACGGTTTCGTCTGTCCAACTGTAACCTGTCAACCGTCTCAGCTGTGCAACAACAGGGTCTCTGTTCATACGCCATTGCGCTTGTGATGTAGGCAACGCGACGCCATTTTGTGCGCCGATTTCGAACTTATACACACAGCTTCATCTTTACACGCACCGGAACATCAAGGTATACCATCGTCAGATATTTTAAAGTTGTTTTTCACCTGGAATAATAGCGAAGTCCATTTTAATTGTCCCTTCGTACCACAGAAAATAGTAGTTCATCGAGTAAAATAAAAAAAATAAAAAAAACGTTTAAGGGTCGTTTCCAGGAAGATACAATTCCTGTGTCAAATCGGTCGGTTTCCACACCGAAGTGTAGGTTATTTCATTCAAGTGTCAACCCTCTGGGAACTGATAGAAGGAACTTTCAAGTAGGAAAATCTGTTTTAGTACATTAAAATGTGTTTCATTTCATGATCAAATGTGCATGCATGTTGTTAATTAGTTTTCGTTACGTAATATCAATAGATAGCAAAGCATCTTTGGATAGATATTTTATGTAAAAGCCATTTGTTAGCAATTACGATTTTCAGCAGCAAGTTAAGGTGAACATAGTTCACGGTACCAACACTGAGCAAAACAAGAGATAAACTAGGTAAACAATTATTCATGTTAGCATAAAATTTGGAAACGTACAAAATCCCCAATTGTTAATGAATTATGCTTCTTGTCTTAGTAATTGGTCACATTCAAGTGTAACTTTCTTCCTGTCATTTCAACCTTAATGATCTGTTCGAGTACCATGTACAATATTATATATAGACTGTTGCTATTCTTTTTAATTCCGTTCTAATGGTTAAAACCCTGCTTCACAATTGATATCTTTATTAAAAGAGAGTCAGGGGAAGGAAGTCAAGTCATGTCCAGCGAGAGTATTTTCAATGCTCCAGCACATTTTCTAGAAATCCCTGGTAAGCCGGTGACGAAATGGAAAATATGGTACAAGGCTTTCGAAAATTATTTGGTGGCGATTAATGGAAAGAAATTTGATGCCGAACGTAAAAAAGCCATTCTTTATGGACTATTAGGAGTTGCGGGCCAGGACATTTTTGAAAGCCTACCAGAGTATGAACCTGTTCCGGGACAGTTCATTCCCCTTGATGAGTTTCAGGAGGCAGTCAAAAGATTGGAAAAACAATTCGACGAAGAAGAGAACATCATGGTGGGCAGACATCGATTCGCATTAAGGAAACAATTAGAATCAGAAAATGTCGAGGAATATATTGGAAGTTTAAGGGTGTTAGCCACTAAGTGTGATTTTGGTGACATGGCAGATATGTACATTCGCGACCAATTTGTGTTTCATTGCTTTGAGCGTAAAATACAGGAACGATTACTGGCCTGTAAAAAACCTACTTTGTCTGAAGTGGTAGATATCGCCAAGGGCATAGAAAGGTCACTAGAAGGCAGAAAAGAATTAGCAAAGGTAAATGAAGATTCTTGTTCTAGTGTGTCTTATGTAAACGACAGAAGGAGAAGAGAAAATAGTGACAAAAAATCCTACAGTGCTAACTATAATTCTGATTCTTCCCCTATAGTATGTTTCAGATGTGGTTCCCTGAACCATGAAGCTGATTCCATAAATTGTCCAGCAAGTAAGAAAAGATGTACTAGCTGCCTAAAGGTAGGGCATTTCGCAAGCGTTTGCGGTAAATTTGACCAAAAGTACAACGGAAGAACAAATATTAATGTAGTAGATGATTTTGATGAGAATATGTGTTCCAACATTGTTATATAACCTATTCTATGGTGTTATATTATGGTCCCTTTCTCTCTTTTCCCTTCCATCTAATACCAGTTTTGGAATTATCTACTGTATAAGTGGTCTAGCAAAAATCATAATCTGACATGTTGTAGTATAGGTTTCATGCAGAATAGAGAAGTCATACCAACATATAGGGTAAATAGTAAGTACAGCAGTTCATAAGAACTTATATGAAATTATCTCAAGAAAGGTTTTAAATGATATATTTGTCCATTAGACTAATGTATTCATTTCAAACACAGATGGGCTGAGAATGAAGTTTAGTTATCGGAAAATGGACTACAGTTCAAGGGATCCTCCTGCTTAAATCCTCTTGCAAGCATCTCAAGAAGTTAACGTGCAAAAAGACGGCTACGGTGTATACCATATCTTTCTACGCTCAGTTGCTGCACAAGAAAAAAGACTTCTTAACACATCCTCCATATCTAAGAACTTATTGGAAGAACACAGAGTATATTTGAAACAAGTGTCATTGTTTATTATGTAAGGGAAGGAGATGTGGTCATGTTTCCACTTTTATATAATCACATTTTCCCTCAAATAAGTGGGGAAATACTATCCACACCAGGTTGTTTTAGTATAACTTAGTTAGGGCCATACCTTGGATAACCCATTACTAAACCTAGCTTAATAGTACCGAAGTATATTATATTAACGCTTCCTCCTTTCAAGTATGTTATTTTTTTGGTAGGTGATTAAGGGGGTAAAGGAATTTACTGTTTGCAGCATACGCCCTATGCAACCGTTATAATTAAATTGTAAGAGTTTGGTTCACTATTTCTCCCATAAAAAGGGAGATGTTGTAGGTCTAGTTGTTTAATAAGGTTGTCAACTCCTATTGGTTGATAGGCGCGTGGACAGCTGTTAGCATCTAGCGGGTATATAACTTGCGTCATAGTTTGAGATAGAGGAGACCGTGACTCTGCGTAGTCACTGCACATGCCACAAGCTCTTTCACTTCACGAATAAAGTTTCTTATAATTTATTCCTTTCTTCTGGAATTTATTTACACATCCAACTCACAACAACAGGTTTTTGCTTGTAAGATTCGGACTGAGCAAAGTGCACTTTTTAACTGCCTTTCACGTCCATAGCACTTATTTCATGAACTTAATTGTTTGCTCCTGTGATGGCCGTCTTGCACAAAACACATTTCACTTTATGTTCTTCTGTAAATTTTACATGATACTGGAAAAATGCAATATTTTACCTTTTTTTAAAAACAAGCCAACATACGATACAGCAGAGCTGCTTTTACTTATTTGCAAACACTGCCAACTGTGAGGATCTGTTTTTTAACTGTTTATGTCCAACATACCATAAAGCAGAGGGCAACTGTAGTCATGTAACGAGTTTGAACCTTTTTAATCTCTTTTTTTCAGTTCGTTTTTATGATTCTTTTATGATGAAAACTTGTAATCGAATAAAGATTATTGACTGATTGACTTTTGCTTCATAGTACCAGAACCAGAGTTAAATTCAGATTGTAATTACCCCCATGGTGTGACATTTACACTAAGACAGTGAATCTAAAGAATAAATAAACAAAGTACCACGAAGCAAGAGGGACAATGAATGCTTTTCCTCCTCGCACCGTTTTGGACCTTTCCTGCCTGCCTGGACTACAACTCATGCAAACCTTTGCCTGCGGACGCACATAAAAACAGCACCAGAGGCTCGTGGCGGTTGTACCGCTTTTCCTCCTCGCACCGTTTGGGACCTTTTCTGCCCACCTGGACCACAACTTCCGCAAACCGTTGCGCACGGACGCGAAATAAAAGCAGCACCAGCGGCCCGCGGTGGTTATAGCCGCTTTTCCTCCTCACATCATTTGGGACCTTACCTGCCCACCTGGACCACAACTCAGGCAAACCTGTGCGCGCGGACTTGCATAAAAACATCACTAGCGACCTGCGGCATGGGACGCGCCCGGGCAAAGCCCGTGCCAGAGCCCGGAGGAGGTTGGGCCCCCCTCTAACAATGCCGACTCCATTAAGGTATTGTGCACAGACATTATTAACTTGGTACAAATTACTGTAACTACTGTCATTTATGGTCAATTGAGCAAACAGTTAATAAAAAGATGTTCAAAAAAAGAATATCCACCAGGGGCATGGGACTGAGAAGGCACCCGGGTGTTAACCCTGAACTATCAGTAAAGAGAAAAAGTTGTGGCGGCCCCCAGAGACAGAAACCAGCAAAAATCTCTAGACGGCCAAAACAAGGGGGGTTGACGAAATAGAATCTGCTCAAAACTGAGCAAGTCCCCTGGGACCCCCCAACTTCGCGCCCATTGACGAACTTTATCTGGAGTAATGGTCTGGGTACAAAACCCCATACCCCCATGTGGACCCCGGAAGGATGAAGGTGGTTGATACCTTCCTCTACCTGGGGGTTCTCTTTGACATAAATCTATCATGGTCAAAGCTGGTGGAAGGAAGGATGCTGGGAATGGAGAGAAGCCTCTCGGCCATAAAATCTTTTTCCAAAAAACTGGGCGCCAGACCATTACTCCCGATAAAGAACATCTATCAGGCCAAGACAAAGGCCGCAGCAACGTGTCTGGGGCATGGTATCGACAGACTCACTCCAAACTATTGAATACAACTTCTTTAAGTCTCTAGTGGGCCTTCCTCCCTCTTCCTCTAACTATATCTTATACGTAGAACTGGTTTTGGGATTCACAGGGTGAATGATTATGAGGAATGTGATGATAGACTTCATATTGCTCACTATATCTGAAGAGCTGAAAAAGTGTTTTGTAGTTGTGTAGTTGATTGAGTTTGCTGGTCCTGTCCATTCACTTCATAGCTACATTCACAGAATTACATGCATTGCTCCTGACACTTTGTGGATGAGGTCAGGCCTAATGGCTCTTGCAGTGCCGTTAATATGCTTAGCTTCTTATTGAAATGGTCTGCCTCTTTGACACATAACTTTGGCACTTCAAAAGGATAGTTCAAAAGGTAGGCCTGCATGGTTCCCAGGAAAACCAAGTGAATCTGATCCAAAGCAAGCATGCTCTCTTAGCATAACACCACACCCACAGAACTAGTCTGCATTGACTGCATCATTGAACATTACAAAAGAGCAGAAATAGTCAGACAAATTGGGAACTACAAGAGCAGCCATCTTCCGTAAAGCATGGGAATACCTGCTACCTGGCCAACACTGAATAGGCATTAGACATCCTTAATGTCATTTCCAAAGCGAAAAAACTCTTCCTTCAAAGCAACCCTTTCTCTTCGACCCCTTGTCGGGTGGTGCTGTAGGGAACGGGTTCTGTGTTAACTTGAACAAATAGGTCTATAGCACTGCGTCCATGGTTTTGGCAGGATGAGTTAGAACTGATCCGAGCTCCTTGCATGACAAGATTGCTTTAAGGTAAAAAGTGGAATCACAAGAGCAATGATCCAATTATTTTAAGGAGGCTTTAAGGATTCTTATTGATTTTATTGTTTTAATGTGAACGATATTTGTGTGTGTACTTTTATGGCAGTAACCGCCACATAAAGTTGATGATGATGTAATAAGTGGAATCTCTAGCGCCTCTACTCTTTCTTAAAAACAGTTGCAAAATCACTGTGCTCTACTAAAACCAGACTCTCTAGGAGAAGGACTTCAAATTTGCAGGAACTTCCAGGCACTGGATCTTTGTAGGTCGATGAAAATGGCTAAATTAGATTGCATGCAAGATGTCTGCTTCACTTTCTTTATCTTTATCTTTATGAGGGGCTAATTCTGGAACAGCCAAGGTACCATGATCCAAAAGGTCCTAAAACCTCAAACCTAAAAACAAAAAAAGAAAAACTGGTGGTGTAATTTTCTTCATCTGGAGTGACTAATGTTTTTGCAAATAAACCCTGTATTCTCTTTCTGGCTGTTACAATTACATCCACCATCAAAATCATGACAGTGTCAACAGGTCCAAAGCCGAAGTCAGTAATGGCACCATAGGAATCGGTTGCAGCTTCAGCACTGGCAGGAGGTGCTTTGGTGGCAGCACATTTCGCACTGTGTTACATTGTGGGACTTCCTAGGAAACTTCAGGTAATCAGTAGGAGGATCTGTCATAATCATCTCTCTTTTTGATGGTGACATGATATGTCCCCACAAAATGTGATAACAAAACATTAAAAATGTAACCAAATAAAACTTGCCAGCTCCACAACCAGCAGACACAAGCTTATGTCACCAGAACTTCCTGCATCCTGTCGTGTTACAATGACCCTTCCGGTAAATCTGTGTTTGTCCACAGCTAAAGTCGGAAGCACCATCTAATGTCCGTTACATGTCATGGCTAACGAATTTTCCACATCTTTATGTGCCGGGAAAGGAGGAGGAATCTGCAGGAGCACATTTTCATTAGAAAGACTGCTATTTTATCTCTACACTCTTACAGGAGGAGAAAAAACTCTGCTGCTCAATGTAGCTCCCGCTGTAGTTTCTTCCGGCCGTTTTCTATGTGATTCCTTCTCTGGTCCTGCAAATCCTATACATCAATTCATGCTGGATATTGGGATTTTTGGGGACACAAACAATCAGTCAAGCAACTCCTGCCACAGCCAAAGATTTGTTAATGTAAGACATGGGCCCAATACCAAAACTCTCCAATGCCTCCAACTTCCTGGCTGTCTTGTCTTACTCCTCTGTATTGTGATAGGCTCAGCATGTTCTGCCAACCAGTTCTAATATGTACGCTAAGAGCTGTTGAACACCTTCCTGGTGCCATTCCCAAGCCTATGAAAAAAGATTAGAAATTTAGGGTTGATGTCCAGTAGCCTCATGCCCTTCCTTTCATGGCAAAACCAAAATAAGTGAGGATGCACTCCTTCCCTTCTATTTTGTCCGTGTTCTTTAGTGATATTTATAATTATTGCGTGCGAGCAGATACTGCGTAACGTCGCAAAATCGCAGCTCCATATATAAGTATTCCAAGGCGGGACGTCACTTACGCGCCAGTCTGTCGCACTGCTAAATGAAGGATTTTTTCCTTTCAATAGTCCACTCCATACTGCATTAACTAGTTTTTTTCAAAAGTATACCAATAGTAATCCAAATGTTTTCTTTTTCAGTTCTTCACATTGAAATATCACTGCGGAGACCTCGTTGTATTACCATGATTCTTTATTCAATGATTTCAAATTAATACTACATGCCCATCCAGGCCTTGCATAGCATCACGTCCAAATGAGTAATTCATCACAGTAAACTCATGTATGTGAATTCCACCCAATGCATGTCGAGCCCTATGGCTCTTCATCAGGGGTCACTGAAACAGAACAAGAGAAACAGCTCAACTCACTGCTAAATGTGCATTCTCTAAAAACTAAATCCATTTCAATAGTATAGCACAAACATATACCTCCACCCACATAGACCCTCATCCCGTCATAACTGCTGTTTAAAAGAAAAAGAAAAACGAACAAACGTGAACTCTTACGAAAACCCTACACTCTAAATTTAGCACACACCCACTATCAAAAATTATCAAAAACCTCTACGTGCATCGTGCTTGGTTAATAAAAACCTCCCCTGCTGCACCCAATCTCCTAGTGCCAGCCCCCTTCATCTCTCTAACACTCCCATGCCGTGAAATGTTTTACCCTCAAAATTCGTAGTCCCATGCCTATTGGTGTCAAATATCCCCCTCTTCCTTGAAAAAGCTCAACAGAGTTTGTTACCTTAATAAGCTGCAAACAGCAGTTTCATCTTTCTGTCCATCGCAAAAGCATGTATACAAAAGCGAGTGTTCAGCAGGCTTTTAAACCGTTCACCAACATGTCCTGTGACCTAAACACTTAACTCAGAAGTGCCTTACTTGGCCCTGAACACATTTGCGATTGTGGCAGTGGTAATTCAATCATAGGGTGGTTGGGTGCCAACCTAGGACCTTTAGCTTGATCAAAGGACCCTAGCTCCGAAGAACCTCTGAATGAAGAGTCCTAGAAGCCATTTGATCAAGTTCCCGATCCAACTCCTCTTCTCTCCAGAAATTCATCCTACCAAGCCTCTGTGCACCAATAAACTGGGGTCATAGTGTTGCGAACCATTCCCGCTTTTAACCAAACCTGCTTCCCTGCCTATAATCAACACAACCATAAAAAGGTCTTTCCCTGTGCCTTTTCTGTTGCTGACTGCTTCTGGCACATGAACATTTGATCTGGTCCCAATTGGTACTTTAGCCAAACCAAACCAAACTTTAACCAAACTTTTTCATACTAACTGCTGCTCTGGTATGTAGCTGTTTGTACACAAGTATGCCTAAGACTATCGCCTAAAAGGGCCAAAAGAGGACTCACATATGTCATTTAGCTTCCATAGAACCTCATCAGCTCTTATATTGACTGAGCAAAGATATCACATAGATCCTTGTGGTCAGGCCCAACTTCTCCTCATATAAGGGATGAAAAGGAAACCTTGGCCACTCACTTAGAGCCTTACAGACCAGGGGTGTGCAAAGAAAACAAAAATGTGACGGCAACTTTAGAAAAATGTACGCAGTTAAATATCACCCCCCACCCCCTTTAGATTATTTTGCTTTTACAGACCCAGGTGCCTTACACATTTTCACTCTGGGTGACTGCTGCACTGCCTCGCTTCACTTACGCTTGTCCCACAAAAACATGTTTTTTAATTAGCTTGTTTACCTTTTAGGTTAGGCCAAAGCCAGTGTGCAAAATGGTGGCAAGTGGCATACATTTCAAATGCCAGTAAAGTGTACCTTAAAGACCCCACAACTTAAGAATATATGTTCCAAAGTGAAATCAGCGAGCTGTGCTAAATGTGCATGTGTTTTATGCAGCAACCATACGTGCCACACTGCAAGGCTGGCTGCAGCTTTCATTTTTTTTTTTTTTTTTAAATTATTATTTATTTATTGCAAGCAAGTCAGGTTTTATACAAGCGTTCAACAGAGAATAAATAGAAGAGCATAATACATTGCATATCATGTATTCAAAAAATAAGTATTACAAGCATACATTGGCCTGAAGAGAATATATCCAAACAATAGCGTATAGAGGAGAACCAAAATGGACAAAAACAGCATTACCCCAATTCCCCCTCAATCCACCTTTCGACTGGCGCCCACATTTTCATACCGCTTATCCTTTTTTTATTGCCTTTCGTTCTATATATGGCATGTTCAACATAATACATAGCCAAGAAGCGAGCCCTCCATGTGTGAAAGGAAGGCGGATCTGGGCTAATCCAGTCTGGGGTACCGCATGAGTGCAGAATTCCCATGGATTTAAAAATCAGATTTCTTTTCTCCACAGATACTACTACAGGGGAGACTCCAATCAGTACAAGCTCCGGTGTTAATTCTATTGGCATACCAAGTAGGAGAGCTAAAAAAGTTTGAATATCCGCTATAAGTGCAGATAATTGTGGGCATAAAAAAAACATATGGACAGCATCTGCCGCATGCAGCCCACATCTACTACATGATGTACCGACTGAGACTCCCCATTTAGACATTTTGGCTGGTGTGTAATATAGATCAAACAACGCCATGTAATGTTGCGCACGACTTCTACCGGAGAAAAGAATAGAATTAGCCAGATATATAGACTCATCGATCTTAATATCATTAGAGCCCAGCTTCTCGCCCCATCTTAATTGCATGTAGGCTAAATCATCTGGAAGAAACGAGAGCAATAAGTTGTAAAAAAAGCCAATTTTTCTTTGATTAAACAAGGAATCCATCAGAGGGATCCGCAATAACCCAGCGGATTCCTGAGGTGTTAGGGTGTTAAGAAAACTACGCACATGAAGGTATTTAAAGTAGTCAGTATTAGAGAGATTAAACTTTCTTTGGAGCTCTGAAAAAGATACAATATGGCTGTTTAGCCATACGTCACCCAGGTAACTGATACCCCGATGACGCCAGCTTTCCATGATAGTGTCTCTAAAAACAGATGGGAAAATGGATTGAGACATAAGGGGGGTATATCTAGTGATTTTTGGAATACTAGCAATTCGCCTTATTGACTTCCAAGCCCGGAATGCTGATTTTAGGATCTTGAATTTTGTTTTTTTATAGTAGCTTGGCTCGACATGTTTTAAAAAACACCCCCGAGCTTCTACCCCTAAAGCGAATTCATAAATTGACGGGGAATACGCATCCAACATCGGCGCCCGATCGCCAATTATTAAGGGGGTTATGAATTGCAATACTGAAGCCAAATAGTAGAAAAAAAAGTGTGGAATACCCCAACCCCCCCTAGCTTTCGGAAGTATCATTTTTTTATGAGCTCTCCGATGGTTTTTATATCCCCACATAAATCTCCCTGTCATCCTTTCCACTTGTTTAAAAAAGGTTAGGGGAAACTCAAGGGGAATGGTTCTAAAAAGGTAGAGAAATTTCGGTAGAATTGACATTTTCAGTACATTATTCCTCCCGTGCAAAGACAGATGAAAGTGGTTGATTCTCTCCAACATAGCATTAGCCTTTTCCAGAATAGGATTGAAGTTTAGTTCTGGGATTAGTGACACTGGAGATGTGATCTTCACTCCTAGATAAGTTGCCACAGGGACTATATTAGAAAGAACGGGAGGATTCTGGCCTACTACTAATGTTTGTGTTTTAGACATGTTTAATTTGTAGCCCGAAAAGGCTCCAAACTGTTTGGCCAATTCCTCTATCTTAGGGATGGCTTTTACAATGTCCGAGGTGGTAACCACCACGTCGTCCGCGTATGCTAGTGCCCTATAGGGAGTACTTGCCACCACTACTGGTATAATGTCCTCCGTATAATTCAATTCATTAAGGAAGATGTCTATATAAATAGCAAAGAGGAGCGGGGATACAGGACAACCTTGTCTTGTACCTCGGTGGATAGGAAATAAGGTGGATTTATCCGCCCCGATTTTAATACATGAGGTAGGTGTTTTATACAAGGCTTTCAAGGCCGACCTCATAACGGGGCCGAATCCTTTAAAATACAGTACATCCCACAGATAGTGCCAGGCCACCCTGTCGAATGCCTTCTCGGCATCTAACAGGGTGACCGCAATAGTTGTATTCGTACCCTCCGCCCAATCCAGCAACGCGATAATTCTCCGGACATGGTCGGCAGTGTCTCGCTTGGGAATGAACCCGTGTTGCCATCTTGATACTATGCTAGAGATTACCGAAGAGATGCGTGACGCTAAAATTTTTGAAAACACTTTACTATCAGCATTGATAAGTGAAATCGGGCGATAAGATGCCGGATTAAGGGGGTTTTATCCTTTTTGATAAATGCCATTATTGTAGATTGTCCCCAAGAAGGTGGGGCCTGCCCTTTCTGGGCTTCCAGAAAAGTAGTCAATAAATCAGGTTTTAAAAGATTTCTGAACATCCTAAAAAACTCCAGCGGAATACCGTCAGGTCCCATTGCTTTACCAATTGGAAGAGATAATAGGGCGGTCTCTATTTCCTCCCAAGTAATAATGGAATCTAAAATCTGAGACTGTTCAGTGGATAACATTATCGCAGGTAATGAAATTCAAAAAAGATTCACTAGAATAATCCAGAGCTTCCTGCTCATACAGCTTAGAATAGAATTGTCGAAAGACTTCCAGAATCTCCTCAGCTTTAGTATATATTCGTCCTGCCTCATCCTGAATGGCATCAATACCATTTGACGCCAATCTTTGCCTGGTCTTTTTTGCCAGAATCCTGCCAGAGTTCTCTCCCAATTCGTAAATCTGGGTTCTGAAAATTGCGGCCTGTTCTGCCAGTTTTGTTGCAAATATTTCAAGGAGCCTTGCTTTATGAATAGCAAGAGAAGTCTTGATAGATTCTGTATTTTGAGCTAAGGAAATAGCCGAGGCCAGCTTTTCCTCCCGCTCCTGTACTGCTCTATAGTAAAACTCCATTTTATTCCGTATACCTTTCTGCTTTTTAATCGTATAAGCTAATGTCTCTCAGCGCACCCCTGCCTTAAAAGTATCCCATACTATTTGGGTGGATGCACTTCCTCTATTAAATTCAAAGAACTCATTTATCCATTTCCCCATGTATTGAATATAAGTAGGGTCGGCCAAAAGTTTCCGATCAAAAGACCAAGATATAGACTTATCAGCAGTGCCAGCCTCTATTTTCACCTCTATTAAAATTGAGTTATGATCCGAAATTATACGAGGAAAAATTTCATACGAAGTGTGATTAATAAGTGGAGTGGTTATAAAAAATAATCCAGCCGTACCAACTTTTGATGAGGCGCTGAAAAAAAAGTAAATCCAGGTATGGCGGGATTTATAACATATCCAACATCGGAGAGCCCATATTCTAAAACTAAGCCTCTTAGTGCCTTATAAGTCTTTTTCTTGAGGCCAGAGTATAATGTATTACTACGAATATCCATCCCCCCTCCTAAATGGATATTTAGGTCCCCACACAATATTAAAGAAGATGGCCAATCAGCTAATTTTAAACTCAGAAAATTCAGAATATCCGGGTCATCAGAGTTAGGAGCATAGATTGAACAGATTGTCCAGGCTTTATTGTCAATATTAATCTCTAGAATCACCCACCTACCAAGTTGATCAGTCTTAATACGCTTAAGAATACCAAGACCTCTTCTTATAAGTATTGCCACCCCTTTAGTTGTAGTACCTTGGCGAGTACATCCTAAAAGATGCATGCCAAGATCTTTAAAAAAATGTCTATCTGTCCAGGGGAGATGTGTTTCTTGCAAACACAGTACATCTATACGCATACTCTGTATCATTTGAGCACATAGCTGCCTTTTCCTTCGGTTATTGAGGCCGCATATATTCCATGAACAAATTCTAAGTTTTTTCAGCATGATGTTAATCTAGAATATAAGACTGGCAGGACCCCCCATCTTTACTCTTTCTATACCACACCCCTTGTATGACTCCAAGTTCACAAATTGAGCCATTCCTGATTGTGTTCATCCTCCATTTAATATTCGTCTTCATGTTTAAATGATAAACCATAACCTGAAACAAATTATTCTCAGTAATACCGCAATTCAAAACATTTTCCTGACTATGCTTGCCCCCCCGTAATCCCTCCACCCCCCTCCCAACACCCCCACCCTCCCCACAATCGGGCAAAGGGACTGTAAAGTCCCCCAAATCGATGATGTGAGAAGCAACTTGTGTCTCGGGACTCCCTCTCCTATAAGGTGACCAATTATTGCATATGTATATGTCTTTAAACCATTGACAATGAGTGAGAGAAAAAAAAAAAAATGAAATAACAAAAAGAAAGCAGATCTAATATGAGAGATCACAGTCAATACCATCAATGCTATCCAAGTCTAATATTGGAAGACTCATACATTAATACAACTACTAGAATCCCCCCGCAAAGTCATCCTAAAGAGAAGAGAGAAAAAAAAAGGAAAGAAAGAGAAGTGAACCAGACCTCAAAAGCAGCTTAACAATTCTTTTGCAGCTCCCTCTGTAGTAAGAAAATATGATCTTTCTTTAAATATTACTTTCAGCTTAGAGGGATTGAGAAGAAAAGCCTGGGCACCCTTCGCCTGAAAAGCAGGAATCAGTTGGCGAAATTGCCATCTCTGTTGTACTGTAGCGTGACAGTAATCTGGGCGGACAAAGAAGTCCAGGCCCTTCCCCCTGCGTTTCTTATCTGGTCTAGCAAGATCGTATAAAGCCTCCCTAGCCAAAAAATTGTTCAGACGAATCAATATTGCTCTGGGTTTAGTATTAGGTTGATTTTTGTTATTTTTTTGGAAGGGGAATCTGTGAGCTCTTTGAAGTTCCATCTCCCATTTCCACTGAGTAAGTTCTGGAAAGGCTTCTGAGAAGAGCTCAATAACAAATTGTCTGATGTTCGCCCCCTCACTCCCTTCAGGAATGCCTAAAATTCGTAGGTTATTCCTCCGTGAACGATTTTCAAGATCCACCAGCTTCCAGTTGATCTCTTCTCTTAATCCCTCTAATGATGAAATCTGTGTTTTTTGCTGAGTCATAGAGTCCTCAATTGCTGATATCCGGACTTCTGCCTCACCCACTCTAGCAAAGACCTCGTTACAAGTTTTTCCCACACGACGCAAGTTATTCTGTAATCGACGTACCGCACCCTGAGTGCGTAGATTCTCCGCTCTTGTTTCTTCCCGATGTTGTAACATCACTTGATATAGGGTATTTAGCGTGACTTCGGGAATTGGTGCCCCCTCAGTGCCGTTTACTGGAGGAGTAGATGAATGTACAGTGCTAGCGCCCTACATGGCAAGAACAGTGTTCTCATCTGACTCCCAATCTGGTCTTTCAGGAGATTCATCTATATCACTCTCAGAGTCATGTATCGAAATATTCAGGCTCTTATTGCTCTCGTCATCCCTCCACTCGCATTCCTTGTCCGCCCCTTCATCCAAGCTTCCAATTTCTAAAGCCGTGGATAAGTCCGACATTGAGTAAAATTGACCTGCAGAATCAATAGAATCCACATCCTCCAAAAGATTGGAAGGCTCCAAAGCCTCTTGTAGAGTCTTCTCCGGTGACACCCCATTTGGCTGTGTGTATGATTGTTCAGTCAGAGCAGGGGGGTTGTGGGTGATTATGAATTGCTGTGTCACCAACGGGGTACTTTCGAGCTCTCCCTGTGGTTGAGTATTCAAAAAGCTGTCCTCTCCCACTGCGGTAATCTGACCACTGCCAGAATTCGTAAATTCGCTGTTGGGTCCCCCCAATTGTCCATTAGCATTTGCATCATTGAGAACGACATCATTGACTTGTATTTGCTGAAGTGCTGGGGTAAAATCGTCACCATTTCCAGCTTTGTCATCCTTATCTTTAGATACATTAGGGGTCTTTTTTGAAAACATCGTGGGAATTTTAGGTACAGCACCAGCCCCTGCACTACATGTCCCAGAATGCACCAATGGAGCTATCTCCTGACTGGGTTCTATAGCTTTCAAAACAGTATCTGAAGCAGCTGTTGTTTTAGCCATAGTTTTTTTTGACTTACTGGCCGTTAGGATTAGAGCAGCGCTTCCTCCGTTTAGCGCTAAATCTTGTGATGCCGCTGTTGCTGCACGCGTTTTTGGTGTTGGTGGTTTGGGCGCCATCCTCGCTCGGGCGCTCCTCAGTTTTCCCTGATGCCGCTGCCGCTGCCGCCCGTCAGCAAGGATGAGGCTGCAGGTTTCCGAGAGGAGAGAAGGCTGACCTCCGTTCCGCCCTCTCCGTTCCAGAGACCAGCTCCGCTCGGCAACCCCTCGAGCAGCTGCCGGAGACCTACGCCACACCAACCGTAGATTACGCTGGAAGCAGCTCCACAGGTCCAGTCGCATCACCGAGGACAATTGCCAGGAGCCGCTAATCCGCAGAGAGTCTTAAGGTCTGTCCGTGTCCACTTTCAAAGCTGCAGCTTTCAAGTAATAATCCTGGCAATACAATTTTGCTGATCTTGTCCTAAGAACCAAATACAGACTGCATCATTGTGACACTAACTATATAGAGCAAGTCTAAACCATTGAAAAAGTTAAATCTGCCATACTGTTGTAACAAATATGATTCCATGGAAGGCTCTTAAATGTATGCCTCAGAAACTAGAAGTATCTAACAAGCTCAAGCCACACAGGCGCATTTGTCACTGACTGTAACTGGCCTTCCCTTGACACAGAGATTTGGTTGCAGAGAGATTTCTCCCATCAGAGCAAGTCAGAATAAGCAGATTAATAGGAGAAAGGGCAGAGGGTACAGCAGTCACACAAAGACAATGAAGACAACATGGAAACTGTCCTCACATTCTACAGGCTTGCTGCTGTGGCAATTTTCCATTGGTATAGTCCTCTCACCAGGAATGTATGACACTACAACGCATACTTTACAACGCATGCCATTACAACACATTTTTTACAACGCAAGTACCATTACAACGAAAGTTTTAACAACACATACCATTACAACGCGAAGTAATTTAGATGATTGAAAAGTACCATTACAACGAAAAACAATATAACGCATACCATTACAACGCAAAAAAAAAAAATATATATATATATAAATTAATTTTGTAAAATACCTCCTGGGACGGGATGCAGGGAAAATAGGGGTTTTGGGTGGGGAAGTGTATTAAAATGTGGTAAGAAACTGAACGATAATTTTTACAAACATGTGTATTTTTTTAAAAACAAATACTCGAGTATTAAAATAATATTACTCAAGTGCAAAAAAGTATTAATAATTATAAAATATTGTAAAATACCTCCTGAGACGGGATGCAAAGGAAATAGGGGTTTTGGGTGGGGAAGTGTATTAAAATACAGAAAGAAATTGAACACATGTTTATTCAAAAACGAGCATGCGAACAAAAATAATACTCGAGCATTAAAATTAATACACGAGTATTACACGAGTATTACAATTGAAACAAGCAGTATTAATAATTCTTTAAAAAAACATATTCAATACATATTAATAATAAATCAACATAAACAAAACACATAAATGAAACTAATCCCAAAAGAATTACTAAGACATAAACATAGCCGCCATTTTAAAAACGAAGCTTAAATTCAGTCCTACAACACTTTTCATGACCCACACACCAAACCTCTGAAAACAAAATGGAGGACTAAACGCAATTCAAAGGATAATACACTCACTTTTAAATATAACATTTAAATTATAAGTTCACACATAAAACGAATCAGAAAAAAACACATTTAAACAATGCTTTTCTCAAAATTTATGGCGAAACCCACAAAAACCTATAAATACAACTAAGACACAATTTTTAATCCAGTAGTTAATTAACTACCAGAGAGAGCAGACGGATATTCCTGACACTCTAACCTTTTTCAAGCTGCATCAACTCGACAAAAAGAATACATCACCTCTCAAAAAATAAAGTAAGTACAAGTCATATCATATAAAGAAATAGCATATTTGTGAATAAATCAGCACAATTTTTTTAAATAAATTAATAATATATTTCATATTACACCATACTTGAAAATCGATTCAAGAAATTTGAAAACACACACAAGCGAAAATAGTTTTAAGTAGGTTTTTAAAAATAGATTATTATTAAAATGAATTTTTAAACTTTAACATGCAACAATGTTGAATGTAACAGGTTTTTATTTTTTCAATTAATTGAATTAATGTCTAAAATGCGTAAAAATATTTAGCAAGCTAAACAGTATAACATTTTCAATTTTCCAGCTTACTAAATAATTTTTAGTGAAGAAATCATTTCATCAAAAAAAGTTTGAAGACAGAACGCAGACAACTTATACCAACTTCTTTATCAAAGGTAAACAAATTAAACTGAAAAGCAGTAAAACAATTTTGGGTAATTCACAATTGTGTACACGGTATAACCTTTTTTTTAAATCTGTGCTGCAATCCAATAAAAACTGTTAAACCATAAAAAATAAATTTTGAAGAATTACAAATGTTTTCAAATTTTTATTGCACATTCGAAAAGCTTAACATATGTAAGTTCTTACGGGAAAAAAGAAAGAGATTTTCCTCTCCCCTGATGTCTATTTGCAGGGCATTTCTGCCTCACGATCGCGCACAGTGTCGCGATCGTGCGGCGGAAATGCCCACCACTAGCACCAGGGATTTAAATTTTGTTTACAGGAAGCGACCCCTTGGGCAAGGGTCGCTTCCAGGCGGCCTGTAATTATCTTTTTGTTTATCTGCCCCCCCCCCTGGGGGCAAATCGGCCCGTTCTTTCAGTCGTTTTGCCCCCAGGGGGGCAAAAATTCTTCACTAGCACCAGGGTTGTTTTTTGGGGGCAATGGTTCTATTTTGGAAGCGACCCCGTGGGTAAGGGTCGCTTCCTTGCAGCCATAAAATATGTTCTTGATTTTCTGTCCCCCCTGGGGGCAAATCGGCCCGTTTTTTTGGCCTTTTTGCCCCCAGGGGGGGGGGGGGCAGAAATTATCCACTAGCACCAGGTTTTTTTTTGGGCGCAATGTTTTTATTTTGGAAGCGACCCCTTGGGTAAGGGTCGCTTCCTGGTGGCCATAATTTATGTTTTTGATTTTCTGTCCCCCCTGGGGGCAAATCGGCCTGTTTTTATGGCCGTTTTGCCCCCAGGGGGAGGCAGAAAATGCCCACTTTCACCAGGGAATTGGAAATGTAGTTTTTAGGAAGCGACCCCTTGGGCAAGGGTCGCTTCCAGACGGCCTGTGAATATCTTTTCGTTTTTCTGCCCCCCCCACACCCCCCCCTGGCAAATAGGCCCTTTTTTTGGCCTTTTCTGCCCCCGGGGGGGGGGCAGAAAATGCCACTAGGCACCAGGGAATTGTTTTTTTTTGTAATGGCGGCTACCCCTTGGGCAAGGTTTGCGTCTTAGAGGGAACTTGTTTTAGCTTTGTTTTTCTGCTTCACCCCCACCCCCCTTGGGGCGAATTGGCCCTTTTCTTTTCTGTTTTTTGGCCCACTAGGCCCTAGGAATTGAGTTTTGTAGGGTGTGGAAGTGAGCCCTTGGGCAAGGCTTGCTTCCAATGCTTATATTCTTGGTTGTTTTTTACTGGCCGCCTCCCTTGGTGCTAGTTGGTCTTTTTTTGTTCTTACTGCCCCCGTGTGAGGGGGGTACTGTTAGGACCAAAAGACCGACTGACACCAAAGGGGTCAGGCAGTAAAAATCTTTCAAAAAATTAACCAGAGTCTTGATGGAAGCCCTCACCTAATAACAATTGGTCTAAGCCCTATTTGATGGCCCATCTGGGCGATTGTAAATTTGGGGGGCAAATTTGTGTGTTGTTTTTTTAATTGTTATATTGTTTGTGAAATGTGGTAGTAATTTTTTTTTTCTTCTCCATTTTTGTCTTGTTCCAGGCTTTTGCTGTATGGATTCTTGTAGGTTGCGGTTCTGTTACTGCTGGTTTTGCAGCTTGTGTAGTTGCATGTGCTTGGTAAGTGAATGTATTTTGTACTACTTTCCCTAGATGATTGTCTTTTTGAAAACGGTGTACTTATAGCAGTTTGTGTGGCTCTGTGTTTTTTTTCTGCATTAGTGCATGATGTGCACTTTGTTTTCTAATGTGTAATATTTTTTTCTCTCTCTAGTGGGATATCATTTCTTTTTGCTGTGTCTCAGCAGAGTAGGTGCTGGTGAGTGTTGCTAGATTTGGTAAGAGTGAAATTGTTTTGGATTGTATAGATCTTTGTGTGAAAGCCTTACCTTGTTTACTTCTTACTTTGCACAGTGTAGGTTGTTGTTCACTTGTGTGTGCAGTCTTTTTGCTTTGTAAGGATAATGGCTAGTCGCAGGATTACTGCTCAGCAGGTTCTTGATTTGCTTTTTGAGTCTTCCTCTGACCATGGTTCAGAGACTGACTCCGATTCGGACCCAGAGGTCGGGGCAGAAGATTCAGGCAGTGAGTTTTCTCTTCGCATGGAATCATCGGATGATGAATCTTCTTCTAGTGCTGATGAAGGGCCTATGGTAGAGGAGGACATTGATGTGCCGGTAGTGGGCCAAGAGGCATCTGTGCTGCTGCCTAGGGCCGCAAGGTTTCCTTTCTTTTTACGTCGGCAAGAGACATGTGGGCTGCAGCCTGCGCCCAAAAGGCTTCACATTGCTGTGGTGCGCCAAGAGGCATCTGGTGCTGTTAGTCTTCCTGTTGGTGTAGTGCAGCAAGAGGCATCTGGGGCTGTTAGGCTTCCCATTGGTGTAGAGCGGCAATAGGCAACCCACTAGCACCAGGGTTTTTTTTGGGCGCAATGTTTTTATTTTGGAAGCGACCCCTTGGGTAAGGGTCGCTTCCTGGTGGCCATAATTTATGTTTTTGATTTTCTGTGCCCCCTAGGGGCAAATCGGCCCTTTTTTTGGTCGTTTTGCCCCCAGGGGGGGCAGAAAATGCCCACTTTCACCAGGGAATTGGAAATTTAGTTTTTAGGAAGCGACCCCTTGGGCATGGGTCGCTTCCAGACGGCCTGTGAATATCTTTTTGTTTTTCTGCCCCCCCCCTGGCAAATAGGCCCGTTTTTTTGGCCTTTTCTGCCCCCGGGGGAGGGGGGCAGAAATGCCACTAGGCACCAGGGAATTGTTTTTTTTTGTAATGGCGGCTACCCCTTGGGCAAGGTTTGCGTCTTAGAGGGAACTTGTTTTAGCTTTGTTTTTCTGCTTCACCCCCACCCCCCTTGGGGCGAATTGGCCCTTTTCTTTTCTGTTTTTTGGCCCACTAGGCCCTAGGAATTGAGTTTTGTAGGGTGTGGAAGTGAGCCCTTGGGCAAGGCTTGCTTCCAATGCTTATATTTTTGGTTGTTTTTTACTGGCCGCCTCCATTGGTGCTAGTTGGTCTTTTTTTGTTCTTACTGCCCCCGTGTGAGGGGGGTACTGTTAGGACCAAAAGACCGACTGACACCAAAGGGGTCAGGCAGTAAAAATCTTTCAAAAAATTAACCAGTGTCTTGATGGAAACCCTCACCTAATAACAATTGGTCTAAGCCCTATTTGATGGCCCATCTGTGCGATTGTAAATTTGGGGGGTAAATTTGTGTGTTGTTTTTTTAATTGTTATATTGTTTGTGAAATGTGGTAGTAATTTTTTTTTCTTCTCCATTTTTGTCTTGTTCCAGGCTTTTGCTGTATGGATTCTTGTAGGTTGCGGTTCTGTTACTGCTGGTTTTGCAGCTTGTGTAGTTGCATGTGCTTGGTAAGTGAATGTATTTTGTACTACTTTCCCTAGATGATTGTCTTTTTGAAAACGGTGTACTTATAGCAGTTTGTGTGGCTCTGTGTTTTTTTTCTGCATTAGTGCTTGATGTGCACTTTGTTTTCTAATGTGTAATTTTTTTTCTCTTTCTAGTGGGATATCATTTCTTTTTGCTGTGTCTCAGCAGAGTAGGTGCTGGTGAGTGTTGCTAGATTTGGTAAGAGTGAAATTGTTTTGGATTGTATAGATCTTTGTGTGAAAGCCTTACCTTGTTTACTTCTTACTTTGCACAGTGTAGGTTGTTGTTCACTTGTGTGTGCAGTCTTTTTGCTTTGTAAGGATAATGGCTAGTCGCAGGATTACTGCTCAGCAGGTTCTTGGTTTGCTTTTTGAGTCTTCCTCTGACCATGGTTCAGAGACTGACTCCGATTCGGACCCAGAGGTCGGGGCAGAAGATTCAGGCAGTGAGTTTTCTCTTCGCATGGAATCATCGGATGATGAATCTTCTTCTAGTGCTGATGAAGGGCCTATGGTAGAGGAGGACATTGATGTGCCGGTAGTGGGCCGAGAGGCATCTGCCTAGGGCCGCAAGGTTTCCTTTTTTTTTACGTCGGCAAGAGGCATGTGGGCTGCAGCCTGCGCCCAAAAGGCTTCACATTGCTGTGGTGCGCCAAGAGGCATCTGGTGCTGTTAGTCTTCCTGTTGGTGTAGTGCAGCAAGAGGCATCAGGGGCTGTTAGGCTTCCCATTGGTGTAGAGCAGCAATAGGCATCTGGGCCTGCTTGGTTTCCCGGTGGTGTAGTGCAGCAAGAAGCATCTCAGGCTGCTAGGCTTCCCGTTGGTGTAGTGCAGGAAGAGCCCTCTGGGGATGCTATGTTTTCTGTTGGTGTTGTGCAGCCAGAAGTATCTGTGGCTGTTAGGCTTCCCGTTGGTGAACAGCAGCAAGAGGCTTCTGGGCTGCAGGCTGGGGTGGCTGCTCCCCCCGTTGATAGGGATGGCCTCTGGGTTCCCCCTGGCATGGTGCAGCCGGCATTGCCAGAGTTCACTGGTGTTCCTGGGTGTAGAGTGAATACTGAGAATTTTCTGCCAATACATTTTTTTCAGTTGTTTTTTGACGATGTGTTTTTGCAAGAGATTGTTGATCAAACTAATTTGTATGCAGAACAGTTTTTGAGCGACAATAGTGCCAGCCTTAAACCCCATTCTAGAGCAACCCGGTGGACTCCCACAAATGTTGAAGAGATGAAGAAGTTTGAGGGATTAACTTTTTTGATGGGCTTGCTAAGGAAGCCATCAATGTCTTCATATTGGTCCACTAGTCCCTTGATGGCAACAGCTATATTTCCAGCAGTCATAAGTCGTGATCGGTATATGCTTCTTCTTTGGATGATGCATTTTGTTGATAATGGTTTAGCGTTGCCACGCGATCACCCTGATTGTGACCATTTGTTTAAAATTCGGCCTGTCCTTGATCACTTTGTTGATCGTTTTTCTGAGATCTTTGCCCCTGGTAAAGAAATTGCAGTGGATGAGTCAATGCTATTGTTCAAGGGCCGCTTGGTTTTTAGGAAATACATTCCTAGTAAGAGGGCACGCTATGGAATCGAACTGTATATGCTGTGTGACAGTGAGACTGGATATGTCTACAATTTCAGGGTGTACACTGGTAAGGAGTCCAGCATTGACCCTCCTGGTTGTCTTTCTACTTTTGGAGTGACTGAGAAAATTGTGTGGGAACTAGGTAGAGGATTATTTAACAAAGGCCACCATTTATATGTAGATAACTTCTACACTGGTGTGCGGTTGTTCAAGGAGTTGGCCAAAGTGGGCACTGTTGCTTGTGGCACAATGCGCAGTAACCGTAAAGTTTTCCCAAAGGAACTTTTTGCCAAAGGCTTGTGCGGGGACAGTCTACTGCATTGCGATGTGGGGAGCTTCTAGCTGTGAAGTTTTCAGACAAGAGAGATGTGTACATGCTGACTACTATCCACGATGAAAGTACTGTACCTGTGCCTGTTTGGAGTCAGGGTGCTGAAGTGCGCAAACCTGTGTGCATTTTAGCTTACAATAAGTTCATGGGTGGGGTTGACAGAGTAGATCAGAGGTTGGAACCTTATGCTGCTCTTCGAAAGGCTTACGTTTGGTACAAGAAGTTGGCTATCCATCTGTTCCACTTGGCATCCTTTAATGCTTTTATTGTGTACCAGAAGTCTTGTCCTGAGACGAAGATGCCTTTTGTTAAGTTTCAGGAGTCTATAATAGGCAGCCTTGTACTTGTGGAGCAGGCAAGTGTTCCTAGATTTGGAGTATTGGAGGATGTGGCTAGATTGCAAGATCGCCACTTTTCTGAATACATTCCTCCCGCTACCGCAAGAGACTTTCCGACTAGAAGATGCAGAGTCTGTTGGCGAAGAGGCGTGCGGAAGGAGTCTCGTATGTACTGTCCTGACTGTCCTTCTAAGCCTGGATTGTGTCTGTCAGCTTGTTTTAAATTGTACCACACGCAAAAGAAGTTTTGGTAGTTTTAATGAGCTGTAAAGTGAATTGCCAGGTCTGCATTCTGTAAAAATGTTTAGTTTGTTTCAAGGATTGGCATTAGTGCAAAGTGTTTAGTTTTAGAATTTGTGTTAGCTGATTTGTAGGTATTTCCATTTGTTTAGTGTTATTTTGAAAAAAAGAATTCTAAATGTGTTTGTGATGTGTGCAGGCTGGTGCTTGGCTGGCGGTGTGTGTGGAGTGGCGCTTGGCTGGATGTTGTGTGAGGAGTGGTACTTGGCTGTCTGTGCACGGAGTGGTGCTTGGCTGGCGGTGTGTGTGAAGTGGCGCTTGGCTGGTGGTGTGCGTGGAGGGGTACTTGGCTGTCTATGCATGGAGTGGTGCTTGGCTGGCGGTGTGTGTGTGGAGTGGCGCTTGGCTGGTGGTGTGCGTGGAGTGGTACTTTGCTATCTGTGCCCGGAGTGGTGCTTGGCTGGCGGTGTGTGTGGAGTGGCGCTTGGCTGGTGGTGTTCGTGGAGTGGTACTTGGCTGTCTGTGCACGGAGTGGTGCTTGGCTGGCGGTGTGTGTGGAGTGGCGCTTGGCTGGTGGTGTGTGTGGAGTGGTACTTGGCTGTCTGTGCACGGAGTTGTGCTTGGCTGTCGGTGTGCGCTGAGTGGTGTTTGGTTGGCGGTGTGCATGGTCTGGTGCTTGGATGGTGGTGTGGGTGGACTGGCGCTCGGCTGGCGGTGTGTGAGTAGTTACTTTCTGTTGGTCACTACACACACTGCTAGTTGAGTGACACTCCACGCAGTCCATCATTTTGTGTAGTTGCAGTGTCAGAAATGTGGGCGTGTGAAAGTGATGGGCCCTTGAATGGCGCTGTTTGCTGGTGTGAGTGTTGAAATGTGATGGGTCCGCGGCTGGCGGTGTGAATGTTTTGTATGTGTCAAACGTACGAAAGGTGTATGAATGGCCTGTAAAGAGGTTGGTGCCTTGACGTGGCTTTACAGCTCACGAGCTGTGAGTCAGTGGTTCAGTTAATCATACTTTCAATTATACGCAGTGTATTTCATTTTTGTGAAATTACTTGCGAATACAATTGTATGTACTGAATCATCACTCACCCTCATGCCAAATCCAACCAGTATGTGTGTGTGCTTGCGGATTAGATGGCTGTGCAGTAATATTTGGGTTTTTTCTCTTTCTGCATTAGGGTGTACCTTGTCCCTTATTGTGATTGTTGTAATGTGTTGCTTTTCCTTCCAGATGGTGTCAGTGGTCTGGTTTGTATCAGGTATGAAAGGTGCGTGAATGGTCTGTAAAACGGTTGGTGCCTTGTCGTGGCTTTACAGCTCACGAGTTGAGAGTCACTGGTTCGGTTTTTATGCATTTATTATTGACAGAGCATTTCATTTTTGTGAAGTATCATGTTAATAAAATGTTATGTACTGAACCATCACTCACCCTCGTGCCAAATCCAACCTGCATGTGTGTGTCTTTGAGGAATAGATAGTCGTGCTTGAATCTTTGACTTTTGAAAAACTCTGTTATGGTGTATATTATAGCTATAAATAACTTTCATGGTAGTAAATGGTCATGTCTTTCTGGGGAATTCTATTGTTGTTTATTGTCCACAATGTCTTGCAAACTTGAAATTGTTTGTCACAATTTCCATGCGATATTGTCCCCAGAATCGCATGTTCTCCAATTGAAAACTTAATTCATTCAAAACAATTTGGTTTTGCAAGGGGGTTCCCATGAGGTTTGGGCCCGGGGCTTGGCGGGCATCTTTGGAAACTACGAAACCCATACAGTTCTGAAAACTAGACACCCGGGGGAGTCCAGGGAGATATGGCATGCGTGGGTCCCCCAATGTATTCCTACCCAGAATTCCTTGCAAACCTTAAAATTAGGTAAAAAAACACTTTTCCAAACTTTTTTGCGTGGGATCTCCGTGCGGGCAAAAAGGTTCTACAACCCAGTGTTCCCCTTGATCTCCCGAGTAAAATGATACCTCACTTGTGTGGGTGGGCCAAAGGCCTGTGACTAAGGTGGAGTGCTTAATTTGTCAAACCTAAAAACTATATTTTTTTAAAATTCATTTTTAGCCTGTTCTGCTTTGGGGCACCCACACAAGTGAGGTATAATTTTACTCGGCATAACAAAGGGAACGCTGGGTTGTAGGACCTTTTTGCCCGCACGGAGATCCCACGCAAACAAGTTTGGAAAAGTGTTTTTTTTAACCTAAATTTAAGGTTTGCAGGGATTTCTGTTTAGGAAAACATTGGGGGACCCATGCATGCCATACCTCCCTGGACTCCCCCGGGTGTCTAGTTTTCAGAACTGTTTAGGTTTGGTAGTTTCAAAAGATGGCCGCTGAGCCCCGGGCCAAAAACTCAGGTCCCCCCCCCAAAAAAAATCAAGGTAGTTTTGCTATAGGGTATTTTAAATTCACCACCGTACGATTTGAACCTTTTCCTGTTGCAGCCACTATGCCTACCCACACAAGTGAGTTACCATTTTTTTCTGGAGACCTTGGGGAAACCCTGGGTGGGTGGAAATGTGTTGATCCACGCAGATTCCAGAACTTTCCACCACAGAAATGTGAAGAAAATTTGTTTTTTTTGTCAAATTCTTAGCTTTGCAAGGGATTCTGGGTAACAAAACCTGGTGGTAGGCAGTCGAGTCACCCCATCCTGAATTCCCCTGGGTGTCTAGTTTTCAAAAATGTGTAGGTTTGCTAGGTTTCCCTAGGTGCTGGCAGAGCTAGGGCTCAAAAACAAAAGGTAGTCTCTTTGTCCAAAAAGGGCAAGATTTCACTGGGAAATTGAGGTGCGACCACGTTGCGTTTTGTGCTGTTTCATGTCGCAGCCACTATGCCTACCCACGCAAGTGAGGTACCATTTTTTTCGGGAGACCTGGGGGAATGCTGGGTGCGTGGAAATTTGTTGATCCACGCAGATTCCAGAACTTTCCACCACAGAAATGTGAGGAAAATGTGTTTTTTTTGTCACATTCTTAGCTTTGCAAGGGATTCTGGGTAACAAAACCTGGTGGTAGGCAGTCAAGTCACCCCATCCTAAATTCCCCTGGGTGTTTAGTTTTCAAAAATGTACAAGTTTGCTAGGTTTCCCTAGGTGCTGGCAGAGCTAGGGCTCAAAGACAAAAGGTAGTCTCTTTGTCCAAAAAGGGCAAGATTTCACTGGGAAATTGAGGTGCGACCACGTTGCATTTTGCGCTGTTTCATGTCGCAGCCACTATGCCTACCCACGCAAGTGAGGTACCATTTTTTTCGGGAGACCTGGGGGAACGATGGGTGGGTGGAAATTTGTTGATCCACGCAGATTCCAGAACTTTCCACCACAGAAATGTGAGGAAAATGTGTTTTTTTGTCTAATTCTTAGCTTTGCACGGGATTCTGGGTAACAAAACCTGGTGGTAGGCAGTCGAGTCACCCCATCCTGAATTCCCCTGGGTGTCTAGTTTCCAAAAATGTATAGGTTTGCTAGGTTTCCCTAGGTGCTGGCAGAGCTAGGGCTCAAAAACAAAAGGTAGTCTCTTTGTCCAAAAAGGGCAAGATTTCACTGGGACATTGAGGTGCGACCACGTTGCGTTTTGCGCTGTTTCATGTCGCAGCCACTATGCCTACCCACGCAAGTGAGGTACCTTTTTTTCGGGAGACCTGGGGGAACGCTGGGTGGGTGGAAATTTGTTGATCCACGCAGATTCCAGAACTTTCTACCACAGAAATGTGAGGAAAATGTGTTTTTTTTGTCAAATTCTTAGCTTTGCAAGGGATTCTGGGTAACAAAACCTGGTGGTAGGCAGTCGAGTCACCCCATCCTGAATTCCCCTGGGTGTCTAGTTTTCAAAAATGTATAGGGTTGCTAGGTTTCCCTAGGTGCTGGCAGAGCTAGGGCTCAAAAACAAAAGGTAGTCTCTTTGTCCAAAAAGGGCAAGATTTCACTGGGACATTGAGGTGCGACCACGTTGCGTTTTGCGCTGTTTCATGTCGCAGCCACTATGCCTACCCACGCAAGTGAGGTACCTTTTTTTCGGGAGACCTGGGGGAACGCTGGGTGGGTGGAAATTTGTTGATCCACGCAGATTCCAGAACTTTCTACCACAGAAATGTGAGGAAAATGCGTTTTTTTTGTCCAATTCTTAGCTTTGCAAGGGATTCTGGGTAACAAAACCTGGTGGTAGGCAGTCGAGTGACCCCATCCTGAATTCCCCTGGGTGTCTAGTTTTCAAAAATATATAGGTTTGCTAGGTTTCCCTAGGTGCTGGCAGAGCTAGGGCTCAAAAACAAAAGGTAGTCTCTTTGTCCAAAAAGGGCAAGATTTCACTGGGACATTGAGGTGCGACCACGTTGCGTTTTGCGCTGTTTCATGTCGCAGCCACTATGCCTACCCACGCAAGTGAGGTACCTTTTTTTCGGGAGACCTGGGGGAACGCTGGGTGGGTGGAAATTTCTTGATCCACGCAGATTCCAGAACTTTCTACCACAGAAATGTGAGGAAAATGTGTTTTTTTGTCAAATTCTTAGCTTTGCAAGGGATTCTGGGTAACAAAACCTGGTGGTAGGCAGTCGAGTCACCCCATCCTGAATTCCCCTGGGTGTCTAGTTTTAAAAAATGTATAGGTTTGCTAGGTTTCCCTAGGTGCTGGCAGAGCTGGGGCTCAAAAACAAAAGGTACTCTCTTTGTCCAAAAAGGGCAAGATTTCACTGGGAAATTGAGGTGCGACCACGTTGCGTTTTGCGCTGTTTCATGTCGCAGCCACTATGCCTACCCACGCAAGTGAGGTACCATTTTTTTGGGGAGACCTGGGGTGACGCTGAGTGGGTGGAAATTTGTTGATCCACGCAGATTCCAGAACATTCCACCACAGAAATGTGAGGAAAATGTGTTTTCTTTTGTCAAATTCTTAGCTTTGCAAGGGATTCTGGGTAACAAAACCTGGTGGTAGGCAGTCGAGTCACCCCATCCTGAATTCCCCTGGGTGTCTAGTTTTCAAAAATGTATAGGTTTGCTAGGTTTCCCTAGGTGCTGGCAGAGCTAGGGCTCAAAAACAAAAGGTAGTCTCTTTGTCCAAAAAGGGCAAGATTTCACTGGGAAATTGAGGCGCGACCACGTTGCGTTTTGCGCTGTTTCATGTCGCAGCTACTATGCCTACCCACGCAAGTGAGGTACCTTTTTTTCGGGAGACCTGGGGGAACGCTGGGTGGGTGGAAATTTGTTGATCCACGCAGATTCCAGAACTTTCTACCACAGAAATGTGAGGAAAATGTGTTTTTTTTGTCAAATTCTTAGCTTTGCAAGGGATTCTGGGTAACAAAACCTGGTGGTAGGCAGTCGTGTCACCCCATCCTGAATTCCCCTGGGTGTCTAGTTTCCAAAAATGTATAGGTTTGCTAGGTTTCCCTAGGTGCTGGCAGAGCTAGGGCTCAAAAACAAAAGGTAGTCTCTTTGTCCAAAAAGGGCAAGATTTCACTGGGACATTGAGGTGCGACCACGTTGCGTTTTGCGCTGTTTCATGTCGCAGCCACTATGCCTACCCACGCAAGTGAGGTACCTTTTTTTCGGGAGACCTGGGGGAACGCTGGGTGGGTGGAAATTTCTTGATCCACGCAGATTCCAGAACTTTCTACCACAGAAATGTGAGGAAAATGTGTTTTTTTGTCAAATTCTTAGCTTTGCAAGGGATTCTGGGTAACAAAACCTGGTGGTAGGCAGTCGAGTCACCCCATCCTGAATTCCCCTGGGTGTCTAGTTTTAAAAAATGTATAGGTTTGCTAGGTTTCCCTAGGTGCTGGCAGAGCTGGGGCTCAAAAACAAAAGGTACTCTCTTTGTCCAAAAAGGGCAAGATTTCACTGGGAAATTGAGGTGCGACCACGTTGCGTTTTGCGCTGTTTCATGTCGCAGCCACTATGCCTACCCACGCAAGTGAGGTACCATTTTTTTGGGGAGACCTGGGGTGACGCTGAGTGGGTGGAAATTTGTTGATCCACGCAGATTCCAGAACATTCCACCACAGAAATGTGAGGAAAATGTGTTTTCTTTTGTCAAATTCTTAGCTTTGCAAGGGATTCTGGGTAACAAAACCTGGTGGTAGGCAGTCGAGTCACCCCATCCTGAATTCCCCTGGGTGTCTAGTTTTCAAAAATGTATAGGTTTGCTAGGTTTCCCTAGGTGCTGGCAGAGCTAGGGCTCAAAAACAAAAGGTAGTCTCTTTGTCCAAAAAGGGCAAGATTTCACTGGGAAATTGAGGCGCGACCACGTTGCGTTTTGCGCTGTTTCATGTCGCAGCTACTATGCCTACCCACGCAAGTGAGGTACCTTTTTTTCGGGAGACCTGGGGGAACGCTGGGTGGGTGGAAATTTGTTGATCCACGCAGATTCCAGAACTTTCTACCACAGAAATGTGAGGAAAATGTGTTTTTTTTGTCAAATTCTTAGCTTTGCAAGGGATTCTGGGTAACAAAACCTGGTGGTAGGCAGTCGTGTCACCCCATCCTGAATTCCCCTGGGTGTCTAGTTTCCAAAAATGTATAGGTTTGCTAGGTTTCCCTAGGTGCTGGCAGAGCTAGGGCTCAAAAACAAAAGGTAGTCTCTTTGTCCAAAAAGGGCAAGATTTCACTGGGACATTGAGGTGCGACCACGTTGCGTTTTGCGCTGTTTCATGTCGCAGCCACTATGCCTACCCACGCAAGTGAGGTACCTTTTTTTCGGGAGACCTGGGGGAACGCTGGGTGGGTGGAAATTTGTTGATCCACGCAGATTCCAGAACTTTCTACCACAGAAATGTGAGGAAAATGTGTTTTTTTTGTCAAATTCTTAGCTTTGCAAGGGATTCTGGGTAACAAAACCTGGTGGTAGGCAGTCGAGTCACCCCATCCTGAATTCCCCTGGGTGTCTAGTTTTCAAAAATGTATAGGGTTGCTAGGTTTCCCTAGGTGCTGGCAGAGCTAGGGCTCAAAAACAAAAGGTAGTCTCTTTGTCCAAAAAGGGCAAGATTTCACTGGGACATTGAGGTGCGACCACGTTGCGTTTTGCGCTGTTTCATGTCGCAGCCACTATGCCTACCCACGCAAGTGAGGTACCTTTTTTTCGGGAGACCTGGGGGAACGCTGGGTGGGTGGAAATTTGTTGATCCACGCAGATTCCAGAACTTTCTACCACAGAAATGTGAGGAAAATGTGTTTTTTTTGTCAAATTCTTAGCTTTGCAAGGGATTCTGGGTAACAAAACCTGGTGGTAGGCAGTCGAGTCACCCCATCCTGAATTCCCCTGGGTGTCTAGTTTTCAAAAATGTATAGGGTTGCTAGGTTTCCCTAGGTGCTGGCAGAGCTAGGGCTCAAAAACAAAAGGTAGTCTCTTTGTCCAAAAAGGGCAAGATTTCACTGGGACATTGAGGTGCGACCACGTTGCGTTTTGCGCTGTTTCATGTCGCAGCCACTATGCCTACCCACGCAAGTGAGGTACCTTTTTTTCGGGAGACCTGGGGGAACGCTGGGTGGGTGGAAATTTGTTGATCCACGCAGATTCCAGAACTTTCTACCACAGAAATGTGAGGAAAATGCGTTTTTTTTGTCCAATTCTTAGCTTTGCAAGGGATTCTGGGTAACAAAACCTGGTGGTAGGCAGTCGAGTGACCCCATCCTGAATTCCCCTGGGTGTCTAGTTTTCAAAAATATATAGGTTTGCTAGGTTTCCCTAGGTGCTGGCAGAGCTAGGGCTCAAAAACAAAAGGTAGTCTCTTTGTCCAAAAAGGGCAAGATTTCACTGGGACATTGAGGTGCGACCACGTTGCGTTTTGCGCTGTTTCATGTCGCAGCCACTATGCCTACCCACGCAAGTGAGGTACCTTTTTTTCGGGAGACCTGGGGGAACGCTGGGTGGGTGGAAATTTCTTGATCCACGCAGATTCCAGAACTTTCTACCACAGAAATGTGAGGAAAATGTGTTTTTTTGTCAAATTCTTAGCTTTGCAAGGGATTCTGGGTAACAAAACCTGGTGGTAGGCAGTCGAGTCACCCCATCCTGAATTCCCCTGGGTGTCTAGTTTTAAAAAATGTATAGGTTTGCTAGGTTTCCCTAGGTGCTGGCAGAGCTGGGGCTCAAAAACAAAAGGTACTCTCTTTGTCCAAAAAGGGCAAGATTTCACTGGGAAATTGAGGTGCGACCACGTTGCGTTTTGCGCTGTTTCATGTCGCAGCCACTATGCCTACCCACGCAAGTGAGGTACCATTTTTTTGGGGAGACCTGGGGTGACGCTGAGTGGGTGGAAATTTGTTGATCCACGCAGATTCCAGAACATTCCACCACAGAAATGTGAGGAAAATGTGTTTTCTTTTGTCAAATTCTTAGCTTTGCAAGGGATTCTGGGTAACAAAACCTGGTGGTAGGCAGTCGAGTCACCCCATCCTGAATTCCCCTGGGTGTCTAGTTTTCAAAAATGTATAGGTTTGCTAGGTTTCCCTAGGTGCTGGCAGAGCTAGGGCTCAAAAACAAAAGGTAGTCTCTTTGTCCAAAAAGGGCAAGATTTCACTGGGAAATTGAGGCGCGACCACGTTGCGTTTTGCGCTGTTTCATGTCGCAGCCACTATGCCTACCCACGCAAGTGAGGTACCTTTTTTTCGGGAGACCTGGGGGAACGCTGGGTGGGTGGAAATTTGTTGATCCACGCAGATTCCAGAACTTTCTACCACAGAAATGTGAGGAAAATGTGTTTTTTTTGTCAAATTCTTAGCTTTGCAAGGGATTCTGGGTAACAAAACCTGGTGGTAGGCAGTCGAGTCACCCCATCCTGAATTCCCCTGGGTGTCTAGTTTCCAAAAATGTATAGGTTTGCTAGGTTTCCCTAGGTGCTGGCAGAGCTAGGGCTCAAAAACAAAAGGTAGTCTCTTTGTCCAAAAAGGGCAAGATTTCACTGGGAAATTGAGGCGCGACCACGTTGCGTTTTGCGCTGTTTCATGTCGCAGCCACTATGCCTACCCACGCAAGTGAGGTACCTTTTTTTCGGGAGACCTGGGGGAACGCTGGGTGGGTGGAAATTTGTTGATCCACGCAGATTCCAGAACTTTCTACCACAGAAATGTGAGGAAAATGTGTTTTTTTTGTCAAATTCTTAGCTTTGCAAGGGATTCTGGGTAACAAAACCTGGTGGTAGGCAGTCGAGTCACCCCATCCTGAATTCCCCTGGGTGTCTAGTTTTCAAAAATGTATAGGGTTGCTAGGTTTCCCTAGGTGCTGGCAGAGCTAGGGCTCAAAAACAAAAGGTAGTCTCTTTGTCCAAAAAGGGCAAGATTTCACTGGGACATTGAGGTGCGACCACGTTGCGTTTTGCGCTGTTTCATGTCGCAGCCACTATGCCTACCCACGCAAGTGAGGTACCTTTTTTTCGGGAGACCTGGGGGAACGCTGGGTGGGTGGAAATTTGTTGATCCACGCAGATTCCAGAACTTTCTACCACAGAAATGTGAGGAAAATGCGTTTTTTTTGTCCAATTCTTAGCTTTGCAAGGGATTCTGGGTAACAAAACCTGGTGGTAGGCAGTCGAGTGACCCCATCCTGAATTCCCCTGGGTGTCTAGTTTTCAAAAATATATAGGTTTGCTAGGTTTCCCTAGGTGCTGGCAGAGCTAGGGCTCAAAAACAAAAGGTAGTCTCTTTGTCCAAAAAGGGCAAGATTTCACTGGGACATTGAGGTGCGACCACGTTGCGTTTTGCGCTGTTTCATGTCGCAGCCACTATGCCTACCCACGCAAGTGAGGTACCTTTTTTTCGGGAGACCTGGGGGAACGCTGGGTGGGTGGAAATTTCTTGATCCACGCAGATTCCAGAACTTTCTACCACAGAAATGTGAGGAAAATGTGTTTTTTTGTCAAATTCTTAGCTTTGCAAGGGATTCTGGGTAACAAAACCTGGTGGTAGGCAGTCGAGTCACCCCATCCTGAATTCCCCTGGGTGTCTAGTTTTAAAAAATGTATAGGTTTGCTAGGTTTCCCTAGGTGCTGGCAGAGCTGGGGCTCAAAAACAAAAGGTACTCTCTTTGTCCAAAAAGGGCAAGATTTCACTGGGAAATTGAGGTGCGACCACGTTGCGTTTTGCGCTGTTTCATGTCGCAGCCACTATGCCTACCCACGCAAGTGAGGTACCATTTTTTTGGGGAGACCTGGGGTGACGCTGAGTGGGTGGAAATTTGTTGATCCACGCAGATTCCAGAACATTCCACCACAGAAATGTGAGGAAAATGTGTTTTCTTTTGTCAAATTCTTAGCTTTGCAAGGGATTCTGGGTAACAAAACCTGGTGGTAGGCAGTCGAGTCACCCCATCCTGAATTCCCCTGGGTGTCTAGTTTTCAAAAATGTATAGGTTTGCTAGGTTTCCCTAGGTGCTGGCAGAGCTAGGGCTCAAAAACAAAAGGTAGTCTCTTTGTCCAAAAAGGGCAAGATTTCACTGGGAAATTGAGGCGCGACCACGTTGCGTTTTGCGCTGTTTCATGTCGCAGCCACTATGCCTACCCATGCAAGTGAGGTACCATTTTTTTCGGGAGTCCTGGGGGAACGCTGGGTGGGTGGAAATTTGTTGATCCACGAAGATTCCAGAACTTTCCACCACAGAAATGTGAGGAAAATGTGTGTGTTTTTTTTTCAAATTCTTAGCTTTGCAAGGGATTCTGGGTAACAAAACCTGGAGGTAGGCAGTCGAGTCACCCCATCCTGAATTCCCCTGGGTGTCTAGTTTTCAAAAATGTATAGGTTTGCTAGGTTTCCCTAGGTGCTGGCAGAGCTAGGGCTAAAAAAAAAAAGGTAGTCTCTTTGTCCAAAAAGGGCAAGATTTCACTGGGACATTGAGGTGCGACCACGTTGCGTTTTGCGCTGTTTCATGTCGCAGCCACTATGCCTACCCACGCAAGTGAGGTACCTTTTTTTCGGGAGACCTGGGGGAACGCTGGGTGGGTGGACATTTCTTGATCCACGCAGATTCCAGAACTTTCTACCACAGAAATGTGAGGAAAATGTGTTTTTTTTGGTCAAATTCTTAGATTTGCAAGGGATTCTGGGTAACAAAACCTGGTGGTAGGCAGTCGAGTCACCCCATCCTGAATTCCCCTGGGTGTCTAGTTTTCAAAAATGTGTAGGTTTGCTAGGTTTCCCTAGGTGCTGGCAGAGCTAGGGATCAAAAACCAAAAGGTAGTCTCTTTGTCCAAAAAGGGCAAGATTTCACTGGGAAAGTGAGGTGCGACCACGTTGCGTTTTGCGCTGTTTCATGTTGCAGCCACTATGCTTACCCACGCAAGTGAGGTACCATTTTTTTCGGGAGACCTGGGGGAACGCTGGGTGGGTGGAAATGTGTTGATACACGCAGATTCCAGAACTTTCCACCACAGAAATGTGAGGAAAATGTGTTTTTTTTGTCACATTCTTAGCTGTGCAAGGGATTCTGGGTAACAAAACCTGGTGGTAGGCAGTCGAGTCACCCCATCCTGAATTCCCCTGGGTGTTTAGTTTTTAAAAATGTACAGGTTTGCTAGGTTTCCCTAGGTGCTAGCAGAGCTAGGGCTCAAAAACAAAAGGTAGTCTCTTTGTCCAAAAAGGGCAAGATTTCACTGGGAAATTGAGGTGCGACCACGTTGCATTTTGCGCTGTTTCATGTCGCAGCCACTATGCCTACCCACGCAAGTGAGGTACCATTTTTTTCGGGAGACCTGGGGGAACGATGGGTGGGTGGAAATTTGTTAATCCACGCAGATTCCAGAACTTTCCACCACAGAAATGTGAGGAAAGTGTGTTTTTTTGTCTAATTCTTAGCTTTGCAAGGGATTCTGGGTAACAAAACCTGGTGGTAGGCAGTCGAGTCACCACATCCTGAATTCCCCTGGTGTCTAGTTTTCAAAAATGTATAGGTTTGCTAGGTTTCCCTAGGAGCTGGCAGAGCTAGGGCTCAAAAACAAAAGGTAGT
This sequence comes from Lissotriton helveticus, assembly GCF_964261635.1. NCBI lineage: Eukaryota > Metazoa > Chordata > Amphibia > Caudata > Salamandridae > Lissotriton > Lissotriton helveticus. The sequence continues at coordinate 414,333,971 of NC_136068.1, forward strand.
CTCTTTGTCCAAAAAGGGCAAGATTTCACTGGGACATTGAGGTGCGACCACGTTGCGTTTTGCGCTGCTTCATGTCGCAGCCACTATGCCTACCCACGCAAGTGAGGTACCTTTTTTTCGGGAGACCTTGGGGAACGCGGGGTGGGTGGAAATTTGTTGATCCACGCAGATTCCAGAACTTTCTACCACAGAAATGTGAGGAAAATGTGTTTTTTTGTCAAATTCTTAGCCTTGCAAGGGATTCTGGGTAACAAAACCTGGTGGTAGGCAGTCGAGTCACCCGATCCTGAATTCCCCTGGGTGTCTAGTTTTCAAAAATGTATAGGTTTGCTAGGTTTCCCTAGGTGCTGGCAGAGCTAGGGCTCAAAAACAAAAGGTAGTCTCTTTGTCCAAAAAGGGCAAGATTTCACTGGGAAATTGAGGTCCGACCACGTTGCGTTTTGCGCTGTTTCATGTCGCAGCCACTATGCCTACCCACGCAAGTGAGGTACCATTTTTTTTGGGAGACCTGGGGTGACGCTGAGTGGGTGGAAATTTGTTGATCCACGCAGATTCCAGAACTTTCCACCACAGAAATGTGAGGAAAATGTGGGTTTTTTTTCAAATTCTTAGCTTTGCAAGGGATTCTGGGTAACAAAACCTGGTGGTAGGCAGTCGAGTCACCCCATCCTGAATTCTCCTGGGTGTCTAGTTTTAAAAAATGTATAGGTTTGCTAGGTTTCCCTAGGTGCTGGTAGAGCTAGGGCTCAAAAACAAAAGGTAGTCTCTTTGTCCAAAAAGGGCAAGATTTCACTGGGACATTGAGGTGCGACCATGTTGCGTTTTGCGCTGTTTCATGTCGCAGCCACTATGCCTACCCACGCAAGTGAGGTACCTTTTTTTCGGGAGACCTGGGGGAACTCTGGGTGGGTGGAAATTTGTTGATCAATGCAGATTCCAGAACTTTCTACCACAGAAATGTGAGGAAAATGTGTTTTTTTTGTCAAATTCTTAGCTTTGCAAGGGATTCTGGGTAACAAAACCTGGTGGTAGGTAGTCGAGTCACCCCATCCTGAATTCCCCTGGGTGTCTAGTTTTCAAAAATGTATAGGTCTGCTAGGTTTCCCTAGGTGCTGGCAGAGCTAGGGCTCAAAAACAAAAGGTAGTCTCTTTGTCCAAAAAGGGCAAGATTTCACTGGGAAATTGAGGTGCGACCACGTTGCGTTTTGCGCTGTTTCATGTCGCAGCCACTATGCCTACCCACGCAAGTGAGGTACCATTTTTTTTGGGAGACCCGGGGGGACGCTGGGTGGGTGGAAATTTGTTGATCCACGCAGATTCCAGAACATTCCACCACAGAAATGTGAGGAAAATGTGTTTTTTTGTCAAATTCTTAGCTTTGCAAGGGATTCTGGGTAACAAAACCTGGTGGTAGGCAGTCGATTCACCCCATCCTGAATTCCCCTGGGTGTCTAGTTTTCAAAAATGTATAGGTTTGCTAGGTTTCCCTAGGTGCTGGCAGAGCTAGGGCTCAAAAACAAAAGGTAGTCTCTTTGTCCAAAAAGGGCAAGATTTCACTGGGAAATTGAGGCGCGACCACGTTGCGTTTTGCGCTGTTTCATGTCGCAGCCACTATGCCTAACCACGCAAGTGAGGTACCATTTTTTTCGGGAGACCTGGGGGAACGCTGGGTGGGTGAAAATTTGTTGATCCACGCAGATTCCAGAACTTTCCACCACAGAAATGTGAGGAAAATGTGTGTTTTTTTTCAAATTCTTAGCTTTGCAAGGGATTCTGGGTAACAAAACCTGGTGGTAGGCAGTCGAGTCACCCCATCCTGAATTTCCCTGGGTGTCTAGTTTTGAAAAATGTATAGGTTTGCTAGGTTTCCCTAGGTGCTGCAGAGCTAGGGCTCAAAAACAAAAGGTAGTCTCTTTGTCCAAAAATGGCAAGATTTCACTGGGAAATTGAGGTGCGACCACGTTGCGTTTTGCGCTGTTTCATGTCGCAGCCACTATGCCTATCCACGCAAGTGAGGTACCATTTGTTTCGGGAGACCTGGGGGAACGCTGGGTGGGTGGAAATGTGTTGATCCACGCAGATTCCAGAACTTTCCACCACAGAAATGTGAGGAAAATGTGATTTTTTTGTCAAATTCTTAGCTTTGCAAGGGATTCTGGGTAATAAAACCTGGTGGTAGGCAGTCGAGTCCCCCCATCCTGAATTCACCTGGGTGTCTACTTTTCATAAATGTATAGGTTTGCTAGGTTTCCCTAGGTGCGGGCAGAGCTAGGGTGCAAAAACTACAGGTAGGCACTTTGCCATAAAAGGGTCCATTTTTAACTGCAAAATTGAGGTGTGACCACGTTGCATTTTGCGCCGTTACCTGTCGCAGGCACAAGGCCGACCCACACAAGTGAGGTACCGTTTTTATCGGGAGACTTAGGGTAATTCAGATTTGTAAATCAACTGGTATTACCAATTGAGTTTTCATGCATTTCTCCCTTCCCAATGAAAGACATTGTGTAAAAAAAAAATCTTTTTAAAAAATGACCAATAATTCTCATGCTAGTATGAGTATTCCCAATTTTGAAAATGTGCAATTATATACTGTTTCTCGACTCTATAATTTGTACCCAATTCAGAAATACATAGGTGTCTTTCATACCGATTTTTCCACATATACATTTTCCAAGAATAAGTGCTCTATACCCAGTAAATAAAAAAAATTCATTGCAAGTTGCTGCTCAGTTTTTGGATCTGGGTTCGTCGGGTTCTTGGAGAAACTACAAGTCCTATATATCCCCACAACCAGGAAGGTCTAACAAATGTAATGGTACATTGCTTTCCAAGAGCTGTCAAAATTACAAGAAGTTATAGGTAAAAACGTTGAGACAAAAGGCTGTTTTTTTCAACAAATGTTCAATTATTCCAATGTTTAACTGTTAGTTTATATAAAGAAACCTTCATAGATTTAGACAAATGACCCCTTTTTGAATTCAGAATTTTGTCTACTTTTCGAAAATGTATAGCTTTCCAGGATCCCTTATTGCTTTCATACTCATTTCTACCATTAACCGGAAGGTGGTGAAAAGCTCTAAAAATAGCAAAAATAGGCTATGTCCCAGAAAAATGCCAAAACTGTGTGAAAAATGTTGGTTCTCTGACAAAAGACTGTCATTCCCTAAAAGCTGAGAAAATGGAGATTTCAGCCCCACAAAAACTTTTTTGATACCATTTGCAGGGAAAAACCCAGAGGCTTTCATTTGCAGCCCGTTTTTCCAATTTTTCTGAAAAAAAAACAAAAATTTCACTATATTTTGGTTAATTTCTGGTTAATTTCTGGGAATCCACAAACCCTGGGCACACTTTAGAATCCACATGATGTTGGAAGAAAAGGATGCAAATTTGGCGTGGATACCTTATGTGGTCAAAAAGTTACAGGGGCCTAAGCGCGCATTACCCCAAATCGCCAAAAAAAGGCTTAGCACAGGAGGGGAAAAGGCCTAGCAGCGAAGGGGTTAAAAAAAGAAGTAAAACATTTGTTTTCTTCCTAGACCCACAACAGATAAATCGAAAGAATAATATACTTTGAAAACAGAAAATAACGACCTTCTAAAAACCATCCTGGTACAAAACGAGAAACCATCCACCAAACAACCAAATCAAACTAAAGGTAAATTAAAAAGGAAAATGAACACAGTCATTTATTAACCACTTTTAAATCCTCAAACAGTGACCTCTCCTTAAAAAAGCACACAAAACTAACATTTTTTTCACAAACCTTTGAAACAGCTTAAGAAAACCAAAGAACTTCAAAGCACAAGGAAAAACAAGAAAGTCCATCTAAGTCCCAAGACAAATCAACAAAAGGTAACAGAAGAGTATTACATGTGCAATAAATAATTGGACAACTTCAGGGAAGCCAAAAACATTCATTAAAAAATGGTAAAAGCACTAGAAAATGAAAATTAACCACTATTAAATGCTCTGAGACATAGCACTCGAAAAAGAAAAGGACACAAAAATAATATTTTATATTTTATATTATAAACAGATCAACATATTAAAGAAAGAACATTGCAAACAAGAAGGCCCAAAAACAACATATTCTGAAAGTGCCAACAAAGCAAATATAAAGGTAAACAAAAGACAAACTTTTTAATACTGTTATATAAAAGGATAAGTGTTGTATAATGTAGGGGTTGAAAGTCCTATTCTAACTCCATGGAGGTGTAGCAGTAGGGTAACTGATGGATAGTGTAGGAGTTAAAATTACTAATCTAACTCCAGGGAGGTGTAGCAGTAGAGTAAGTGATGGATAGTGTAGGGGTTAAAATTACTATTCTAACTCCAGGGAGGTGTAGCAGTAGGGCAAGTGTAGGATAGTGTAACGGTTAAAATTACTATTCTAACTCCAGGGAGGTGGAGCAGTAAGGTAAGTGTTAAATAGTGTAGGGGTTAAAATTACTATTCTAACTCCAGGGAGGTGTAGCAGTAGGGTAAGTGATGGATAGTGTATGGATTATAATTACTATACTTACTCCAAGGAAGTGTAGCAGTAGGGTAAGTGATAGATAGTGTAAGGCTTAAAATTACTATTCTAACTCCAGGGAGGTGGAGCAGTAAGGTAAGTGTTAAATAGTGTAGGGGTTAAAATTACTATTCTTACTCCAGGGAGGAGTAGCAGTAGGGTAAGTGTGGATAATGTAGGAGTAAAAATTACTATTCTAACTCCAGTGAGATGTAGCAGTAGGGTAAGTGATGGATAGTGTAGGGGTTAAAATGACTATTCTAACTCCAGAGAGGTGTAGCAGTAGGGTAAGTGATGGGTAGTGTAGGGATAAACAAATACTATTCTAACTCCAGGGATGTGTAGCAGTAGGGTAAGTGATGGATAGTGTAGGGGTAAAAATCACTATTCTAACTCCAGGGAGGTGTAGCAGTAGGATAAGTATTGGATGGTGTAGGGGTTTAAAATACTATTCTAAATCCAGGGAGGTGTAGCCGTAGGGTAAGTGTAGGATAGTGTAGGGGTTAAAATGACTATTCTAACTTCAGAGATGTGTAGCAATAGGGAAAGCGATGGAAACTGTAGGGGTAAAAATTAGTATTCTAACTCCAAGGAGGTGTAGCAGTAGGGTAAGTGATGGATAGTGTAGAGGTTAAAATTACTATTCTAACTCCAGAGATGTGTAGCAATAGGGAAAGTGATGGATACTGTAGGGGAAAAAATTACTATTCTAACTCCAGGGAGGTGTAGCAATAGGGTAAGTGTTGGATAGTGTAGGGGTTTAAATTACTATTGTAACACCAGGGAGGTGTAGCAGTAAGGTACGTGCTGGATAGTGTAAGGGTAAAAATTAGTATTCTAACTCCAGGGAGGTGTATCAGTAGGGTATGTGTTGGATAGTGTAGGGGTTTAAATTACTATTGTAACTCCAGGGAGGTGTAGCAATAGGGTAAGTGATGGATAGTGTAGGGATTATAATTACTATACTAACTCCAGGGAGGTGTAGCAGTAAGGTAAGTTATGGATAGTGTAGGGGTAAATATTACTATTCTAACTCCAGGGAGGTATAGCAGTAGGGTAAGTGATGGATAGTGTAGGGATAAAAATTACTATTCTAACTCCAGGGAGGTGTAACAGTAGGGTAAGTGTTGGATAGTGTAGGGGTTAAAATAACTATTCTAACTCCAGGGAGGTATAGCAGTAGGGTAAGTGTTGGATAGTGTAGGGGTGAAAATTACTATTCTAACTCCAGGGAGGTGTAGCAGTAAGGTAAGTGTTGGATAGTGTAGGGTTTACAATTACTATTCTAACTTCAGGGAGGTGTAACAGTAGGGTAAGTGTTGGATAGTGTAGGGGTTAAAATTATTATTCTAACTCCAGGGAGGTGTAGCAGTAGGATAAGTGTTGGATAGTGTAGGGGTGAAAAGTATCCATCTAAATCCAGGGAGGTGTAGCAGTAAGGTAAGTGTTGGAAAGTGAAGGGTTCAAAAATACTATTCTAACTCCAAGGAGGTGTAACAGTAGGGTAAGTATTGGATAGTGTGGGGGTTAAAATTACTATTCTAACTCCAGGGAGGTGCAGCAGTAGGTAAGTGATGGATAGTGTAGGGGTTACAATTTCTATTCTAACTCCAGGGAGGTGTAGCAGTAGGGTAAGTGATGTATAGTGTAGGGGTTAAAATTACTATTCTAACTCCAGGGAGGTGTAGCAGTAGGGTAAGTGATGGATAGTGTAGTGGTAAAAATTATTATTCTAACTCCAGGGAGGTGTAGCAGTAGGGTAAGTTTTGGATAGTGTAGGGGTTAAAATTACTATTCTAACTCCAGGGAGATGTAGCAGTTAGGTAAGTGTTGGATAGTGTATGGTTTAAAATTTCTATTCTAACTCCAGGGAGGTGTAGCAGTAGGGTAAGTGATAGATAGTGTAGGGGTTAAAATTACTATTCTAACTCCAGTGAGGTATAGCAGTAGGGTAAGTGATGGATAGTGTAGGGGTTAAAATTACTATTCTAACTCCAGGGAGGTGTAGCAGTAGGGTAAGTGATGGATAGTGTAGGGTTTTAAATTACTATTCTAACTCCAAGGAGGTGTAGCAGTAAAGTAAGTGTTGGATAGTATAGGGGTTAAAACTGAAAAATGAAAGAAAATTCTAAGTTAGCAAAAACATATTTTTACAAATTCATTTTCTTTTTCTTTTCAGATAATGTCAGCAGATAATACTGCCAGATACATCAAATCAAACAAAGGAAACAGATTATTAAAACATGCTGGATATATATATTGTAAGGAGAGAATAACTGAACCATGAAGACTTTGGAGGTGCGTGCAATATTACTCAAGCCATTGCAAAGGCAGAGCGGTTACTTTAGGTGAGAGAGTCATTAAAACATCAGACCACAACCACTCTGCCTCTGCAATGGACATTGAAGTGAGAGAAACCATAAACGAAATGAAGGATATTGCATGCACCTCCAATGACACTTCTGGTTCAATTTTAAGAGAGGTTGCTCAGCATGTCCCTGACCATGTATCTAGCAGTATGCCAATAATTTTTAATCTGAGAAGAATAATTCAAAGAAAAAAACAGGCAAGTAACCCACAGAGATCTACTCCTCAAACCTATTCTGATATTCACATTCCTCCTGAACTCACTGTATCTTTTTTAATCAACCTTTCCTCCTGCATGATAACCAAAACCCTCTTACACGTATACTTATCTTCAGTACACCCCGCAACCGTGTTAAATTAGGGAATAGTGAAATATGGATGATGGATGGGACATTTAAAAGCACGCCCCATCCATTCATTCAAATTTACACTATTCATGCAAAAATTAACAACAATGTAGTTCCCTTAGTGTACAGTTTGCTACCTGACAAACAATCCACAACCTACACTGAATTTTTGACAGTGATTAAAAGCAAAACATCAAACAAAAGTCCTAGGAAAATCATTGTTGATTTTGAATTTGCTATGATAAATGCTATTTCCAAAACGTACACGGATACCCAAATTCAGGGATGTTTTTTCCATTTTTCCCAGGCATTTTGGCGTAAATTACAAAAAACATCCCTAGTTGTGGATTATTCTTCGGATAGCAAACTTCAATTTGAATTAAAAAAACTAACAGCTCTTTGCTTTGTTCCTCCTGAAAGTGTAGACGAGTACTACACTGCAATTACAGAATCTGAATTTTATACTGAAAACGAGGAAAAATTGGCACCCTTACTAAATTATTTTGAGGACACATGGATTAGGCATCTAAGCAGGTCGGGTCGCAGGAGGAAACCACGTTTGCATGTGGAGTGGTGGAACTGCTACACGAGCTGCTTAAAAGGAGAAGCAAAGACAAACAATGCCATAGAGGGATGGCATAACTCCTTCAATCGTACAATTGGCAAACCTCACCCTAACTTTTATCATTTCTTGGAAACTTTGAGGAAGGAGCAGAGTTTCCAAGAAATGAGAATCTCACAAACATTAACAGGTAGTCTAAATTCACGCATCTCTAAAAAACTAAAAGAAATGTCTGAGAGACTATTGAGTACCTTACAACAATTTTCGTTGTGTGTGGCTTTAGACTACCTAGATAATGTTGCTCACATACTCCATTAGTAACTCTAACTACAACCTTACTTTCCTGTTTTGCCCAAAATTCATTAAACATTTCTATTCAATTGGCCTTTTTAAAAAGCATTTTTAAAAATTTAAATGTCGGGTCACCTTACCTTAGATGTCTTCTATCTTCTATTTTTTTCTTTCAAATTCCCATTGTAATCCATTTTTTGTGAAATTCATCAACATATCTACTCCAGTTTTTAAAAAAAGTAACCTTTCTTCTTTTTAAAAAAGCATTCCCCAAAATGTCCAAGAAGAAATAATCCATTCTCCAAAGTTGAAAATCCAATCAAAATGTGTAAAAACTGGACAAAAGAAGATCGAATCACATTTTTCAAAACGATATCCAAAACAAAATCCATTTATTATTTCTGTTTCCAAAAACAATCTCCAAATCCAAAGTTTCTTCTTCAAAATACACACCCCATCTACTTTTTTCAATATACATTTCCGATTTTTAAAAAAACACAATCCAAAAATTATTCTTTAAAATCCATTACTCAAAAAATCCCTTTTTTTAAATCCTTCTTTAAAAAAAACTCCAAATGTAATCCAAAACGTCTTATTCGATCTTTTTCTTGATCCGGTTTGTCTAACACATGTTATATTTTCGAAAAAAACATTGTATATACATTTTTATACTAAACAATAATAATAAATTACTGTAAACAATTACAATTACATATTTAATACTAATAACAGGTGACCCGACAACGGCATACTGTAGCTACATGATCGGCGCATGCTAAAAGAGTGACAAAAACCTTAAAACTCACCTATATAACTTCTACCTATTCTCTCCTTACAATATATATACATTAAAACATCAAACTGTTTAAAAATAAACTTAAAAATGTTTCCTACCTGAGCGCAGATCTGCTTGCTTCTGCATTGTCCATCGACGATCTCCAAAATGGCCGCGTCTATGCACGTCTACGTGTCTACGTCATCTGGAGCAGCAAAGATAAAAAACGGACAATTTATATATGTTATATATTATTTCACATAAATCTTTTCAAAAAATGTTTATTTAAATGTGAAATACACATGTTATTATTCATAAAATTATAAAAAAATTATAATATAATAAATTATTATTTTTTCTTATATATTTTCTAAATATATATTATTAAAATCAATCTTGCATTCCATAGTATTTATTATTACTAAATGTTGTTTCTACTTTATACATTTAGCTTATGTTTTTAATATTAATAAAATAATGTACTTACCTCTATTCTTGATCCATTTGCTTCTGATCTGTCCCGCATCTAGCATCAAATGAATATGAAAATGAGTTCCACGGCAAACATACAGGCGGCTATGGAAATAAATAAAGAACATTTCATCTCATTGATCTCAATTGTAAAGCGTGGGAAAATAAATACAATATTTTTTTACATTAATTATCAAATGTAATCTTACTTAAATATTTTTTTAAAAAGCATATACTCTTCTTTCAACAAAAAATATTTTTTTATATATTTAAAAATATAATATAACATTTTTAGTATATTTAAAAAAAAATGTTTTAAACAATTATTCTACATATATATTTATTTCTATAAATTAACAATATATTATAATAAAATTAGTAATTAGTATTATTTTTTTAGTACATTTTGTTTTACAATTTACAATTTTTTGAACATTTTCAATTACTATAAATTAAATTATCAATAAAAAATACAACCATTTTATGAGTGTATTCATTATAACTAAATTTATACCAAAATTTAAAAAATAATATTAATTTTTTTCAAGAGTATTATTTATAAACAATAATTAAAAATAAATGTAAAACTACTACTAATTTTTAAATGAGTATTTACTGAACATAATGAATAAAACTAATATTTTTCATTACTAATAATTTAATCAATTCAAAATACGACTTTTTTATGATTATCAATTTATGAACAAATAATTAAAAAGAAATTTAAAACAGCTACTAATTTTTTAATGAGTATTAACTGAACTTAATTAATAAAACAAATATTTGTAATTACTACAAAATTAAATCAATTTAAAATACTACTATTTTTTGAGTCTATTTATTATACCAAAATATATAAATCTACTACTAATTATTAAATAAGTATTAACTGAAACTAATTAATAAAACTAATATTTTTTTAACGAATACTAGTTTAAAAACATTATATTTAAATACATATCTAAAAAAATAAATATAAATAAGATCAATTTAAAAAATATATATAATTATATAAAAAAGAGACATTTAAAATGATTAAAGATATATTATAATATATTATAAAAATATAACAATTTTAAAATAATAAAAATAAAAATACTTACGTTGTAATAACATGCGTTGTAATAGCATGCGATGTAATAGCATGCGTTGTATAGGCACTTGCGTTGTAATGGATTCGTTGTAAAGGTACTGCGTTGTAGAAGTTGCATTGTAATGGATGTTCCCCCTCTCCAGCCACCTTGGTTCCTTGTACCCAGTGGACATGGGCTCAATAAATGAGCGACAAGGTGACCAGTAGCCTGACCACTCAAAATTACAGCAAATACCAGTAGCTGAAGATATTTATACCTTCCAGAGCATAGTGACCTGCCTCAGGCAATCCAATAGATGCATGGAGAAGAGAACAGAAGATGTTCAGGGAAGATAACATCGTAATAGCCTCTAATTTATGGGAATTTTATTGGGCCTTTTTAAGGAACATTTACTGCACTCCTGGTACAGATCATGGATTCCAGTCGAAGATCAGTCCTTCTGGTTTGTGGTTGAAAAACAAATTACGCCTTGACCATGAGGCTGCCCCCAGGAGTTTCACCCACACCCTGTCCGGTGAGGGATCTCAATTATATAGATGGAGACACGCTGCACACTGCCCCCTGCAAAGGCAAGGTGGTCTACAATTTTGCTAACAAAATGATCTTCCATGAATACATGAAACTAACCAAACAACAGCAGAAATTCTTCACATACATTGTGCAAAAAGCTCAAAGCAAACTGAAAGTGCTCCTTGATGGTGATTCATATCTTTTAACAGACCTAAAAGCTTCTGGGATTGGGTGGGGGAGAGGAGGACATCTAACTCCTGCCCAGCTGGCAGACACATAAATGAGATAACAAAGGCCTACCAGTAATTGGAAAGTGGAGGAGAGACTGCAGGAGGGGATAATACTAGTAATCAGATGACACATTGGCTGACAAAAGACAGAACTAGTGGGTCTCTGACAAAGAAGACCAGACTGACCAAGATTGTCCTCAGGCAGAAGAGCGGATCATTGGTGCAGGCACATAACTTCATATAACGGTCATGTTCATCTTCAATTCATACAGTGGACTCTACGAAGAAGATGTGATAGGCCACATATCCTTCTTCGGTACAATGGTGCAAGGTGTCCCACTTTAAGGGGTCCATTAGGATGTCGGGTGGATTTCCTCCGCCAGGCCGGCGGTAGCCACCGCCAGCCTGGCGGAGGAAATCCGCCCGACATCCACAGCCCAATTCCCCCCGCCATATTAGTATGGCGGGGGGACCGCGGCGGTGAGAAACACCGCCCGCATGTTTTCCGCCCCGGTCGCCTTGCGGCCGGGGCGGAAAACGAGTAACATGGTGGCGGTGTCTGTTAGACACCGCCCGCCATATTACCATGGGCTATCACCAATGCTTTTCTGTGGCGGCAAGGCATGCAGAGACTCCCTGCGGGGGCCCGTTGCGGGCCCCCTGGGAGTCCGTGGCTTGGGGGGTGCACATGAGGGGTACCTATGGTACCCCCCCGCATTTCAAGGTGCAACATGGCAGGCACCGCGCGGTGCCTGTCATGTTCGCTTTGAAATGCATATGGTGCATTTCTAACATTGCGGCGGGCGGAGATTTCAGCTCCGCCCGCCGCAATGGTAAATATACAGAATGCGCCTGCCTGTGTGGTGGGCGCATCCTAATCCACAATTCGGGACCCCCACCCTTTAGGCGGGCGGTCCCGTTTACCACTAGGGTGGCGGCCATTCTAATGTGCCCTTAAGTTAGGATAGTAAACCTGGGGTGTGGCATAGAGCCTTAGTATCCAAGTGGTCTTATTATAGCAAGAGTTCATATTGCAGTTTACTAAGATGGAAATTTGGGGGCCTATTAGGATGGCGGACGGACCTGCGTCCGTCCGCCACCCCCGAGGAGGAGGGAACGTCCGCAGGGGCTGCGGCGTTCCCTCCATGCAGATTAGGATGTGACCGCCACCCTACGGTCACATATCCTATGTTTAACATTGCGGTGGGTGCTGCTTGAAGCAGCGCCCGCCGCAAGGTTAAAAGTCCGTGCTTTGCATATGCATGCACAAAGCGGCAGGCACCGCGCGGTGCCTGCCGCTTTGTGCATGCATATGCAGGGGGGTACCATAGGTACCCCCCATGTGCACCCCCCGCCCCCCAACATCCTGGGGGCTCGCAACGAGCCCCAAAAAACGAAAGACAGCATGCTTTTCCACGGCAGAAAAGCCGCCACAGAAAAGCATGTCGTCTGCCCCATCCTAATATGGCTGGCGGTGTCTGATAGACACCGCCACCATATCAGAGCTTTTCCGCCGCGGTCGGAAGGCGACCACGGCGGACGGTCTTTCTGACCCACCAGCCATCCTAATCTGGCGGTGGGTCTTTGGAGTCTCCGCAGCGGTGAATCCGCATTCTCCGGGCCGGCGGTGGCTTCCGCCGGCCCGGAGGATGCGGATTCACTGCGATCCTAATCGGCCCCCTAGTTGGGGTACAGTAGCTTATGGGTTGGAGGTATAGGGTGGGAGAAGTTGGGATGGAGCTGTTCTACACCATTCTTGGTTTACTGTGGCACACAACGTATGTTGAACTGTTCCTTTCTTGTCCCAAGCAATGGACACCATAGGTTATTCCACAGAACTGATTGTACATTCATTGAATGTGAACAGCCCCCAATGATAGAATTAAGATGGAGTAGTTTTTTTAGTTTGCTATACATCACACCTCTGAGAGACTGCTAGTGCAAGGAACTCTATATTTTAGTCACAAACTATAATTTTCTGGGATGATAGTCTCACCTTAGTGTTCACTTAAGTCTTTCACGCAGGTTTTATGATGGGTTCCCAGGGATTAGCAATTCTATCCCACGAGTCCTTCTCATTCCTGGTGTCACGGATATAGGCACATGCACTGGAGTATTAGTTCTAGACATTTTCTCTCTAGAGGAACACACATGGGCATTTCTTATTGTATATATCTCACCTACACTATGGATGGCAACCAACAAACCCTCACTGACCTACTGACAGAAAATTCATATGGAATGATGATTACAGGAGGTGACTAATATTATTATGGATTAGGAACAGGACACAATGGGCTCTAGGTCACTTGACATATATTGAATAGATCTTTCCAGAATGGGGGTTGGGAGCACCCTGCCTCACATCCCAGCACAGTTTGCCCCTTTGCATCATGGTAAATGCAGTACACAGTTCATGCTTACTTCAAAATGATCTGGAGTTTTTCACCAAAGTGGGTGCAGACACTAACCTGCACCAACTTTGGTGAAATACTTCACCAAAAACTCAAGTAAACTTTTAAAGTGATCTGCATTTACCATAATGCTGAGGGGTGAACTGTGCTGGGAGGTGAAGCAGTGGGCTCCCATCCCCCTTCTGTTTGAAAAGGCTCCCTTGAGCCATTGAGATGACGAGCTTTTGGAGATGCACCTGTGCACCAGAGAGAGGTACTGAGACCTGGGAGGATTGTGGCAGCTTTCTCAGCAACCTCAATGTCGCTTTTTATCTCTTCTGATTAAGAATAATATCCAGAAACACGTGTCTAAAGATTCACAGCACTAACCTACACCAACTTTGGTAAAACACTTCAACAAAAGCTCAAGTAATCGATTATAGTGAACTGCATTTATCCTAACGCTAAGGTGTGAACTGTTCTGGGGGGTTTAGCAGTGTGCTCCCATCCCCCTTCAGATGTTCTTTCCAACTGGGCAAATCTGATGGGACTGTGTGATGCTTGGCGGATCTGGTAATCAGGGGAAAGACCATGTACATTCCATCTGGCCTCCTACAAATCCTGATCCAACTTAGATAACGTCTTCTTCTTAGTTATGGGTTTGTGTGGAGTGACAGATACGCATATTCTCCCACAGCGTCTATCAAAGCATTCACCGGTAGAATTGTGGCTGTGATACTCAAAATAGATCCTTGGGGCATATGGCACCTAAACACCTGGGGCCTCATTTATGAGGCCGTGCGTCACTTTTACGCCGCCGGTGCGTCACTTTTTGTGACGCACCAGCAGCGTAAAAAGTGTGCCTTGTTGCACCATATTTACAAAGTGACGCATCTACGTAGATGCGTCACTTTGTAAACCCCTGCGCTACATTATACCTACGCCAGGTATAATGTATGAAGGGGGGGGCGTTCTGACACAAGACAGGGTCATATGAGTGACGCAGTGAAATCTATAAGATTTCACTGCGCCACTTCTAGGACATAAATGCGTCAATTTCTTATGCCTGCCTCACAGCAGGCTTAAGACTGACGCAGTCCCGTTCACATGGGGCTTGCCCCATGTGAAAGGACACATTGCTGGAGTTGCGTCACTTTTGTGACACACTCCAGCAATGCGTCACTTTTGCGCCATACAGATATGTCAGAAATACTGACATATCTGTAACTCCTTGCGCCATGATGCGTCATACTGTAAATATGACGCATCATTGGTCTCGCAAGGAGGGCGCAGTGAAAAGTGACGCATCGCTGTTTTCACGCAGCGATGCGTCACTTTTCATAAATGAGGCGCCCAATGATTTTATTTTATTTTTTATTTTATTTTTTAAGATTTTTTAGTCCTTTAGTGACATTACTGATCAGCAATACAGAAACAAAATTCATCATAAAACATATCCCGCCTGGAGATACAATCAATAATTACAGTTTACTTCATCCTCATATATCCTATATAGAAATGAATCCCAGATTTTATCAAATTTTCTTACTCCCCCTACTGGCAATGCAAAGATTTGTCCGCTTTTCCTAACTCTCCTCATTTTCTGTAGCCATTCCTGCATGGATGGGATCTGTTCTGACCGCCAATTCTGCAATAGCAAAGATCTGGCCACTGCCATTGCAATATACACTAATTTAGCTAGCTGGTCAGAGAGCTTGAGATCCGGATCAAACCCATAAAGCATCAATTTTACATCTTATAATAGGTTTTAAAGAAAACAAATATTTCATCCCAAAATACCCTGATTTTAGTACAGTGGACCATTACATGGGACCAATTGGCCGGAGCATGTTGTAGACATCTAAAACAGTTGGGTGAATGATTTACATACATTTTAGAAATGGCCGCAGGTGTACGGTACAATAACCATTTACCAAAAAATAGAATTCTACGCCAATTCTCGCCCCGTAGTATGTTGAAATTAAATTTGTTGATAGTCCGCAAAGTATTCAAAGATAATACATGATTTTCCTGTTCCTGCCATTTTTTTTCCTGTTTTTTGGATTAAATCCACCTCGCTACTCTGCGCTAAACAGCGCTTCCAATCCCCGGGTTTCCTTGCACCTTCATTCACAAGAAGGTCGTTGGCCAATTGGGTTGGTTGATTAAGCTGTGTAACATCCAATTGCCCCAGAAATTTATAAATCATATTATAAGACCCTACCAACATAAAGTTCCTGTGAATTATACGTGCCATCTCTGTCTGGGTTATCCATAATCCATTTCTTAAAAATTTGATTACTTTAGTAAATCCTGCCCTGGCCCAATTTTCCGCTATCTCTGATCCTCTTTTAATCCCTATTAACGGAAATGTACTAGACAGCAGGGTTGTTGAGTTAATCAGGGGAAGTGAATATCTTTTAAACATAGCGCAACGTTTTTAAAAAAAACATAGCAGTGTCTTAAAGCAGACTAATTTGGAAGATTTAAGTACCTGCAGGGGGGGAGGTATGTGAATTTCTAGGCAAATTAAATCGAAAAAGAAATTCATAAATAAGTTTTGGCCTTGAGTTTGGTTTTTAAATCTCGAAAAATACTGTGCAAAATATGCATTATAGTAATCCCTAAGATTTGGCAGAGAGAGACCTCCTTGATCTGATGCCTCATATAGAGTGCCCATTGCGATTCGGGGTGTTTTTTTCACCCAGACAAAAGCCGAAAACAGAGATTCTACCCTAGAAAAAAAGACTCCTGGCAAAAAACAAGAAATGCTAAAAACAAAAAATGAAATAAAGGAAGAACGGACATTTTTATCAAGGCGACCCAGCCAAGGATCGATAATGGCAGTGAGTTCCACCGTGCGAACATTACACGAATCTTTTGAAGAAGGGGTCAAAATTAAGCCTATACAGATCTTTGACTGAAGCTGAAAAAAAAAAAAAGTATCTTTTAGGTTTAGTATTGATGCAGCACTTATATCAGGGTGCAGTTCTGGATCTCTGCCTCCACATACCAGAATTTCCGTTTTCTTTTTGTTGATCCGATATCCCCCACAGCTTCAAATTCCTCAAAAATCTGGAGTACCCTTACTTGCGATTGTAATTCGGGGTTATTTAACAGCATAATGTCATCAGCGTATAGTTTGATCTTAGCCATTAAAGGAACGGGAGGAAAAATATTCCGAATTGCGACTGCTAAGGGTTCAATAAAAAACGCAAAAAGAATGGGTGATAATGGGCAGCTTTGCCTCGTGCCACGCTTGACTAAGACTGACCGAACCATTACCGTATTTATGATGACATTTGCTTTGGCACCAGTGTAGAGATTCCGGATTAGGTTTATAATTTTATCTGGAATACAAAAATACTCCAAAATAATAAAAAGTGTCTCCCAAACCAACAAATCAAAAGCTTTTTCAGCATCTAATGACAAAATTAACGCTGGAATCCCTCGTGTCTCAAAATCATCTAAAGCTTCAATCAAATAATGCGTATTCGTGATCAGTTGCCTGTCTGCAATGAAACCATTCTGATCAGGATGGATGGATCAAATCTATTGATATTTGGTTAAAGCGCATAGATAGTAATTTTGTGGCGATTTTGTAATCGGAATTTAATAAGGTAATGGGTCGATACGAGTTTGGATCTTTGGCTTCTTTCCCCTTCTTCAAAAAACTCACCACAGTTCCTTCCTGAACGGAATCTGGTATTGGGCCTCCTTCCAGTATAGAATTAAGTAATTGCAAAATAATAGCGGAAAAGGCACATAAAAAAACTTTAAAAAACTCAGCGGGCAGACCGTCTGGGCCAGAGGCCTTGCCATTTGGGAGGTCCTTCACTACCAACTCTATTTCTTCCATAGAAAATGGACTCGCCATTGTCGATTGTTCACTTTGAGAGAGGGAAGGCAATGCGCACTTTTCTAAGAAGTCTGCTAACTTTTGCTGGTCTGTGTTATGTTGCTGACTATAAATATTATTGTAATGAGTAAGTATTATCTTCCCTATCTCAGCCGAATCTACTGTGTCTATATGGGTCACAGGGCACTTTAGACCTCCAATCAAATTAGCGGCAGCTTGCTCTCTGACCTGCCAAGCTAAAAACTTCCCAGTAAAATTGCTCCCTTCATATATTTTCTGGGATTGTCTACGAAAAATCTCCTCGCTCTGGGCATAGTAATTTGCACTGAGTTCACGTTTTGCTTCATCTAGTTGATATTGAATGCTGCTGGGGAGGTTCAGCTGCCTTAAATCACTTAAAACTTGTATTCTTTGTTCCAACGAACTGCTGTCAGTAAGGCTGCATTCTTGCCTATAACGACTCCGCGAATGAAGACCTTTAAGGCATCCCAAACAATATTAAGAGGGGCTGTTTCAATATTACGGGAGACAAAATCTCTGATCTCTAGTTTCAATAATGGGACCCATGTTTCGTCATTCAAATATGTTTTATTGATGTTTTATTGAACACCCAGCGTTTAGGAGTTTTAAAGTTTTTCCCTAAAACAAACTCAATGACTAACATTGCATGATCAGAGAACCCGTTATGAAGAGTCTTCTGCTGGCGCAAATTAAGTTGTCTAGAAGCAAGAAAAAAATCAATCCGAGAAGAAGACTTAAATCTACCTGACCAGCATGTGCATTCTTTTTTTGACGGGTTTCGTGTACGCCATGGATCACAAAGGTCTAGTGTTATTTTATAGTTAAGAATAGTTTTCAGTGATTTAGGTTTAAGCTGCTTTCTTGATTGAGAAGTTGAATCCAAATTTAAATTCATGAGGACATTAAACTCCCCTCCGATGACAATATCTCCTGCCACGTCAGTAGAGATTGGAACAGATCTTCATAGGCTCTAGAGTTATCATCTACTGGTGCATAAAAGCTTACAAAAGTGATGGGTCTCTGTCTATTTTTAATTTTACATGTAGCCCAGCACCAACGCCCTGAGCCGCCCTCTTCTGTATGTACAATTTCAGCATGGATGTTATTTAGAAATATCGCAACCCCTCGCTGAGATTCAGAAAACGAGGAAAAGCCTCGATATGAGGCCCAAGTTTTAAACATTGAAAACTCATCGAGTTTTGGAGACGAGATAAGTGTCTCCTGTAACAGTATTACAGTGGGATTTTCGGTCTTGATCCACATTTCTATAGCCCACATTTTCTTTTTATTATTTAGGCCATTAACATTGAAAGAAATTATTTTCAGACACTCCCTACTAGACATTCAAAATTAATTGCATATTTTTCGTCCGAATCTCTCTTTTTACATTTTGCGGGTAGCCAAAAACCTACCAAAAGCAAAATAATAAAACAAAATAACACCAAGGACTTCATTTTTTCATTTCTTTTTTTACCCCTGCCATCCCTTCGAACTGTTCCCCTCCCCCTCAACCTCCGCCACCCACCCGTGACACCTATCCCCTCAACCCCCCCATCCTGTGGCCCTACTTCCCTCCCCCACACCAGCCACAGAACCCTACCCCCTAACACTAGGGTGTCCTGTTGTTACACCCCTTAACCCCTGGGACCCCTTGCACTCCACCTTCCCACCTCCCCCCTTGAAATTCACTATACCAAGCGTACCTCAAATCTTATTAGTTTGCAAGTTATGAAACACCATTAGCTATGATCAAAAAGAGAACACATCTGAAACTTTGCAGCGTTATTCAAAGCAGAATAATTGACATAGAGATTTCTACCCCTTCTGACCATGTGAAATTTCCTTCAGCAAATCCTGTGCTTCATCCAAGTCTGATAACATGTCAAATTTGCCCTTAACCAACACTTTCAGTTTAGACTGCTGAGCAATCATAGCTTGGGCTCCATTGGCTTTAAAGAGATGCAGAATTTTCACGAACTCCTTCCTTCTTCGTGCGGCAGCTGCGGACATGTCGGGAAAAATGCGACATTTAATTGTCTCATTAACTGCAAATTGTCTTTGCTGGATAGCTTTAGATAACATAGTTTCTTTTATCCGGACATCTGAAAAATTTAACAAGATTGTACGAGGAAGTGTGGAATTGGGGAAAGGTTGGGCAGTTACCCGGTGCGCTCTGGTAATAGTTAAGTCCCCTTCATGTTCTGGAATCACTTTCTGTTTTAAAAAGTAAGTCACCCACTGCACCGTGTTAGACCCCTCTATCCCCTCCGGGACCCCCACTATTCGGAGGTTAGATCTTCTGTTATAATTTTCCAAGTCATCCAGTTTTGTTTCCAGTACCCGTGTGGTCTTGGAAATCACTTTGACTTCTTTTTTAGCATCCGTCATCTGGTCTTCCAAGTTTGAGATTCGGCTCTCAGCTTCTTGAAGACGGAGTGGGAAGGTGGAGACTAAATCCTCGATCTTTTCCAATCGCTGATGAATTGAGGCCAGTTCAGCTTTTTGAAATCATTTCATCTCCCGCACCTCATCTAAAGTTAGATTCAGCATGTCCTTTACTGACATCTGGATTTCACCCACAGTCTCGGTGTTTGTATCTAAGATGGGACTAAATGGGTCAGTCAGGTATGCATATCGGGTGTCTCCAGAGGGTGAGAGTGGCTTACTAATTATTACATGGCCAGTATTGGAATCGGTGAGAGTACCAGAGGTCAATTGATTACAACCTTGTGACACTGTAGCATTCGCCAATTCACCTACTCTTTGAGCTGAGAATACCGGTGTCTTTTTGCCTTGAAGTAAAGTCATAGCGGGTACTGAGATAGTATTGGGCACCACGTTGAGCGCTGGGTCCGAGTTCTCTGAAAGCACGGTGACGGCCAATGTTTCTGGAAGGTGGTTTGATACCGAGAGAGCTACTGGTTGAGCAGGGCTACTAATTGAATGTATGCTGGGTTTTTTTCAAACAGAGGGAATTGCTTTGAACGCTTAAGCGCATCAGGCGGCTTAACTTTGTTTACTTCATTTTGGCCATCTTGAGCAGATTGGGGTACCTCCAAGCCGGTGTTCACCTTCCCTGTCTCAGCCAGCCCCAAGTTTTCTCCTGGGCCAGTTTGCGTAAGCAGTTCAGTGAAGGGCCCCTCCAACTCATCTGAGCTTTCGGAGGAATCATCTTCTTTACATTCACCTTTATCAGTTAGCTTAGCAGCATCCTCTGCCTCCTTAGCCTGCTGTCGACGGGCTCTCGCTTTATTTTGTGCATTGAGAAGTTTGCCCATATTGTTTGGTCTGTGTCTCCTTTTTCACTAGAAAAAAAACGTTGACAAACTGGCTCGTTGTTTCTTGCCAAAAATGGAAAAGAACAACTTCTGCAATTCAGTGTTCCCAGGGTAGATGGCTTCAACGTAGGGTAGCAAAGCGAGAGACACTATGAGGCGGTAAAGCTAGTTTTCAGAGGCAGTCCGTCCTGCTGCAATATACCGTAACTTTTGCGGAGGACTTCAGCGCAGGGCAGCGGTCACCTACTCTTAGCTACTACAAAGCTTCTTTAACACCCTTAGCAGCAGAAGCAATGGGGGAAGCAGAGCATGCTGGATATTGTAGTCCTGGCCCCCAGGAAAGAAAAAATGCCTTCGCTCAGACTCGCAGGAGCCGCCACTTCCTCTGACAAACAGATAAGTGCCAAAAGCGAAAGACCCGCTGTTTTTTAAAGTATTTTCAAAGTAGTTTTCAAAATTCAGGAGCCTTAAACAGGAATACAACTCGTGCCGCCCGCTGCATATGTTTTAAGCATGCCACCGTAAATATTGGTTGAGGCTGCTCCCCCGTGCCTGGAAAGACTCACCCACCGCCGTCTCCGAAATCAGATGCCCAGAGTCGATGTAGCAGATTGGTTATGGTCTTCGACAGGGTGCTTGCCGGCTCGGCACGGGTCAGCAGGGCGCGGGCTCGGGCTACTGAAAAAATCCTGCCAAACTTCGGTGTCTCGGATTTCTTCAAGTACAGGCAAGGCTGCTGCTACTCCAAAACGCAGAAACGCCAGATCATCAGAAGAGTCGGGAGCACCAGAAACGCCAGCTACCTGCCGCCATCAGCATCATGGGAGGGAGGAGGAGCAAGGATCCCAGGTGCTACGCGGAGGCGTGCGCTCCCATCCCCCTTCTGTTTGAAAAGGCTCCCTTAAGCCATTAAACTGACAGGCTTTTGGAGATGCACCTGTGCACCAGAGAGAGGTACTGAGACCTGGGAGGATTGTGGCAGCTTTCTCAGCAACCTCAATGTCGCTTTTTATCTCTTCTGATTAAGAATAATATCCAGAAACACGTGTCTAAAGATTCACAGCACTAACCTACACCAACTTTGGTAAAACACTTCAACAAAAGCTCAAGTAATCGATTATAGTGAACTGCATTTATCCTAACGCTAAGGTGTGAACTGTTCTGGGGGGTTTAGCAGTGTGCTTCCATCCCCCTTCAGATGTTCTTTCCAACTGGGCAAATCTGATGGGACTGTGTGATGCTTGGCGGATCTGGTAATCAGGGGAAAGACCATGTACATTCCATCTGGCCTCCTACAAATCCTGATCCAACTTAGATAACGTCTTCCTCTTAGTTTTGGGTTTGTGTGGAGTGACAGACAAGCATATTCTCCCACGGCGTCTATCAAAGCATTCACCGGTGGAATTGTGGCTGTGATACTCATAATAGTTCCTTGGGGCATATGGCACCTAAACACCCAATGATTTTCAGATGACAATTTCTCAGCTTCTTTCATGAAGATGCAGTAGCATTCTTTAAACTTAATCTATGCTTGGTTTCCTCACCAGCCACAATGATGGAGAGCTTTAAAATAGTGATCCGAGGAAAGGTCATTGCACACTCCATAACAAGAGGAAGAAATGGGACCTGAAAAGTAAGACCCGGGACGCAGCAGTCCTCAGTCTTGACAAGGTTTGTCATTCTTCGGGACAATGCATTACTTAGACAGTGTTTATCCGCAATAACCCAACTGAAGCAACAGGCACTTGTTGTGGCTCTGCTTGTCTGAAAGGCCTCATAACATCGCATATATGAAAGTGGTTAACTTTTATATTAGTTGTCCAACTGTAAGGTTGCCTCTAGGATTGTCACAACACTTTCGGACTCTGATTGAGGGGCAACTAACTGACTACCCTGCAATTGCTGCAGCATCATTAAAAGAGGCTGTATGTTGTACTTCCCACATTGCTGGGTGAGACTGCCAACCCTTTGCTCCATGAGATAACAATCCTGACCTTCCTGGGATTGAACCATGAGGACTTTGACTTCCATTTGACATCACAGAAAGTAACAAAATGATGGAGAAGGAGCAATGGGTGGGACTCCAGACCCGAAAGGCATTCTTTAGGAAAATAACCCCACTTCTGGCATACCATATTTTGGGTCTTTTCAGCGAGGTTAAACAGAAAGGACTACCTCTCTGGACAACCTCACTGGAGTGCTGATTTTTGTTGAGTAAACATTTAAAAGTCCCCATTATCATTGTTCCTTTTATCAACCAATCCCCCTTACTAATGTTGATGGCAAAACCTTGGTAGAGTGCTAGCCAAGTGACTAGCTAAAATCATAATCATACACCAGGACCAACATGGATTCCTTCCTGAATGGGCAGTGCAACACTGTCCTAAATGGGCACAATTAGCACTAGCTGGCAGCCACAAATTTTCACGTCTCAGTGCTCTAATTCCAGTGGAATTTGAGAAGGCTTTGACTGCCTTAACTGGCATTTTCGCAAGCAAGTTCTTCAAAACATTATTTTGGCTTTTGGTTTCTAAAATATGTTCAAATTCTATGAAACTCTCCTGTGGCCAGTGCAGGAGTGAGCTGCCCTTTTTTGTACCATTTTCTATTAAGAGGGGCACACAGCAGGGTAGTCCCTTATCTCCTGTGTTGTCCACCCTGGCCATGTAACCTCTGGCAGATGGATTTAGAAAAGATAGCTTGGTGCAAGGAATTGACTGCTAAGGAAGCAATGACGATCACATATTATTATATACAGACAACATACTTCTTTTCCTCTGTTATTTAAATGGAAAATAGATTGATGGAGATTTTGGACCCAAGTAGGAAAATGCTTCAGGGCTCCCAGTCAACTGAGACAAATCAAGTACTGTCCCAGTTCACGAGGTGGGATCCCGGCCACTAGACCTTTCGGTAGCAATCAAAACTAAGGGGCCCATTAGGATGGCGGGCGGATTGCCCCCGCCAGGCTGGCGGTAGCCACCGCCAGCCTTGCAGGGGCAAACGCCCGCCATCCGCACCTAAATTCCCTTTTTCCGCAAGGGTGGCGGGCGGGCAAAGTCCGCCCACCATCCTAATGGGGGCCTAAGTATCCAGACAACAAACTCTCAGGCATGCTGGGAACTTAGAGGCCCATTAGGATGTCGGGCGGATTGCCCCCGCCAGGCTGGCGGTGGGTACCGCCAGCCTGGCGGGGGCAATCCGCCCGACATCCGCATTCGACCTCGGCTGACGGAAAGACCGTCTGCCGCTTTTCCGCCCCGGTCGCCTTGCGGCCGAGGCGGAAAAGGATCAATAAGGTGGCGGTGTCTATTAGACACCACCAGCCATATTACAATAGGCTTAGGGAGATGCCTTTCCGTGGCGGCGAAAGGCTTGTGGTCTTCACTCTGGGGTCCCCCTGCGGGCCCCCAGAGTGAAGGAGAGGTGGGGGGTGCACACGGGGGTACCTGTGGTACCCCCCTGCATTTGCATAAACAAAGCGGCAGGCACCGCGCAGTAATGTAAAAGTGCATTTTTAGCATTGTGGCGGGCGGTGCTGAGAGCACCGCCCGCCACAATGCTAAAAATACAGAATGCGCCCGCCACAGGGGGGGACGCATCCTAATACCCCCCGCGGGACCCCCGCCCTTATGGCAGGCGGTCCCGATTACCGATGGGATGGCGGGCGGACTAAGTCCGCCTGCCATCCTAATGAACTCCTTAATATGACGTCTGTCATAAAGAAGATGGACTGAACCACAAGTGAATGGGATGTACTACAATGTATGATCCTCAGTCAAGTGACAGCATTCAAAATTATTATGCTTGCAACAATGTTTTCTATACTCCAGAATTACACCTATGACATTTCACAACTCTTTGTGCTGATGTTCGCCACACAGAGGATTTCTTCTGAACTGGGAAACAACAATGCCCTTTTACAAATGCATTCACACTTTATACAATGGAGGGCTGGGAGAAGCTAGCAGTAGGCAGCTATATTACTGGGCAACCAAATGACTCACCCTTAAGAAAGGGCTCTTTAGTGACAGAGATGACCTTGCCCATCGGTTAGAGAATCACTTACTCAAAACACCAAGTTTTTGGGGGTTTTTAATTAGCTACACAATCCCTTCTAAATTTACTAAGATTACACTGGGATGATGGCACAGAGTTTTACAGGGGGTGGGCAGATAGTGCAGGCTCACACATGAAACTCCATTATGGCAGAATACACCTGCCGCTTTGTGTATGCAAATGCATACATGCATTTTTAGCATTGAGGCGGGCGGTGCTAAGAGCACCGCCCGCCACAATGTTAAAAATGCATGATACGCCCGCCACTGTGGTGGGCGCATCCTAATGTGCAGTGCGGGACCGCCGCTCAGCTCGCGGGCGGTCCCGTTTTCCGCAAGGGTGGCGGGCGGGCAAAGTCCGCCCACCATCCTAATGGGGGCCTAAGTATCCAGACAACAAACTCTCAGGCATGCTGGGAACTTAGGGGCCCATTAGGATATCGGGTGGATTGCCCCCGCAAGGCTGGCGGTGGCTACCGCCAGCCTGGCGGGGGCAATCCGCCTGACATCCGCATTCTAATTCCCCCGCCATATTAGTATGGCGGGAGGGACCTCGGCGGACGGAAAGACTGTCCGACGCTTTTCTGGGGCAGAAAAGGATTAATATGGTGGCGTTGTCTATTAGACACCGCCAGCCATATTACAATGGGCTTAGGGAGATGCCTTTCCGTGGCGGCAATGCCTCCACGGAAAGGCTTGCGGTCTTCACTCTGTGGGCCCCCTGTGGGCCCCCAGAGTGAAGGAGAGGTGGGGGGTGCACACAGGGGGAGTACCTGTGGTACCCCCTTTATTTGCATTTTGTTTATGCAAATGTAAAAGTGCATTTTTAGCATTGTGGCGGGCGGTGCTGAGAGCACCGCCTGCCACAATGCTAAAAATACAGGATGCGCTCGCCATCCTAATACCCCCCGCTGGACCCCCGCCCTTATGGAGGGCGGTCCCTATTACCTTAGTCCGCCCACCATCCTAATGGAACCCTTAATATGACGTCTGTCATAGAGAAGATGGACTGAACCACAAGTGAATGGGATGTACTACAATGTATGATCCTCAGTCAAGTGACAGCATTCACAATTATTATGCTTGCAACACTGTTTTCTATACTCCAGAATTACACCTATGACATTCCACGACTCTTTGTGCTGATGTTCGCCACACAGAGGATTTCTTCTGGACTGGGAAACAACAATGCCCTTTTACAAATGCATTCACACTTTATACAATGGAGGGCTGGAAGAAGCTAGCAGTAGGCAGCTATATTACTGGGCAACCAAATGACTCACCCTTAAGAAGGGGCTCTTTAGTGACAGAGATGACCTTGACCTTTTTTTCGTGAGGAGAATATCTTTGGGAATTTGCTGGGGGGGAAATAGCTGAAATATCTTTGAATAACGTTTGAAAATCATTTTAGAGTTTTTAAACTTCACTTACGACTCTGTTTTGTGCACTTATCCTTTTTTTAACCTGTCCCTCGGCTCTCACGCTGTTTGCTAGCGTGTCAGCCACAATTGGCTAATTTCACCTAAAACCTTTGCTGATTGGCTGAATACGAGCCAATCAGCGCACAGCCCTGGCGGAGCTCGTAGACTCCCGAGACTTGAAAAGGGCGCCTGCTGATTGCGCTGGTCTTTCGTGAGGAGAATATCTTTGGGAATTTGCTGGGGGGAAATAGCTGAAATAGCTTTGAATAACATTTGAAAATCATTTTAGAGTTTTTAAACTTCACCTACAACTCTGTTTTGTGCACTTATCCTTTTTTTAACCTGTCCCTCGGCTCTCACGCTGTTTGCTAGCATGTCAGCCACAATTGGCTAATTTCACCTAAAACCTTTGCTGATTGGCTGAATACGAGCTAATCAGCGCACAGCCCCGGCGGAGCTCGTAGACCCCCGAGACTTGAAAAGGGCGCCTGCTAATTGCGCTGGTCTTTCGTGAGGAGAATATCTTTGGGAATTTGCTGGGGGGAAATAGCTGAAATAGCTTTGAATAACGTTTGAAAATCATTTTAGAGTTTTTAAACTTCACCTACGACTCTGTTTTGTGCACTTATCGTTTTTTTAACCTGTCCCTCGGCTCTCACGCTGTTTGCTAGCGTGTCAGCCACAATTGGCTGATTTCACCTAAAACCTTTGCTGATTGGCTGAATACGAGCCAATCAGCGCACAGCCCCGGCGGAGCTCGAAAACTCCCGTAGCCTTAAAATGTACACCAGTTCCAGGACGCGCAGCGGACGCGCGCAGCGGGCGTGCCGCTGGCGCACCGAAGGCGCGCCTAAGGCAAGCCCGTCTGCGCCCGTCCGCGCCTGGACCGAGCCGAGAGCCATAAACCCTGCTACCATCTCCCCCAATGCTAACTTCGCAAACAATCAAGCTGAAACAGAGACTCAGGCTATGTATCTCTCTCACAACAGCTGCCATACACCAATCAGGTACAATTTCGAGCAGCTTTTGGGACTAAGTATTACACCATCATCAAAATGTAGCAAACTACACTTAGAAAACGAAATTGCACCCTGCCTTAATTGCGGCTTTACCTTGAACAGAGAAAACGTTAAGAGAGACCACTACCAACTCCAACATAAAACATACTACTTTCTGAGCTTGAACTGTAGATCGCTACCCAAACACAAATTTGAGATTTTTAATCTATTATTGGATGAAAGGCCGGATGCCCTCTTTCTAACAGAAACCTGGCTTCAAGTGAGCTCTGGCCTGGAAATCGCAGTTGCTGTGCCCGATCATTATGCTTTACAAAGATTTGATCGTATTAATAAAACAGGAGATGGGATTGGTATCATTTTTAAAAAAGAGTACAACTGTGATTTCACCCCTCTATCTAGTCCCAATTGTGAAACTGCTATATTTAAGCTCGCCCATACCCCCAATTTTACGTTTACTGATCTACTGGTTTATCGCCCACCTGGTTCAGCCACAGCGTGGGCAACTGCTCTCTCTGAATTAATTAGTCCATTAGTGATGAAGGCTGCCAATTTTTCTCTTATTGGAGATGTTAACTTACACCTAGAAAATCAAACCAATACATTAACCTCTGAGCTCATTTCCGATCTTGCCTCCCTAAATTTAAATCTACTAAATTCTGGACCCACACACACGGCAGGTCATTTTCTTGACCCCATTTTTACGAATCTCAAGGAATTTAAGGTTCTTCCCACGCTACCGGTTTGTTGGTCTGACCACTACTTAATCAGGTTCTCACTTCAATTAGCCATGCAGCAGCCGCTGGGAATATCTAATCAACCAAAGCTAATCAGGAACTGGAAAAAGCTGGACATTGATACTCTGAACACTTTTTTAAATTCCCATCTTCCTTGCACTAAACTATCCGTACATGCTTTATCTACAGCAGTACAGAATTGGCTCCTGACGGCAATTGACTCTTGTCTTCCTTTAACCAAATTAAAATGCAAGAGCCTGCGATCTCCTGCCCCATGGTTCACGGAACTATTAAAACATGAAAAATCGGAATGTAAAACTTTTGAACGAAAATGGAGGAAAAATTACTCATCAGAAGGGAAAAAAATGTACAAAAGTAAACTAGCTAAATATCACATCCTTTGTAAAAAGGCACGTGCGGACCATGTGTGCAACACCATTTCTGAGGCCCTAAATCGCTCCAAAATACTGTTTAAGATGGTGAAAGAGCTTGCGGGATCCAAAACAATAGCCATCCCACCAGATCTAAACAAACAACAATGTGACACACTGGCCACATTTTTTACACAAAAAGTCGACAAAATCTACCAAGGAATTGAGGTAACACAGAGAAGCTGCCCTTCTCTGGTAACTTCTTTATTGACTCCATCTACTCATAATTCATTAGCGATTTCAATCGACATGTTCCTCTGATCCCTAGAAGTACACTGAATAGTTGGCCCAGGCTAAACACCTCGATTCTAATTAGATTACTTAAAGCTATTAAATCTGGATCTCCTAACGATCCCTTACCTTGCCCCATACTCAAAAAACTCTGCCCTTAATCTCTGGATATTATCACGAATCTCCTTAACACCTCCTTACAGGAAGAAACTGTGCCAACTGATTGGAAACATGCAATGATCCATCCCCTACTCAAGAAGGCTGGCACTGACCCCAATCAACCTTCCAATTTTAGACCCATTTCCCTGATCCCAGTTTTTACCAAAATTTTGGAAAAACATGTACATCAAACTCTTACTGAATTTGTTACGGCCCACGACTAGCTACCCCCTTACCAATCAAGTTTTAGATCTGGATTCTCAACAGAAACCACTCTACTAGGAGTTACAGAAAATATTCGCTGCCAGCTGGATAAAGGAGAGACTGTGGCCCTTATACTTCTGGATCTAAGTGCCGCATTCGATACGGTAGCACACGCAGTATTAA
Source organism: Lissotriton helveticus (assembly GCF_964261635.1). NCBI lineage: Eukaryota > Metazoa > Chordata > Amphibia > Caudata > Salamandridae > Lissotriton > Lissotriton helveticus. The sequence goes on from NC_136068.1 coordinate 414,363,122, forward strand.
TTAATACACTTCGTTTATTAGGCATTTGTGATTCGGCACTTAACTGGCTCATTTCGTTCCTGACGGATCGCACCTTCCAAGTTTTTTCACAATCCGCTTGCTCTGACATGCATGTTTTCAAACATGGTGTCCCCCAGGGCTCAATACTTAGTCCGCTACTTTTTAATCTGTATATGAGCCCTTTGGCCAAGGTGGTGGAGGCCTCTGGCCTTTTAATGTATTCAAATGCCGACGACTCCTAGTTGATCTTCTCCCTCTCTTCTGAGAATGATGAAACTTCCTCATCACTCAAAAGAGGTATAAATAGCAGGATGGATGCAGAATAATGTCCTCAAATTAAGTGGGGAAAAAACTGAGGTTATTATTCTAGGCAAAAATAAAAACATGTGGGGCCCCCATCATTGGCCCAGGAAATGGGCACGCTTCCCGTCCCAGGCCCACAGGCACGTAATTTAGGCATCATCATTGATGACTCCCTCAACATGCACCAGCAAGTTGTAAAAACATCGGCCACATGTTTTGCCATTTTAAATGGCTAAAGAAAATCTGATGGATGCTGCTTGAATTTACTCAGAAAACTGTAGTTAATGCCTTGATTACTTCCAGGATTGACTATGGTAACGTGCTTTACTTGGGCTCAAGGAAAGCGACCATCCGCAGACTACAAGTTATCCAGAACTCAGCAGCTCGACTGCTATGTAAAATTCCCAGAACCACTCCCACTACCCGGTATCTTCGAGACCTTCACTGGCTCAAGGTCAAAAACGAATAAAATTTAAAACACTCTGTCTAATGCACAAAATCCATACTGGTACGGCTCCAAAATATCTCCACTCACTCGTTCATCCATACTGCCCATTTCGCACTCTTCGTTCTTCCACACTAAAAAAGTTTGCCATCCCCAAATTTAAGCTCTCGCCCATGGGTGGCAAATCTTTTTCCTATCTTGGCCCTGTGCTATGGAACTCTATGCCCTTCCAGGTTCGTAATCAGATAAATCATACGAATTTCCATAAAGCTTTAAAAACCTGGTTATTCAACATTTAGACATTCCCCCTGACTTTAGCCTTATGTTATTATCCTTACAAAATCGCGCCGGGAAACCCTTTGTGGGTAGCTGTTGCGCGCTATAAATGCACAAACTAAACTAAACTTGCCCATCGGTTAGAGAATCACTTACTCAAAACACCAAGTTTATTGGGGTTTTTAATTAGGTGGTACTCCTTCTTTTTTGTTATATAGGTTTTTAATTAGCTACACAATCCCTTCTAAATTTACTAAGATTACACTGGGATGATGGCACAGAGTTTTACATGGGGGGCAGATAGTGCAGGCACACACATGAAACTCCATTATGGCAGAATACATGCCTAGCTCACTCAACACCGCTGCCTGACCCTAGAGGATGAGACTTGACATAAATCTCCTCATGTGTGAATATATGGATAGAAAACCAAATGAATTAATTTGAGTATTTAAAGAAAGTATGTACCTTTCACAACTTCCAATTCTACTGATACTTACAAATTTTACATACTCTCACACTGTACCGAGCAAAGCTTCTTGCTCTCCCATTAAAGGCAAAGTTGGCCTTGGAGCAACTGGTTAAGCAACATGTTTTTCCAGACCTTACCAATCTCTATCGATAAATACCCTAAATTTACTTTGGGAAACTTTGCTCCCAATACAAGCAATCTACGGTTCTCCTGGACATTGATGAAAGAAGAGAAGTAAAGATGGACCCTAAATGCTTTTTTTATTTTTTTATTTTATTTTATTTATTATATTGCAAGATACATCTAGCAGGGCGGCTAAGGGCCCACCCTGCATAACAGGCGATTTACAATAGCGGATGAGGACATTTTTACTTTTATGGTGAACAATTCCCAATCCCTCCCTTAACCCTTCCCAACCAAGCCCAACAAGCAGGGCATATGTAACATGGTCAAACTTGTGCAGTACAGTGCAGGTTCCAGTGGCTCAATAGGTCCTACCTCTAAGTTATACAGCCCATCAAAACAATTATTCCTAACCAATAATAGCAGGTCCCAGTTTTCCAGCAGGTACACAGTCGGTGGCACCCAAAAATATTTAGGCCTGGAAGTAGCAGGCAGCTCCTCTGCGTATATCTTCATTTAATCTTTACAATATGTGAGATCTCGAATCCACTTCAACAGAGTGGGGCCCATCTTGGTGCCCCAGTGCATTGCGACAGCACATTTAGCAAACAGAGTAGAAATAGCAACAATATGTCTATTGCAAGGTTTACCTGTCTGAGCTGGCACTGCTCGGGTGTACATTCAATCCTTTCAAGCCTCATTTCAGTGAGCACTTTTACAAACTGCTGCCAAAAAGCAAATATAATAGCGCATTCCCATGCCAGGTGTATGGAGTCAGCCCCATCTTGTCCGCATCTGGTGCATCTCGCATACGCCCTCAGTCCAAATCTCAGCAAATGCACAGGGGTGTAATAACACTGATGTAGGTACTTGAAGGATAATGCGGAGATTACAATTAGCAGTCAGGCGCCCCGTCAATTTGCAGCAGGACTCCCAACTTTCTTGTGTTAAAGGGGCCATAAGCATTTTATTAATTTATCAAGTGAGGAGGAGTCCGCCAAGTCTTTTTCCCTTTGGGAAGCCTTATATAGTCTAGTGACCAGACCTCTGCTCTCACCTTCTGCTAGGATCATCTGTAGTGCATTCATAATCTTAGGCTCTGCAGGGAACTCAAGAAATAGGGACCTTACTGCAAAGCGCTATCTGGAAATCTGAACCCAAGCACTGCATTATACATTTGACCAGCCTGAAAATCAGCAAGAGACAAAAAGGAGCCATTCAAATACATATCGCCAAGCTTTGAAAACCCTGCCTTCTGTGATAAAGTAAGGACCCCACGTTCCTGAGCCGCAGAGATACCCGGGTGTGCAGCAATCGGCATGTCTCGGGCATATATATACTCCAGCCGTGCAAATTTAGGGGCCAATTACGATGGGGGACGGAAACGTGTACGACCGCCATGTTGGCAGGAAAAATACTCCCGACCGCATCGCAGACAAACCGCCAGTGCGATTAGGATTTTTCCGCCAGCACACACCGACCGTGGGGGACGGATCATACCAAAGACCGCCGCACGTGGACGGTACCACAGAAAAAACAACCGCCGGGGACGTAACACCCGCGGAAACAGACCCAACCTCCGCAAGGCCTGTGGAGGGACCGGCCGCATGATTAGGATAACCCCGCAAACCCAACGGAACTCACCACCGTCCACGACCGCCGCAGAAAAAATACAACGACAAACGGAACTTGACTGCGGAAGAACCAAACGAACATCCCCTCTGCTGTCAAACCGAAACAAAAATGGCGGCCGGAAATAAAAAGTAAACCAAAAAAAAAGGACACACACCTACCTGGAAAACCCACCCCCAACAACTCCACGCCCCAATGACACACCCCCAGCACAAACAAGAGCATCCAAGTCTCCACACCCACAGAACACCTGACTGCAAAAAACCATTGGGACACAACCACCACACAGATTATAAAAGGAATCCCTCCCATCACCACAATCCTTTGCAACACAGCACATCTGCAAGAAAGAGGCACACATCACACACATCTGACACACTCAAACACACATACAACCTGCACACCAACACACCCACCACACCAACTCCGACACCACAATCCCTACATACCACACACCCAACACCCAACACCGTCAACACCTTGCACATCACACACCATGGCCCCCAAGAAAAAAACAAAGTTCACATAGAGGGAGTTGAAGGTCATGGTGGATGAAATCATCCGTGTAGAACCACATCTGTTCGGTACCCTAGTCCAGCAGACCATCTTGGCAAACAAGACCACAATGTGGGACAGGATAGTGACCAGAGTGAATGCTTCAGGGACCGTGCCACGCACCAAACACGATATCCAGAGGCGGTGGCACGACCTCAAGGCAAGGGTGAAAGGCATCAGGGCCAAGAACCACCTGCGGGCACACCAAACTGGCAGTGGCCCTCCCATGGATCTAATACTATACAGCCAATGGGAGGAGAAGGTTCTAGCCACAATGCACCCTGAGAGCCTGGAAGGAATAGACGAGGGAGTGGAGGCTGGTAAGTACAAATCAATGTCCACCATCACACTGTAATGTCCTGCCTCGCACAACTGCTAAGACACATCTCCCAGTCTCCAATCCATGCATGTGGACCACACAGTCACCCAGTCAGTCAGTCAGTTAGGAATACTTTATTCGGTGTAGACAAAAACCATAAAAGCATACTACATACCACAAGTCAAGACCACGTTATCATAATTAATACAATTAAAAAGAGTTCTATGGTGTGCAAATTAGCAATCCATACAGTACTTAATTACATTAAAATCATCCAATACAAAATATAAATAAATAAAATAGGACTGTATATAAATGCCTTCTTCTAATATCTTTACAATGTACAACAAGACCATTTAATTTTTCTCCTTAGTCTCATTGCAATGTTTAAAAATTTCCCAAGTGTTAACCGATAGTTGCAAGTACAAAAGGGCAGGTTTCGCTTGTCTAAACAATTTGTCTTTAATTAAAGGAATGATAAACCTTTTGCGGATGGGGCTGAGATATTTGCAAAAAAAAATAAAGTGCATAGTGTCCATGATGGAGAATCCGTCACACAAGCAGATCTCCAAATCCCCCTCTCTAGTCCAGCCAGGCCGTTCTGTAAGAAGGAGGTGGAATTTATTCAGTCTGAACTTGGTCAATAAAAATCGATGATTGGAATTAGTAACAGTTCTTAAGTAAGGTTCCATATCTCTTGCGGTTTTGACCAACTGATGAGCCCTTACTGTCGGTTTTGTAAATTCCATGTCTTCTCTAGCCAAACCTGTTATCAGCTTGTGAGTTACCTTTACCCATTTCAAATCCCCCTTCAATAATTTTAACGGATGATCATATAGTTCTGGGCGCCCCAAAGTGACTGATAATTTTTTTACATAGTTCAGCCAAGGAATTGAGTTACCTCGATCAAGTGCCAAGCAATCCCTGAGAATCTCATGATTCAGTTCCAGCTCAGGGTTCAACCAGACTGCAATCCATTTTTAGTAGGGGTGCTACTGCTATGCGATCTTCTAAATATTCCACCCCACACTCTTGGTGAGCAATATAGCTAGAGGTAGATTGAGGGATTGATAAAATTGACTTACAAAATTTGTCCTCTGCCACCTGTAACAGTTTTGCATTTTTAAACCCCCACAACTCTGCACCATACATTGCTAGGGAGACACATTTGGCATCATAAACTTTCAACACTGCCTGCAATGGCTTTACCCCCAATTTACGAGAGAAACCCAGGACAGACAGAATAGATCTGGCAAAGGTGTTACGTTTCGCAACCATCTGGGGCAACCATGACGAGTTGTCATCAAAAATGACCCCTAGGTATGGGAATCCGGACACCCTGGATAAGATGTCACCTTCACAAGGCATAGTCTTTTTTCTTTTACACTTGCTGCCCACAATCATTACATGCGATTTCTTGAAATTAACACTTAAATCCAGCCCTTTCATAAAATCAGCAAAGGAATTTAAAAGGCGTTGCAGCCCAACTGCCGTGCGCGCTAGTTGAGCAGCATCATCGGCATAAAGTAATGCCCGTATACAAAATTTGCCTGCCCTCGGAATATCTTTGCACGCCCCACTTAAAACAGCACCTAGGTCATTATTATAAAGGGTGAATAATAGGGGGGCTAAAATACAACCCTGCCTCACCCCATAAGTGATCCCGATCTTTTCCGTGCAATTACCCAAACGGTCATATCTGACTGTGGCCGTAAGATCCCTATGCAGGTCAGCAAGGAAGTGCACAATATTTTCATCGATACCTAGCTTAAGCAACAACCCCCATAATTTGGACCTATTCACGCGGTCAAAGGCCGAGGAATGGTCCATAAAGGCAAGATATAACGTGCCCCTTTTGGCGATGGTATATTTCCCAAGTAACAATTGGAGGTTGAGGCTTTGATCTATGGTACCCCGTCCCTTCCTGAACCCATATTGTAGGCAATGAGAGCGTGTTATTTTCAGCCAACCAGTCTGTGAATTTGCCTAAGACCACTCGACCTAAAACTTTCACTGCTGAGTCAATAAGAGAAATCGGGCGATAATTACTAGGTTCGCCTCTATTTCCTTTTTTTAGAAATTGGTACGATAACTGATTCCGACCAGGTACCCGGGATACCCGATTTACATACCCTATTAAAAACATTTGTTAAAACTCTTGACCAGGTCTTGAAGTCTGATTTAAAGAGGTCAGCTGGGGCGCCATCAGGGCCCGGGCTTTATTACTTGTCATCTTACTGATTGCGTCTGCCACCTCTGTCTCAGTGACTACTAAAATGTAGGAGTCCGTAGTAGGGGTCAGTGTCGCTACCTCCCCTATGTTGTCGCCTTCATAGACTGACTTAAAATGAGAGTACCACACTTGTTTCTGTATGCCACAATCCAACTGATTATTGCAAGGGTCATTAAAAAAAGGTTTATTCACAATTGCCCAGAATTTGGTGCTATTCTTAAGTACATCTACAGAGATCAATTCTTCCCAGGCCGCATCCCTTATTTCACGTCTCCTAGCCGCTAGGACTTTTTTATAGGATTTCCTTAATGCAGCCACCTTAAATTTATCAACTGGTTTGCATTTGAGGGCGGCCCTAAGCTTTCGGTTTGCTGAAGAACAGTTTTGGTCAAACCAACCCAACTCTGCAGGATCCTTTGCTTTCCCAGGCCGCCGGAGATCTAAAGCTACCTGGGTGCAGATTATTGAGTAAGCCGCCAGAACCTCCTCATTCCCCGCTTGATGATTCATACATGTATTAAACTCAGTTCCTACTGTACTTATGAGATTAGTTAGGAAGTCCTCAGAGACCACTCTATCCCATCTAATTCTACGTGCCTGATCTGTCGGACGGATATCGTACTTGTCCGTCCTAGTGAGGCACGCCTTAGATTTTGGAATTAAATCAGTGAGACTAAAGACCACAGGATTATGGTCACTATAATGTGACCAAACTGCAGAATAACCACAAATCTTATCCCCTAATGTTAAACTAGCAAATATATAATCAATAACTGAGTGGTTCCCATTCCCTTTAAAGGTAGGGATCTCCTCATTCTCCCTCGCTGGGAGCATCAAACCATTATCTGCCAGAATTTTTTCGAGAAGGTCTCCTGATGCGGAGTGTTCGAAATGAGTGTCGCCTTGCTCTAAGGGCCCTAATTGATCTATAGAAGAACACTTATCCGGGCAACCATGAACATTAAAGTCCCCCAGAACTACCATAAAGAGTTGGTTGTTATTGACTTCCCTGTAATTTTCCAGGAAAGAATTTAACGTGACCAGGTGATCAATCGTGGTACCTCTATTAAACGAGTTATAAAAATTAATAATTAAAATATTAGCCATGCCTTTATGAACGATTTGTACAGCCAAACAATATGGAGACCCTGTTTCTAGTTTGGTATGGGTCCCAGGAATGGTGGCCGAAATTAATGTAACCAATCCACCCTTTGCCCTCCCCATGTTGGATGCTACTGCGGGAATATAGTAAGTAGTGTAACCAGCTAGACTAAAGATATTCCCACAGTCCCAAGTTTCTTGTAGCCCGATAATATCGCCCCCCCCTATATATTGTCTCCAAAATGGGTTATCAACTTTATTTTTTATGCCGGCAATATTCCAAGTTACAAACTTTAGGTTTGAATTAATCTGTAAATGGCCTAGACCGTCTACCAGACCGATTTTACTTGCTGGTGGGTCACAACTAGTGTTTGTTTGAGGGATAACAGGCACAAAATCCTTTTTATTTTCGAAAGACCCCAATTTTTCTTGTTGTGCCATTACATGGTGGGACCCGGGGTTTTCACTACTATCCGCAGTTACTTTCTCCCTTGTCTGTCAATCCACCCATCCTAAGTCGGACAGTGGTTCGAATTGATTTCTAGTTGGGATATTAAATTGATTTCCTGCCGAGTGACTGCTAAGAGGATGGTTAGGAAATGGACCTCTATATATGGTAGGAGCCAGTGGGACATTAAAGTAATTTACTGACTGAGGATAGCTATTTCCCTGTGACCGATTAAATGCTCTCCTGTTGCCAACCACAGCAGGGGCCAGTGAGCGAAAGTGGTTGTTTCCATATGAGGGGTTGAATGGTCTCATTCCACTGCCAATCACAGCAGCGGCAGATGGATAGAAATAACCTAAGTCAAGGGAAATAATTCCACCTGCGTCATCATTATTCAAAAAAACACCAATAAACTGAGCAACTCGTGCATCTCTAAAATTCACTATGATGCAGTCTCCCTCAACGTCCTTTACTTTAGAGCCCACCCAACTTACTCTCCTTACATTTAAAATTTCCACGTTGAGGTCTGGTCTAAGAGGCCTATTTTTGGCCAGCCAAAACATCACTTTATTTTTTAATTCCTGGAAGCTTTCTGACCTATCGGGAGTCCATTCTGGGACACCAGCCAACACAATAACGTAGGGAAAAGAATCTGGGGGAGGTCAACTAGTGTCTTATTGCCCATGCTTGTTGACTCTGACAATGGCTTTAACCGCTTGACCCTTGGTGATTGAGTGATTCCTGTCACCTTGGCTGCTTTTATTTGTCTGACTCTGAGCCCGAGGAGCTTGACCCTCGGTTTTCCCCCACCTTGCTTCAACATCTCCTTGCCCCCTTTGCACAACTTAGGAGCAGGCTTCTGATTATTGTCAGGTGTAATGGGAACATTGGTTTGGGGAGATTTTGCAACTGCCATCTTCTTTAATATGTCAGAATTCGACTCAACGATCTTATGAAGATTGTCCAACTTGGTACATATCCTTCTCGTCCGTTCTACTAAAGGAAGGATTAAAGACTTAACCAGTTGTTCAATTTTATCTAACAAGCATACTGTGTCCATATTTTCTATAGGTGTAGGGTCATTTATTTCAATAACTGGGCTGTTTGATTTAGGTCCCAATGTGGTCACCTGGCTAATCATTTTATTTTTCTCAAAACTGACCTTATCCCTACCATTGGGCGATGCAACCTTTGATTTCTTCGTGCACCCACCCTTCTGTTTGCGACCGCCCCGTTTACGCTTGATTGCGGGGGCCGGCATGCAGTCAGAAGATTTATGTTCGTTGGCCAACTCCTTAATTTGACGGTCACCTTTACTTTGGGCTTGTTCTGCACTCGTGTATGTCATAAAAGATTCTAAACTAACATCGACCCCACTAATGTTTAGAATGGTTGATAGGTCCCTGTTAGCCTGGCAAATAGGGATAACCTGTGTTTGTGCCTGTTTAGGGGACCGAGCAAGAGCTATACCATCTAGTGATGATCTCCTCTGTAAAACAGGGTCAAGGGATAAACGGTGCACAGTCATCTCAATCTCCTTCTCCAGAGCTGAAGCAGCCTTGGTGATATAAGCGTCTAGTGTCCCTGCAAGGCCCCCACCCCCTCCCCTACTACTTTTTTTGTTGCCTTTTTGGGTACTAGGTACCATTCTCACCCTGGGAGGTCTAGGCTTGTGCTATAGTTAATACAAATGACAATTGGGGTGTATGTAGATTGTGACTCAACAAATGATAAACTAATAAATGTCACAAAATTTTTCCTCCTGATACAGACAAGTAAGTTGCGCGTCCCGCTGCGCGTTGGTCCGGTACCGAGTTTAAAGGTCCAGGGGGCCTGGCTTCCAGCTGGCACCTCACGCGAGACCGTGCTGCCTGCTGGATGTTGTAGGCAAGCAGCGCACGGTCCCCGGGTGACTCGAGGCACGGGTGGCCAGTGGCAACAACGGTCCCCCAGCTCTCTCCCTCAGCGGGCAATGGGCAACAGGATTCCTCCTGATACAGACAAGTAGGTTGCACAGTCACCCAATTGTGAACCCCCAGGGCTCAAATGCACCCACCATGAGCAACCACAAATGTAGCCTCCTACGTTCCCAGGCATGCATGTGGTCAAGCAGCTAACACCACAACTCCCAATAGGCCCCCATGTCCACAGGCGAGGCCAGCACTACAACTCCCAACAGGCCCCCATGTCCACAGGGAGGGTGGGTGGGTGGGTGGGTAATGGGTGAGAGGCCAGCACTACAACTCCCAACAGGCCCCCATGTCCACAGGGAGGGAGGGTGGGTGAGAGGCCAGCACTACAACTCTCAACAGGCCCCCATGTCCTACCCCAGAGCTAAATGGAGTACCCCACCATGTGCTGACCAGTGCATCTGCCTCTTCAAACTAACAGGTAGGTTGCCATCTTCACAGGGAGGGGTGGGTGTGAGGGGGAAGTCTGTACTCCAAATACAAATGTGCACCCTCCATCCTCATGATTGCAGCTAGGAGCAACACAACACATGGCTATATAGTAACTCCATGGGGAAAATGTGACATAAAACATGGGACAGGTGAGCACGCAGTGCCTGCATACTGCATTAGTCGAACAACAAACAAGTACCATATGTCCACATAAGGACCCACAAATAACAGACCCTTGGACACATGGAAGAGAAGCGTCACATCTGCACACATCAAAGAACTTGCAAGGGGAAACTCAGACATGGTGGCAGTCCACACAATCCATGTAGTAGGCAGTCTGTGTAAGATGTGAGACTTGACATAGCCCCAACAGCAAGTACAATGTGTGTCCTGACACAAGGCACATGGATGCAATGTCCAAAGCATGCCACTAACACAAGGTAGACAAACCACATGAAAGACCAACACATGCCTCTTATGACAGTGACTAGACCAGGTACAGTAGCAAGGTAGGTTGTCCACAGCCCTGGTGAACATGCCCTAGTCCACATTGCTGAAAAACACCAACCATGTCAAAATGACTCCAATGCTACACAAAGTCCAGGGGTACCAACCAATATCAGAACAGCACTACACATATCCAAGTATTGTCTCCCCACCTCCACACCACCATAATGCCCAGTACTGTGTGCCACACCAATGTGATGACATCAACAGCCATGTCCTGAATCCCTAGGAAATTGTAATGTAACAACAAACCTGTCATGTCCACAGCATTGATTTTACAATTTTTTTCCCTCAGGTGACCGAGAACTGGCAGGAGAAGCCAGCAACCGCCAGCACCAGTCGCCCCCATCCCAGCATGGACGCTCTGGTGATGATTCCCTGGACAACTCGGATGCGGAGGGCGATGCCGGTCCGCATACATTCCCTGGGCCATCAGGCTCCCTGGACATCCCTACCCCCACCACATTGGCCAGTGGAACCACAGCAACTTCTGCCATTGTGACCTGTGCAGCTAACACCACCACCACCACCACCACCAGTCCTGCCTGTGCCACCCTCCCTGACCCATTGGACGATGCCAGATCATCAACATCACAGGCTAGCAGGAAGAGTGGACGGGTGAGGACACAGGTGAGGATACAGGTTCCGGACAGGAGGGCAGGTGCAAGGCCTGGTGGGGGACAAGATCCACCCAATCCTAGGACCAAGACCCTGGATCTCATTTCAAGAGTGCATGCATCGTACGAGCGGTCCCAGGCACAGGCGGATCATGCGTGCCAAGACTCACTTGAGACCCGCCAGCTGTTGAGGTCAATGGACAGCCGTATGGGACAAATAGTGGACCTCATGGGCCAGCAAACATCTGTTTGGAGGGAGTGGTTATCCCGCAACACACCACCTCCCCCTCACCCAAGTGGCCAGCGGGACAGGACACCACCATCACCTGAGACCACTGACAGGGAGGTGTCCCCCGAACAACCAGCCCCCACAGCTGGGTCCACTCCGGCTCGAAGATGGAGGGGCCGTCCGAGGCTGGATCCAGGACAGAGCAGTGGCAATGCACCAACCACCCGCCAGATGAGGGGCCGGCACTGACTTCAACATACCTTGAGCCTGGCATTCACTCTGTGAACTATCTTGCCCCACAATGCCATGCATTGGCACACGACTGTTGGACTAGGTGGGATCATCTCACATGACCTTCAACTCACTCTTCCCCTCCACCACCATTTTGTAAATAGGTACTGACACAAATCCCCCCTGTAAATAAACACCACAGAAACACTCAAGGCTGTGTGACCACCATGTTTTAAACACAGGATTGTCTTAGTAGTTGTCATTACCAGGTCAAGGGATCAATGTTCTTCAGAATCATGGCTCTGTGGGAGTGACCTAGGGATAATGAGAGAACAACAAGCACAGGTCAGGAAACTGAATCACACCCATCGCACCACACCGTACTGCAACATCCCACAAACCACACTCATCACAAATTAAACGGATCACAGGACACACATCAGGGAGCATTGCATGTACACCATCTCCCACACCCATTTGCGAACAGAACATACCAGAACAGGCAGCATTCACACACCACATCCACACATCACCAGCAAACATACATCACGCATTGAACACCAGCGCAAGACGTACTTACTCACATTCAAGGAAAGTAGCGGTCAATGACCTGACGCCTCTGGTCCACACCTTCTTCCTCCCCACTATCGTCATCACTGGACATGGGTGGGATGGGAGGCGGAGCAACCTGTTGGTCTCCAGGGTCCATGATGATTTCAATGTTCTTGCGCAAGGCCAGGTTGTGGAGCATGCAGCAGGCAAGCACGATTTTACATACTTTGCCGAGTGAGTATTGCAGGGCCCCTCCGGTTTTATCCAGGCAGCGAAACCTAGACTTCAGAAGACCAAATGTACGTTCCACCACCCGACGTGTCTTCCCATGGGCCTCATTATAGCGCATTTCCCCTGGGGTAGTTGGATTCCGTAGGGGGCTAAGCAGCCACGGCCGGTTTGGGTACGCAGAGTCACCTAGGTGTGGGGATGACAGATACATACATCAGTACCAGTACTGGTGGGAACAGAATGGCACACATACAACACAGTAGTCATCACAGCACACTCACCTACAAGCCACTCACGATCTTGACGCAGATTAGCCATCAGTTGGGGGACAATGCTGCTCCGCAGGATGTGGGAGTCATGTGCGGATCCCGGAAATCTGGCACACACATGAGAGATGATGTTGTTAGCCAGGCACACCACTTGCACATTGATTGAATGGTAGTGCTTCCGATTGCGATAGATGGGTTCACGTGCCTGGCGTGGGACTAGACCAATATGTGTGCCATCAATGGCACCCACTACGTGTGGAATCTGGCCCAGGGCATAGAAGTCTCCTTTCACTGCTGCCAAATCTGCTGGACGTGGGAAATGGATGTAAGCATCCTTGTAACGCATCATGGCTTCAAGCACATCCCGCAGTACCATGCTAAACATGGATTGGGACATCCCCCCGGCATGACCAACTGTGTACTGGAATGTGCCCGTGGCGAAGAAGTGAAGTGCCGCCATCACCTTTGCTGTGGGTGTAATTGCTCCAGGATATGCCCTGCATGGCTGCAGGTGCGGTGCCAATTGTGCTACAAGGTCCAGCAATGTAGGTCGGTCAAGCCGGAATTTGCGGATCACCTCCTCTCCTACCATGTCCTCCAGCACAGTGTATGGTCGATGCACATTAGGAGCCCTCCTGTGTGGGAGTAGCTGTGAGCAGATGTCAATTGTACAACACAGCACAGCTGAACCACACTAGCACATCGTTACCAACACACCACAAATAATCCATGTTGTAGACACTGATTGTATGTGTGACGTGACAGAAATATAAGGCACTACAGACAACTACACACACAATGTTCACCCACAAACAACATCCTGTGAACAAATGTGTACAATGGTAAGTTCACACATGTTTCGAGCACAGCCGACATCACATGACGAAGTGCCCATGTGTGGACAAGCATCACCACAGACACACATGGATGTGCACTCACAAGACGAACCTGGAACACACCCTCCTTGTCTTCATGCACCCATGAAACTACCAACAATGCTGTGCATGCTCACATGACAGGCATTGACATTCAACATACAACACACAGACGCATACACTGAATGCATGTATCCCCCATCATTATTCCTTGCACAAACGAAACACACACTCACGACTGGATCAAACTGTGGGTGCACAGCCTTAATGGACTGTGTCGATGTGTACACTTTCAAACGTGTGATCTCAAAACCAATATATCACCACATTGCTGTTGCACATCTGACGCAATTTGAGGTCACATCACTGTCCTTTGACGACCACTGGTGATGTGAATAGTATGATTACACATGCAACAAATGGACATCGATGAGACACATGGACACGACCCATTTACATGACATGCTGAGTGTTGATGCATTCCGGACATCCCCTCACACACATGGACAACAATTATCATTAGATGAGTGCGGAGACATGCAGTGTGTTTACACACCCCGTCACGGCACGCCAACCGACATCACAGAAAATTGTCCTTACTACTGCAATTGTGCGTATCGTTGTCTGCATGGGGAAGTTCCATCACGGTCACAAACCGTCAACCGCCTGTGCGCTACCGCGATGGTGCATCATTTGAAAATCAACACTCACTGGCATCAAAATGGCAAAGCACGCATTCCGCGGGGGCGGGGCAGGCTAACAGATACATTTGACTGTGCAAGTGGAAATGGCAGTTGGTATCCCCCATTCAGTCACATAGCGGGTCCGTGCGGTGCCTATATGTGTATTGATGTCACCGTGGCATGGATGGCCATGGCCGGTTACCTCCCGCCGGGTCCGGGCGGTGGGTGCCAATATGTGTATTGATGTCACCGTGGCATGGAAGGCCATGGCCGGTTACCTACCGCCGGGTCCGGGCGGTGGGTGCCAATATGTGTATTGATTTCACCGTGGCATGGATGGCCATGGCCGGTTACCTACCACAGGGTCCGGGCGGTTACCTACCGCCGGGTCCGGGCGGTGGGTGCCAATTTGTGTATTGATGTCACCGTGGCATGGATGGCCATGGCCGGTTACCTACCGCCCGGATCCGGCGGTAGGTAACCGCACGGACCCTGTGGTAGGTAACCGGCCATGGCCATCCATGCCACGGTGACATCAATACACATATTGGCACCCACCGCCCGGACCCGGTGGTAGGTAACCGGCCATGGCCATCCATGCCACGGTGACATCAATACACATATTGGCACCCACCGCCCGGACCCGGCGGAAGGTAACGGGCCATGGCCATCCATGCCACGGTGACATCAATACACATATTGGCATCCACCGCCCGGACCCGGTGGTAGGTAACCGGCCATGGCCATCCATGCCACGGTGAGATCAATACACATATTGGCACCCACCGCCCAAACCTGGCGGTAGGTAACCGCACGGACCCCTGCGGTAGGTGCCGCTATGTGACTGAATGGGGGGGATACCAACTGCCATTTCCACTTGCAGTCAAATGTATCTGTTAGCCTGCCCCGCCCCCGCGGAATGCGTGCTCAGCCATTTCGGTGCCAGTTAGTGTTAATTTTCAAATGATGCACCATCGCAGTAGCGCGCACATGCGGTTGGCGGTGTGTGAACGTGATGGTCCTTGCACATGCAGCCAATGGAAAGAGGTACCGCGGGACGCGTGAGCGATTTCTAAAAAAGCGAAAGCCGTGCACTGCCACAGCGGGGCCAGTCATTGGCTCATTTTGAATGAGGCAACCCGGGAACACCAATTGCTGCTGACGTGTGCCACTGAAATCAGCTCAGAGCCCTATAAATATGTGAGTTTGAGCACCACACATCCACTGCTCCAGCCACTGCTGCCTGCACCCATCACCTCGACCTGCTGCTGCTGCCCGCTCCACCAACTGCTGCCGGCACCCATCACCTCTACCTGCTGCTGCTGCCCACTCCACCAACTGCTGCCGGCACCCATCACCTCTACCTGCTGCTGCTGCCCACTCCACAAACTGCTGCCGGCACTCATCACCTCTACCTGCTGCTGCTGCCCACTCCACCAACTGCTGCTGTTGTGCCAGTGTCCTGGACCTTGCCATGGCAAGAGTTGGACAGATCCGGTCCCGACCATTCATTGCAGAGGCGCTGGAGGTCCTTGTGGACGGTGTGCTCCGCCACTATGAACGGCTCTACGGTGCCCCAGGACAGGTGGTAAGTGCAGTGGGGAACATGTTGGTGTGCATGAGGTGGTCCCTGACTCCTGGCCTCCGCAATCTGGGAGGTGTTCTGTGGGAGTCAGTGTGGGTATGCCCCAGCACCCCAGGCACGTTGTGATGTGTTCCTGGTTCTATCACTGACTGATTGACCTCTACGCAGCAAATTGTTATCTGTGGGGAGTCACAAACATGACATGTGTAGTCTTGCGGCTGTGCTGGGTCACAACCAATCACATATATCTTTTGGGTGTGTACCTCACCTGCATTGCATGATGGAATAATGCATATCGACCTGTCCGTCCCATACGTTGTACTGTGCTTGGCAGCAGACAGATACCTGTAACTTCTATCTGTGTGAACGGCCAAGTGTTCAATGACTTGCCCCCTCTTGTCTCCCATTATGGTTGGTCAAGCTGCACCATCGCAAGGCCGTGTGGATGGCCATAGCACGTGATGTACGGGCAGTGGGGGTGTGCAACAGGCAACACACACACTGCCACAAGCGGTGGGACGATATCTCCAGGCTCAGCAAGACTGTGGCGGAGATGACACTGGGGATGATTCCAAGATCAGGCCGTCTTGCACGACGTACCATGACCCCTCTGATGCTACGTATCATGGATGTGATCCATCCTGACCTGTCTGCACAGTTGAGAAGGGAGCAGCAGCAAACTAGCGGTAAGCACACTAAATGGGTCTGTGACTTGGGACTGCATGCATGTATTGCTGGTCAGACACAGTAGTGACATCCGTGGTGTATATGGTGTGCTGTTATTGCATGTTGGTGGCATTAGCGGAGTGAGAGTTAGCATCCATGTCAGCCAGCTGCACATACCAGTAGCATTGTAGTGCAGGGGCCCAGGACATGCCATTCAGGTCTGTGGTCCCATGCCATCACATGTGTGGTGGGCTGTATGCACTTGCCATGTTTCTTTCATGTACATGCGTCACAGGGCCCACTAATTCTCTGACATGAGGATGTCTGGTAGGGGTGGTTAATGTGCACGATGGGTGCTACATGTTGGTCAGCAGGGAAGGAAGTTTGTATTTTGTAATTTGCAGTATGTGGGTGTGGTACTTAGGTATACCTCTTTTATCTCTAGTTCAGCTTTGAACGAGGGCACTGACCCACATACGACGGAGCTTAGTGGTGGCAATGCATCTGGATCTGAGATCACACACACGCAAACTGAGACTGAAGAGAGCAGCCCCGGAGAGGGGGACAGAACTATCCCTGAGGACTCACATTTGGAGACCCCATCGTCCTCATCTTCAGACAGCAGTGGTGAGTCAGCACTGTTGTTAGACACAGTGAGTGGACAATCTACAACTTCAATAGGTACACAGCACACTGGGCCCACACTGCCACCAACTGCAACAAGTACTGCTCGTGCCTGCCAGAGTAGGGGGAGCAGAGTGGCCTTTGGTGCAGGCATCGCTGCTCCTGCCCCTGTGACACAAACTGCCCTTAGAGCTCAGGCGGTTGATCTGCTGCGCCAGCTGTGTGTAGGGCAGACAAACATGATTAATGCATTCCCGGACCACGATAGGAAGTTTGGGCAGGGGGTAGCATTTATGGAGGGGATGCAAGGTGATGTTGCTGGTCTCCACAGAACAGTACAGTCCTTATCCAACACAGTGTCTGCAGCCATTCAAAAGTCACATGGACAAGGTTCTACTTCAGTTCCCCCATCCACACCACTTACTGTCTCAAGGGAGAGTGACATTTCTGAACAGGCCTCATTTTCTGGGTATTGCAGTAGAAGCAGGCACAGGCAGCAAGGCAGGCAACGGAGGCCACAGACACCATCCCCTAGGAAAGTGAAATCTTTCACAGAACACGACATCAGCTACCCTGGAGTTGACACACAGGATCCTCAAGGGGTGTTGGGGGACACAGATTCACAGGGCACACAGGCATACCCCTCAAAAAGTACTCTAAAGGCAAAGTCACATCTCATGGACAAGGCACACACCAAGGACAGGACACCACCCACAGATACCGCTCCTCCCACGGACAGGGACACTACAAAGGACAGGGCACGTCCCAAGGACAGGGACACTACTAAGGACAGGGCACCTCCCAAGGACAGGGTAACTCCCAAGGACAGGGACACTGCAAAGGACAGGGACACTGCAAAGGACAGGGCACCTCCCAAGGACAGGGACACTACTAAGGACAGGGAACCTCCCAAGGACAGGGCACCTACCAAGGACAGGGACACTACTAAGGACAGGGCACCTCCCAAGGACAGGGCACCTCCCAAGGACAGGGACACTGCAAAGGGCAGGGCACCTCCCAAGGACAGGGACACTACTAAGGACAGGGCACCTCCCAAGGACATGGCAACTCCCAAGGACAGGGCACCTCCCAAGGACAGGGGCACTACTAAGAACAGGGCACCTCCCAAGGACAGGGCACCTCCCAAGGACAGGGACACTACTAAGGACAGGGACACTACTAAGGACAGGGCACCTCCCAAGGACAGGGACACTCCCACGGACAAGGCACCTCCCAAGGAGCAGGCAGATCCCAGGGCCAAGCCTTCTCCCATGGAAAGTACATCCACCAAGGACAGGCAATTTTCACCCCTGCGTCCCCTGAAGCTGGTGTTAGTGAAGGAACGTAAAGCACATGTGTCAGAGGTTGAGTCGCCCCATACCTCTACTCCCATCCACATCCCGGTGATGCAGAGGAAGGAGTACTCGGTTGTTGCATCCCCCATTACACATGATGCAGAGGGCAGAAGGCAGGGCCAGAGCAAGCGTCAAACAGGGTCCAGCACATCCCCAGAGGGCAGACCCCCACCAGCACATGATCCACCTTTGATGTGTGATGTTTCAGATGAGCCCGCACCACTTACTAGTCCAGTCATGTCCAGGGTACCCTTACATATCTCAAAGAAACGGAAACACACACCGGTGACACCTGCCCACCCCAATGTCACTCCAGTACAGCTGTCCCCAGCTCCCAGAGCCACCCTGCCTCCTGGCCGATACAGCCATGTGGCTCATCATTTCAGTGGTCCTAGTGGGTCAGCTGCAGTTCACTCTCATGTGTCAAATAGTGGCACTGTGTCTGTTGTTCGCTGTCATGCCTCATGTAGTAGCACTGTGTCAGTTGTGCCCTCTCCTGTTTCAGGTACTGCCACTGTGTATGTCCGCCACTCTCATGTCTCAGATGCTGGCATGGTATTTGTTGGTCATTGTCCAGGGACATGTCCTGCCAGTGTGTCTGGGTCTATGGTTCATGTGTCAGTCACTAGAGCTGTGGCTGTGTCTCACACTCCTGTATCCGGTCCTGCCAGTGTGTCTGGGTCTATGGCTCATGTGTCAGTCACTAGAGCTGTGGCTGTGTCTCACACTCCTGTATCCGGTCCTGCCAGTGTGTCTGGGTCTATGGCTCATGCGTCAGTCACTAGAGCTGTGGCTGTGTCTCACACTCCTGTATCCTGTCCTGCCAGTATGTCTGGGTCTATGGCTCATGTGTCAGTCACTAGAGCTGTGGCTGTGTCTTACACTCCTGTATCCGGTCCTGCCAGTGTGTCGGGGTCTATGGCTCATGTGTCAGTCACTAGAGCTGTGGCTGTGTCTCACGCTCCTGTATCTGGTCCTGCCAGTGTGTCTGGGTCTATGGCTAATGTGTCAGTCACTAGTGCTGTGGCTGTGTCTCACACTCCTGTATCAGATCCTGCTACTGTGTCCGAAACTACGAGGTCCCACAGTCCACATGATTCTGTGCTGTAAGGTGCAGTTACCATCACCAAAATCTCATTGTACTTGATGTCTGGAATGTCCATTGTAACCACCCTTGCATTATTATTGTCCATGGGACTGTCCACATGACACACGTTCATGTGCTGCCTCAGATGTACCTGCTCTGTTATGAACACTGCCCTGTTGCTGTTAGGATGCTGCATTGTGCCCTCTCAGGTGCTGCCTCAGATGGACCTGCTCTGTTATGAACACTGCCCTGTTGCTGTTAGGATGCTGCATTGTGCCCTCTCATGTGCTGCCTCAGATGGACCTGCTCTGTTCTGTGCCATGGACTGTTGATGCTCTTTGCCCCTCTCATGTGCTGCCTCAGATGTACCTGCTCTGTTATGAACACTGCCCTGTTGCTGTTAGGATGCTGCATTGTGCCCTCTCATGTGCTGCCTCAGATGGACCTGCTCTGTTATGAACACTGCCCTGTTGCTGTTAGGATGCTGCATTGTGCCCTCTCATGTGCTGCCTCAGATGGACCTGCTCTGTTCTGTGCCATGGACTGTTGATGCTCTTTGCCCCTCTCATGTGCTGCCTCAGATGTACCTGCTCTGTTATGAACACTGCCCTGTTGCTGTTAGGATGCTGCATTGTGACCTCTCATGTGCTGCCTCAGATGGACCTGCTCTGTTATGAACACTGCCCTGTTGCTGTTAGGATGTTGCATTGTGCCCTCTCATGTGCTGCCTCAGATGGACCTGCTCTGTTCTGTGCCATGGACTGTTGATGCTCTTTGCCCCTCTCATGTGCTGCCTCAGATGTACCTGCTTTGTTATGAACACTGCCCTGTTGCTGTTAGGATGCTGCATTGTGACCTCTCATGTGCTGCCTCAGATGGACCTGCTCTGTTATGAACACTGCCCTGTTGCTGTTAGGATGTTGCATTGTGACCTCTCATGTGCTGCCTCAGATGGACCTGCTCTGTTCTGTGCCATGGACTGTTGATGCTCTTTGCCCCTCTCATGTGATGCCTCAGATGTACCTGCTCTGTTATGAACACTACCCTGTTGCTGTTAGGATGCTGCATTGTGCCCTCTCATGTGCTGCCTCAGATGGACCTGCTCTGTTATGAACACTGCCCTGTTGCTGTTAGGATGTTGCATTGTGCCCTCTCATGTGCTGCCTCAGATGGGCCTGCTCTGTTCTGTGCCATGGACTGTTGATGCTCTTTGCCCCTCTCATGTGCTGCCTCAGATGTACCTGCTCTGTTATGAACACTGCCCTGTTGCTGTTAGGATGCTGCATTGTGCCCTCTCATGTGCTGCCTCAGATGGACCTGCTCTGTTATGAACACTGCCCTGTTGCTGTTAGGATGTTGCATTGTGCCCTCTCATGTGCTGCCTCAGATGGGCCTGCTCTGTTCTGTGCCATGGACTGTTAATGCTCTTTGCCCCTCTCATGTGCTGCCTCAGGTGTACCTGCTCTGTTATGAACACTGCCCTGTTGCTGTTAGGATGCTGCATTGTGCCCTCTCATGTGCTGCCTCAGATGTACGTGCTCTGTTACGAACACTGCCCTGTTGCTGTTAGGATGCTGCATTGTGCCCTCTCATGTGCTGCCTCAGATGGACCTGCTCTGTTATGAACACTGCCCTGTTGCTGTTAGGATGCTGCATTGTGCCCTCTCATGTGCTGCCTCAGATGGACCTGCTCTGTTCTGTGCCATGGACTGTTGATGCTCTTTGCCCCTCTCATGTGCTGCCTCAGATGTACCTGCTCTGTTATGAGCACTGCCCTGTTGCTGTTAGGATGCTGCATTGTGCCCTCTCATGTGCTGCCTCAGATGGACCTGCTCTGTTCTGTGCCATGGACTGTTGATGCTCTTTGCCCCTCTCATGTGATGCCTCAGATGTACCTGCTCTGTTATGAACACTGCCCTGTTGCTGTTAGGATGCTGCATTGTGCCCTCTCATGTGCTGCCTCAGATGGACCTGCTCTGTTCTGTGCCATGGACTGTTGATGCTCTTTGCCCCTCTCATGTGCTACCTCAGATGTACCTGCTCTGTTATGAACACTGCCCTGTTGCTGTTAGGATGCTGCATTGTGCCCTATCATGTGCTGCCTCAGATGGACCTGCTCTGTTATGAACACTGCCCTGTTGCTGTTAGGATGCTGCATTGTGCCCTCTCATGTGCTGCCTCAGATGGACCTGCTTTGTTCTGTGCCATGGACTGTTGATGCTCTTTGCCCCTCTCATGTGCTGCCTCAGATGCACCTGCTCTGTTATGAACACTGCCCTGTTGCTGTTAGGATGCTGCATTGTGCCCTCTCATGTGCTGCCTCAGATGGACCTGCTCTGTTCTGTGCTATGGACTGTTGATGCTCTTTGCCCCTCTCATGTGCTGCTTCAGATGTCCCTGCTCTGTTAGGTACACTGCCCTGTTGCTGTTAGGATGCTGCATTGTGCCCTCTCGTGTGCTGCCTCAGATGGACCTGCTCTGTTATGAACACTGCCCTGTTGCTGTTAAGATGCTGCATTGTGCCCTCTTATGTGCTGCCTCAGATGTACCTGCTCTGTTCTGTGCCATGGACTGTTGATGCTCTTTGCCCCTCTCATGTGCTGCCTCAGATGTACCTGCTCTGTTATAAACACTGCCCTGTTGCTGTTAGGATGCTGCATTGTGCCCTCTCATGTGCTGCCTCAGATGGACCTGCTCTGTTCTGTACCATGGACTGTTGATGCTCTTTGCCCCTCTCATGTGCTGCCTCATATGTACCTGCTCTGTTATGAACACTGCCCTGTTGCTGTTAGGATGCTGCATTGTGCCCTCTCATGTGCTGCCTCAGATGTACCTGCTCTGTTATGAACACTGCCCTGTTGCTGTAAGGATGCTGCATTGTGCCCTCTCATGTGCTGCCTCAGATGGACCTGCTCTGTTATGAACACTGCCCTGTTGCTGTTAGGATGCAATAAACAATCAATCAATAGGGGGAGGGAGAGTACTGATCCATTCAGTCTCCTTAGGATTAATCGCTAAATCAAGGGGGGGAAAGGATCACTTGTCCTGCAGAACTATGGTATGCAGGTCGATGTGGGGTGTCTCCCAAGTAAAAACCCCTCATGCACGTGTAAAATTGTATCTCGTAGCGGTATATGTTGTCTCCCCGCTCTTATTAACACGTGTGTGCATAATCATAGGGTTAGTATTTATGCACCCTCCACCTGGATGTTTTTACCCATAGTTAAAACAGTAGTGATCGTGAATAGTGAGTGACAGGTGTTAAAGGAAAATGTAAAATACCTGAACGAACAGACTGAAACTTTAATTAGTCTGGGTTCGGGTAGACAAAATTTGTAGGTGTGCTGTTATGGAAAAGTTAGGAATCCAATAGCATGACAATGGTGATTTTTAAAAAGACGGTCGACATGTTTCAGCCTCAATTGGCTCTATAGGTCGGTTTGGCTTTCTTCAGGACCAGTGCTGGCTAGTGAAAATAGTGAAAAAGTGAAAAAAGGTTTTTTGACCTGTTCCATTAGTCTGTCGGAGGTTGCATTGTACCTGCGAAAAGAATATACGTACAAAAACACAAATAGGGAGAGGGTAAGGGAGACACACAATTATGTACAAATAGTACAATTATCAAAATCTTGACAGATTTTGAAGAACACCTAAAAAATGGCAATACTTTATGCAGATTCATACTCGTGTTGGGGTGTCGACTCTCTCATCCTCATGCTTGTGGATGTTTAATTATACATGCTGTGGAGGATACACAAATAATTATAGTGCAATTCACAGGTGACCATCAGTTCTGATAAATTTTGTTACAAGAGACACATTGTGGTTTGATTATGACTATTTGTTTACAGTGAATTATCCAGTTACTAGACTATTCTGAGGAATAGTGGGTGGTAAAAGGTAAGTGTTGCAGCGCTGTAGTTGGTTATTAATATCTATTGACTCTGGAGTGCGAGTGGAGATATGGGATGTACTGATTGTGGTTGGTTCTAGTGGGTTAAAAACACTCGTTTGTGAGCGTTCGTTACTGTGATACATAAAGCGAGTGACCAGCTTCCTAGCTACACATACCTCACAAAGTAGCAAGTTGTGCTTCCGACGGGTCGGTGGCACTGAAGGGAGTACCTTACTGAAAGGAATAATAAAATACGTTTTTTTTCGAGGTAGAAATACTTGCTGTTTTGTCGACGTCGGGGAGTCGCTCAGAGTATCTACCTAGGTCTCTTCTTCTTCGGCGCAGCTTGTGCTGTCTCTGCCTGTCTCGACCCGGACTTCCTACTGGGTCCGTGGTTAGAGGGATTTTGAAGGAATATGGTAGAAAGCGAGGAGTTACTCGCTTCGTGAGAAGTTGTCCAAAGGGGTGCTAGTAAAGGGGGAAATTTTGATAAAAGTTGAATGTTTAAAAGAGGAAAATGGAGTTTGGTCTCCTGTGGGTATAAACGTTATTTGTCTAGCTAGTCGGATCAATTACACTTAAGGGAGTTGTGTTTGTCTTTTTTTGTATATAGCGCTACCTATTAAGTAAAACGGGTAGTGAAGGTGTGTACCTATATACTGACAATAATTGAAATGTCTCATATTGTGTTGGAAGTTAGCAAATGGGTTTGCAAATTTAAGGAATACACTCAGTATAGAGTGGGTGCTGTTTAAATTGATATGAAGGTTTTGATCACTGTGAATTGTCCACAAAATGGATAGTATAGGATTGAGGACATCTGGGTCATGATTCCGATATCAGTACAGCGGGGTCCATTCATATTTGTTATTCATTCATTTTCTGTTTAGGCTCAGCCAGGGAATATTGTCATTTAAGCCTGTAGTGTCAGTCTTGAGAAGATGAACCCAGCGTTGTTCTTTCTCAAAAAGGATCTTGGTTGCGTTCCTGTCAATAACGTCCAGGGTCTCTAGGATAACCCATTGTAGATCAGTGGTCGTGTGTCCTGATTCTAAATAATGGGTGGACATTTTTGTGGTCAGTTTTTTGCAATTGACGTTGCTTCGGTGTTCACAAAGTCTTTGTTTAACTTTGCGACACGTCATGCCGATGTAGCGCATTTGGCACGGACATGTAATCATGTAGATGGCATGGCTTCTGTTACAGTTAGTGTGGCGTCTCATCTTCCATGTTAGATCTGGTAGAAGATGTAACTCTTTTGTAGGTTTTGTGAGGTGGCAGACTGAGCACGCGCGGCATGGATAGTGGCCTGTTACTGGCGTGTTGTTCCACAGGCCTGGATTATCTTTCAGTTTTTTGGGGGGAGGTCTGGTATGGACTAACAAGTCTTTCAGATTTCAGCTCCGTTTGTTGGCGAACCTTGGCTTAGGCCAGTCAAGGAAGTTAGATGTGAGAATTCTCCAATTTTTACTTATGATTTTCTTAATATTGTTGGTCACTGAGCTGTAAATTGTGACGCACGTGATTCTTTCATCTGGTGACTTAGTTGTTGTCTCTAGAAGGGCCTCTCTCGGTTGATTGCGAGCCCGTTTCTTGCATTTGTTGATCACTTTTTTGGGATATTGGCGAATTGTCAGTTTTTCACAAAGATCATTGGCCTATTTTTTGTAGTCAGAGGTTTTACTGCAGTTCCTCCTCAGTCTGAGGAACTGGCTGTACGGGAGGTTCTCCCTCAGGGGACGAGGATGGAAACTCTCGAAAGATAACAGGCTGTTTTTAGCGGTTGGCTTGAAAAAAGTTCTAGTGTGCAGGGTATTGTTCGCTGCAAAAATGGTGATATCCAAAAAATCGAGACTGGTGTTGTTGGCACTGTATGTGAATTTTAGACATTTGTCTCGTGAATTGATCCAGGAATGGAATTCTTCTAGGCTGGTTGTGTCTCCGTCCCATATTAGCAGGATGTCATCGATATACCTTTTCCAAAAGAGTATTTGATGTTGGAAAGGGTTACCTTCGTTCTGGATGTGGGTGCTCTCAAAAGTGCTGACATAAAGCCCCGCTACGCTGGGGGCAAATGTACTGCCCATCGATGTACCATGACGTTGCAGATAGAGTGTCTCTTTATATTGAATTTTTTTTTCCATTAGAGCTAATCTGCAGCATTCCAATACGAAATGTCTGGGGGTCTTATGGAGCCACTCTGTGTTGAATAGTATTGTTTCAAGGGTTTCCAGAGTTTTTTGTTGTGGCAAGCTGGTATACAGGCTCTCAATGTCGAGTCCAACTAGTAGCATTGAGTCTTGTAAGTATTCAAAACCTTGGAGCTTGTTCAGGAGGTCTTGTGTATCCTTTAAATACGTTGGCGTTCTTTGAACCAGGGGTCTCAAGTATTGATCCGCAAATTGTGAAAGGGGTTCTAAAACTGAGTCTATCCCTGAGACTATCGGTCTCCCTGGTGGTGGTATCTTTTCTTTATGAGTTTTAGGGAGAGAGTAGAAATAGGGGGTCCTGGGTGCCTTTGTCTCCAGGTAATCCGCTTCTTTTTTGGACACCCAGTTGTTGGTCTCTGCTTCTTCAACCATGATAGATATGGTTCTTTGTAATCGTGCCGTTGGGTCTGTGGTAAGTATTTGGTAGAATTTCTTATCTGCCAAAAGGTCCATACACTGCTTGTCGTAGCCTGCAGCAGTTAGTAGAACAACGCCTCCGCCTTTGTCGGCCGGTTTGATGACTATTTCGCCATAATTTTTTAGTTCTGTTAACGCTTGTTTTTCTGGTCTTGTGATGTTGTGAAATGGCTTACGTGGGTGTTGGCCTAGTTGGTCTACTTCCTTCATTACTGCCTGTTCGAAAGTACAAATTTCAATTGGTACTTGGGAATTTAGGGGACAGAACGTGGATTTGTTCCTCAGGGTTGTGTCTCCCTCTGCTGTGGGTGGCGGTTGGTCTTTGAAAAATGCTTTCAGTTTTAGAGTGCGACAAAAGTCGGCCAATTCGCATTTTGTTTTGAAAATGTCTAATTTTGGAGTGGGTACGTATCCCAGATCTTTGTTGAGTACTTTTTCTTGGTCATTGGTGAGTGATTTGTTTGTGAGGTTTACTATGATATTATTGTGCCTGGCCCTGTTTTGGCTCTCGTCACACTCCTTGTCTGAACTTGTTTGGTTTGATGTGACCAGGTCACTCCTCTTCTCCTTGTCTTCTGGTTCGACTGGCCATTCCCTAAAAAAGGAATCCCTTGTTGATAATTTTGACCCGGTTGTTGTTGTTGGTTCATGTGAGGTGGCATCTGAAAGTATGGGTTTGGCCATCCTTGGAAGTGTGGATTAAAAGGAACAGAAGAGGCAATTGCAGAGGTCGCAATTCCTGGCGCCCCCCATTTTTCCAAACAAATACCCCAGGAATACCATTTCATCCTTTTAATCCACACTTCCAAGGATGGCCAAACCCATACTTTCAGATGCCACCTCACATGAACCAACAACAACAACCGGGTCAAAATTATCAACAAGGGATTCCTTTTTTAGGGAATGGCCAGTCGAACCAGAAGACAAGGAGAAGAGGAGTGACCTGGTCAGATCAAACCAAACAAGTTCAGACAAGGAGTGTGACGAGAGCCAAAACAGGGCCAGGCACAATAATCTCATAGTAAACCTCACAAACAAAGCACTCACCAATGACCAAGAAAAAGTACTCAACAAAGGTCTGGGATACGTACCCACTCCGAAATTAGACATTTTCAAAACAAAATGCAAATTGGCAGACTTTTGTCGCACTCTAAAACTGAAAGCATTTTTCAAAGACCAACCACCACCCACATCAGAGGGAGACACAACCCTGAGGAACAAATCCACGTTCTGTCCCCTAAATTCCCAAGTACCAATTGAAATTTGTACTTTCGAACAGGCAGTAATGAAGGAAGTAGACCAACTAGGCCAACACCCACGTAAGCCATTTCACAACATCACAAGAGCAGAACAACAAGCGTTAACAGAACTAAACAAGCATTTACAATGCAACGTTCTCGGCATTGCAAAAGTTAGAGCTATTAGCATTGTAAATGACAACATTTTTATTTATGTGTTGGTTTTGAAAACCGATAAATAAATGGCATTGTCATTTACAATGCCAATAGCTTAATCTCTCGCAAATGCCACACACAAAGACACAGACCCACACACACACAGAGCCATCCCCCCCACACACAGCCACACACACACACAGACCCACACACACACACAGACAGACACACACACACACAGACACACACACACACAGACAGACACACACACACACACACAGACAGACACACCCACACATTGAAAATTCAATAGGTCTCGCCTTTGATTAAGTTAAAGCCATTTACTTCGCTAATGGTATTGTATAGCAAAAAAATGGCTTTAACTTAATCAAAGGCGAGACCTATTGCATTTTTACATGCTTGTTTTCCTCTGTCACTTTAGCCCAAGCCTCCCAGGAGAGGGTTGTTTCTGCACACAGTAAATGCGAATAGCAAATGAAGTAAGAAAATAAATGTACTAGTGCGAAAGAGAAACAGTTCATGTGCACATCATATGGCAAGAACACAAATCCCATCACACCTGGGATCACTGTACATTGTGGGAATTTTGCTGAGACTGCCCTTCCCCCTCCCCGTGTTGATTTTGTGTTCGTTGTATTTAGTTCCAAGTGTTCCTACAGGCAACTCAAGTGAGCCGCTGGCTTTAGGAAGGTGAGAGCTGGCAGCTGGTGATGGCACTCTCATTTCCTCAGATGTGAGATTCTGATCAAATTATTTGACTGACAGGTGCTTTGAATTGCCAATAAGAAAATAAACGTGTATGGCACAAGCTAGTACCCTCCCTTTGACTTTCGCCCCCTTTCAATTGCCCTAAGGGCCTCACAGCAGTGTCTGATCTCTACACCTCCTGTGTAAATGCTCCGGTTACTATAAAATGAACGCCATAAAGCGCTCCACTGCTGTATGCAGTTAGGTGTGCGCTACCCAAAGATCTAAAACCCCACAATTCAGTAAAATGATGCTCCCACAGACACACACCTCGGTTCGGTCCCGCCCTTATTGGAGCCCCCTGTGCTCCGGACGCTGTCGGGGATCACTGTACACTGGTCCCCTTTGCCTCGGGGTAGGACACCATGTGCTCGAATACGAAGGAGAAACCTCGCACCAGAAAAGCTGAATAAATCTGAAAGGAACCGGTACAAAAGACCAGGCAGGTGCAGTGGGCAGGTGTGGTGGGAAAAGCAAACATTGCAGTCAAAGATAAAACATAAGGAGACAAGGCAAGGCGTTTAGGTGGGAAAAAAAGATGAAAGAAGGAACAAAAACGGTCAAGCAGTCAAGAGTGAAAAAGGTATTTAGTAGTTGATGGCGGGCAGACAATTACAACAGTTCTGTTAAGGGATACAGTGAAAACAAGCATTTGCAATGCAATAGGTCTCGCATTAGGGAAGTTTGAGCTATGGGGATTGTAAATGACACATTTTTTGTTTATGTGTTGGTTTTGAAAATAGCTAAATTAATAGCTTTGTCATTTACAATGCCAATAGTTATAACTTTCGCAAATGTGACACCTATAGCATTTGTAATGCAATAAGTGTTGTATTTACGTGAATTAGATGTATTGATATTACAAATAACAATGGCTTTTATTTTTTTTATAATTAATACTTAAATAAAAGTTATTGTAATTTATAATGGCAATAGCTTAAACTTTTGTAAATAACCTTTGTGAAGATTATGTTCAGTGTATTTTATTGTGACAAAAATCCAAGAACAGAAGTGAAAAATTAACATCTTTTTGTGACATTTGTAATAAAGCTTGAAACATTGAGAGAAAATATTTGAACCAGTTGTTGTTGAATGGTTGCACAGATTGATGCTGTGGGGGCGCGGAGTGACGTTGTGGTGGCGACGAGTGATGCTGTGGCGTTCAGTGATGCTGTGGTAGCGCATAGTGATGTTGTGGTGCCCCTGAGTGATGCTGTGGTGGCCCTGAGTGATGCTGTGGTGGTGCTGAGTGATAATGTGGTGGTGCTGAGTGATAATGTGGTGGTGCTGAGTGGTGCTGTGGTGGTGCTGAGTGATGCTGTGGTAGTGCTGAGTGATACTTTGGTGATGCTGAGTGGTGCTGTGTTGGTGCTGAGTGATAATGTGGTGGTGCTTAGTGATAATGTGGTGGTGCTGAGTGATGCTGAGTGATGCTGGTGTAGCGGTGAATGATGATGTGGTGATGCTGAGTGGTGCTGTGGTGGCGCTGAGTGATGCTGGGGTGGTGCTGAGTGGTGCTGTGGTGGTGCTGAGTGATGCTGTGGTGGTGCTGAGTGATGCTGTGGTGGTGCTGAGTGATGCTGTGGTGGTGCTGAGTGGTGCTAAGTGATGCTGTGGTGATGCTGAGTGGTGCTGTGGTGGTGCTGAATGATAATATGGTGGTGCTGAGTGATAATGTGGTGGTGCTGAGTGGTGCTGTGGTGGTACTGAGTGGTGCTGTGGTGGTGCTGAGTGATGCTGTGGTGGTGCTGTGTGGTGATGTGGTGGTGCTGAGTGATACTGTGGTGATGCTGAGTGATAATGTGGTGGTGCGGAGTGATGCTGGGGTAGCGCTGAGTGATGATGTGGTGATGCTGAGTGGTGGTGTTGTGGTGCTGAGTGATGCTGGGGTGACGCTGAGTGATGCTGTGGTGGTGCTGAGTGGTGCTGTTGTGGTGCAGAGTGGTGCTGTTGTGGTGCAGAGTGGTGCTCTGGTGGTGCTGAGTGATGCTGGGGTGGCGCTGAGTGATGCTGAGTGATGCTGTGGTGGTGCTGAGTGATGCTGTGGTGGTGCTGAGTGGTGCTGTGGTTGTGCGGAGTCGTGCTGTGGTGGTGCCGAGTGATGCTGTGGTGGTGCTGAGTGATGCTGTGGTGGTGCTGAGTGATAATGTGGTGGTGCAGAATGATAATATGGTGGTGCTGAGTGGTGCTGTGGTGGTGCTGAGTGATGCTGTGGTAGTGCTGAGTGATACTTTGGTGATGCTGAGTGGTGCTGTGTTGGTGCTGAGTGATAATGTGGTGGTGCTTAGTGATAATGTGGTGGTGCTGAGTGATGCTGAGTGATGCTGGTGTAGCGGTGAATGATGATGTGGTGATGCTGAGTGGTGCTGTGGTGGCGCTGAGTGATGCTGGGGTGGTGCTGAGTGGTGCTGTGGTGGTGCTGAGTGATGCTGTGGTGGTGCTGAGTGATGCTGTGGTGGTGCTGAGTGATGCTGTGGTGGTGCTGAGTGGTGCTAAGTGATGCTGTGGTGATGCTGAGTGGTGCTGTGGTGGTGCTGAATGATAATATGGTGGTGCTGAGTGATAATGTGGTGGTGCTGAGTGGTGCTGTGGTGGTACTGAGTGGTGCTGTGGTGGTGCTGAGTGATGCTGTGGTGGTGCTGTGTGGTGATGTGGTGGTGCTGAGTGATACTGTGGTGATGCTGAGTGATAATGTGGTGGTGCGGAGTGATGCTGGGGTAGCGCTGAGTGATGATGTGGTGATGCTGAGTGGTGGTGTTGTGGTGCTGAGTGATGCTGGGGTGACGCTGAGTGATGCTGTGGTGGTGCTGAGTGGTGCTGTTGTGATGCAGAGTGGTGCTGTTGTGGTGCAGAGTGGTGCTCTGGTGGTGCTGAGTGATGCTGGGGTGGCGCTGAGTGATGCTGAGTGATGCTGTGGTGGTGCTGAGTGATGCTGTGGTGGTGCTGAGTGGTGCTGTGGTTGTGCGGAGTCGTGCTGTGGTGGTGCCGAGTGATGCTGTGGTGGTGCTGAGTGATGCTGTGGTGGTGCTGAGTGATAATGTGGTGGTGCAGAATGATAATATGGTGGTGCTGAGTGGTGCTGTGGTGGTGCTGAGTGGTGCTGTGGTGGTGCTGAGTGATGCTGTGGTGCTGCTGAGTGGTGCTGTGGTGGTGCTGAGTGATAATGTGGTGGTGCTGTGGTGGTGCTGAGTGGTGCTGTGGTGGTACTGAGTGGTGCTGTGGTGGTGCTGAGTGATGCTGTGGTGGTGCTGTGTGGTGATGTGGTGGTGCTGAGTGATACTGTGGTGATGCTGAGTGATAATGTGGTGGTGCGGAGTGATGCTGGGGTAGCGCTGAGTGATGATGTGGTGATGCTGAGTGGTGGTGTTGTGGTGCTGAGTGATGCTGGGGTGACGCTGAGTGATGCTGTGGTGGTGCTGAGTGGTGCTGTTGTGGTGCAGAGTGGTGCTCTGGTGGTGCTGAGTGATGCTGGGGTGGCGCTGAGTGATGCTGAGTGATGCTGTGGTGGTGCTGAGTGATGCTGTGGTGGTGCTGAGTGGTGCTGTGGTTGTGCTGAGTGGTGCTGTGGTGGTGCCGAGTGATGCTGTGGTGGTGCTGAGTGATGCTGTGGTGGTGCTGAGTGATAATGTGGTGGTGCAGAATGATAATATGGTGGTGCTGAGTGGTGCTGTGGTGGTGCTGAGTGGTGCTGTGGTGGTGCTGAGTGATGCTGTGGTGCTGCTGAGTGGTGCTGTGGTGGTGCTGAGTGATAATGTGGTGGGTAATTAATAAAACCACTTATGCATAGCTGGGAGCTGCTTTATTGTAAGCAACAGACATGCTACATGCGCTGCACAACGAGTGTTTGCTTATGGTTTGAAAGGCATGTGGGGCCCCGTTTTTTAAAGGTTAAATGACACACTTTAAAGGCAACATTAGATCCCAAGTGGCAGGCACGCTGTATGCGCTGCAGAACGAGTGTTTGCATATGGGTTGACAGGTGTGTGGGGCCCCGTTTTTAAAAGCTACATTTGATGCTTTAAAGACAGCATCGGATCCCAAGTGGCAGTCGCGCTGTATGCACTGAACAACGAGTGTCTGCTTACAGGTTTAAAGGAGTGTGGGGCTCTAGATTTTTTTAGATAAATTCCACACGTTTAAAAATCCCTCATAACCTCTGCAATATTTTGTTTAAGCTGTAACAGTATTTTTTTTAACTATACAGTTAAACCACAAATAGCTGTATAATACTATATACCAAGCATACACAATTATTAAAAGACATAGGAAAATAAGGCCTACATTTATCGCACAATACATCTTTAACGCAACATTTATAACAAAGTACCAGATGCAGCTAACCTCTGCAACAGGTTTGTAAACAAACGGCGAGAAAAGTGATAAAACCCACGCCCCAGCTCCACTTCTAAAGAGAACACAATTAATTTTATGGTGGACCAAAAGCATAATATAAAACTTATGCTTATCTCCAGGAAGCGCAATAAAGATGTGCGTCTGTGCTCAAGAAAGCATGCCATGCAAGCTACTTTGCATTACGTATCACATGTGCAAAACGCACAGGGCAAAGGAGTACACTATTATATAGCATATACTTGTTTTCTACATTTATATGTTTTCTTTTTTATTAATTATCACGCACACGGACTGCTTATTTTAAACTAAATAGTCCTATTGCAGAGCTCTTCGCTAGCAGTACTACGGATTTTACTTGTAAATATAAAAAGCTCTTATGCGTAAAACATCAGTCTCTGCTGTAAAAATAAACAGATCACCGTGGCGTGTTCGCAATGCACAGCCATAGCTCTACTTAAAATGTATGTTATACCACAGGGTGTAGACATATGTTGTCGGGATGCCAAACATTTTTAAACACAATTGCAGGAGGTGAAAATACTATAGTTTAAATAACCAACCGGTGTGCAGCACCAATAGAGCCCGCGTTTCCCAGAGAGCCGAACCGGTTCCTCAGTTGCATGGCAGCGGTTTAAACTACATTTATGCTAAATCAGAAGGGATGTGGCGGCAACGATACCAAATCCAGTTTTAGCTACCTCTGTGCGCGTAGCTTTGTATCTGTGCACATCATACACAGTACAAAAAAGACATCATTCCGTGCTAACAAAACAAATATGTTTTAGGTAATGTAAATAGTGCTGATAAAAAGCACGGTTACAACTACGGGTGAAATTGGCAATAAGTAAACCTGCATAAAGACGCACACCGTTTAACAGTTAAAAACCTTACATTTTAAAGTGCAAATCTGTAATATACCATAGCTAGGAATGTAATAAACGTAAGTGCTGTTTGTTAGTTAGCTCCGTATATTACCTCACACATAAATGTTTAGCGCTGCTTGAATTGTAAAAATAACTCCTGTGTCTGCCCACTAAAATATGCTTGTTCTTAAAAAAAACATGCGATCCCAAGCAGCAGCTGCGCTGAATACGTGACACAACGAGTGTCTGCTTACACATTTAAAAGCGAGTAAGGCACTCGTCTTTCTTTTTTTTACCAAAAAGTCTATAAAACATCGGGATTGCTAACAAAATATCACACGGAGTAGCGCTGCACATTAATAATAATTTCGAGCACTTTGCTATTTAGATTGTAACAGCGCAGCCTCCTCGATCCTTTTCAATTAGCATCAGCTACAATAGTTATATTCAGGGGGTACAACACGTTTAAAAGCATATTGTCCTCAAAAAAACTCCTGATCCCAAGCAGCAAACATGCGAAATACGTCCGACACAGGTTACAAAGCATATAGAGCCCTCCTCTTTCTATAACTAAATTGCTTGTTTTTAAAAAAAACACATGATCCCAAGCAGCAGCCGCGCTGAATACGTGACACAACGAGTGTCTGCTTACAGATTTAAAGGCGAGTAAGACGTGTAAGGCTATAAAACATCGGGACAGCTAACAAAACCTCACGTGCTTAAACAAACAAGAACATCGCCAAAAGAAACAAGACGGAGGGAAGAGAGGGGAGGGGGGAGGAGAAATGCGACACGGCGGGAAGGGGCAGGCAGGATGACTCAGGGGAGGGGGCGGAGCGGGGCAGAGCGGCATGTGGGTGTGAAGAAGCCGGGCCTTTGAAGTGAAGCTAAGCTTCACTTCAAAGGTGTCGGAGGAATGCGGGCGGCTGTGCACGCGCTTTTAAGCTCAATGCACATGCGCATTGAGCTTAAAAGTCACGGGCACTGCAAGGAATCGCCACGATTCCTTGCAAGTTAGATAAAGAGTCGATGAGCCCCTATAGTCTCGCTTGCTCGATGCGCATGCGCATCGACAGGCGAGACCTAAAAAGGAAATAAATTGTGAATCATTAGCATAGAAGTTGTATGAAAAAGTAATAGCCAAGAGAAAAGACACGTTTATCTATCTATTTATTTATTTATAAAGTATTATATAGCGCGAACTTGATCCCGAAGGATAAATGAGCACTTTTCAGTTAGAGGGAGAGGAAGGAAAAAGATCACAACAAGACTAAAATGGTGAAACAATATGCATAGAAACATATGGTGCAAACAGGACAGATCCTATCTAATTAAGGATTAACGCAAAGTGGGATAGTCAATGATAAGATGATATCAAGGGAGTGAAGATACATAATGATGTAAGGGGGCGAATACAATTGTAACAAACATAATTATTAGCTAATGCTGTAGTATTTACAGAGCGATTGGGGTCCATCGTGTTAAGGTAAGAACTTATTCATGAGGAATCTTTTTGCTTCCACTTTGAAGGCAACCTTGGAGGAGATTCTACGAATTTCCAGTGGAAGAGAGTTCCAAATTTTTGGTGCAGCGCCAGAGAAGGCTCATTGGCATGTTCTCTTTTTGCGGAAGATCTGAAAGGTGCGCCTAGGACAAATCTCTGAGGTACACCACAGATAAGAAGGAGAGAAAGAGAGCAGTGGACAGTGAGATATAAACAGAGCGAAGTACCGTAGGAAAAAGACGCAAGGAGTGGAAATGGAATGAAAAATGGAGTGAAAAGTGGACAGTCCACTGGGCCAAAAGCTGAAGAAAAATCAAGTGAGGTAATTAAAGAGGAAAGTTTATTGTACCTGAAACACTGAAGATGGTTAGGTTGAGTTTGGGCTGGACTGTTCCCCTAGGGAGCAAGGTCAAGACTGATTTGCATATGGCTGGGTCCAAACTGGGTGGGATGGTGGCCAAAAACCGATGGATTAAACCCAGATCGGTGACTGAGTGAATGTTTGACTTATTCTGCATTCCATCCATCATCTGTTCTTTTTGTTTTTGTCGCACTAAGTGGAAAGGGAATGCCCAGACATCTCTCCCATGCTCGCTTACCTACTAATTAAAGTTAGCTTGGCTGATGAGTGGAAACACCCCAAAACTGGTCCCAGGATGCTTGTTTTTGGTCCAGGGAGGACCTGGCATGGCAGTTTGGGCTGGGCTATTCCCATGGGTAGCAAGGTGGAGACTAAATTGCATATGGTTGGTTCCAAACTGGAATGGATGGGTCCAAACTGGAATGGCATGGCAAGCAAGAAATCGATGGATTTGACCCAGATCTGTGACTGGGGGGTAAATGCTTCATTTGTTCAGCGTTCCGTCCATTGTCTGTTCTTGATGCAGCTCCCAGAATGGGAATACTAAAAGGAGAAAAGTCATCCAATCAAAAGGATGGTAAAGAAACTATGCTAGGGAGGGTAAAAAACAAAAAGTAGGAAGTAAGCAATTAAATATAAGCAAGCAAATAGGATTATCATGCAAGCCAATCAATGGTAAATAATGGGCTGGGCCAAAGCCCAGACTAGGTTTTGGTGTTGTCCACAAAACATGTTTTCGAGATGAGCGCTACACAGGAAGACAAAGATATTTGCCAACTATTACACAGTTGTTCAAGTGGGAAATATGGAATTCAGCTGCAAGACTCACCTGACTTAAGTTTTGAACTCAGTCATTAGATCACATCTCTCTGCTGTCCCACTATGCTCAAATTCTTTTACATGGTTATGTGAAAAGAAGAAACAATTTATCAGGTGCTTGAATGATAGAATGGAGTGGAATTACACAATTGATTCAGCAGTCAATTCTGAGGACACTATCTCCAACCACAGTGTTATGTTAAAAAAAGTTAAAGTAATCAATGTTCTATTTTGTATCATTAAAATCTCAGACTTGGTCCCACAAATGGATATCACACATATGAAAGTGATGAAATACCAAACGATCCTTGAGACTTTGTGTGATCCAGGTTTACCTTTTAAAAATACGGTAACCTTTTGGATGGCATCCTTTACATCGCCCTGCCAAGCAAATGGCAATGTGATGCAGGTGATCCCAAGCAAAAAACAAGAGGTTAATCCTGTGAGGCTACTATTGTGAATAAACCCCAAATGTACCCTTGACAGATGTGTCAGCTGTAATTCATATGATAGATCCCTAACTATACCAACCCACCCATCAATTCATCTGAAATAGGTAAAAACACATAGTATTTCAATGGGTGCAGGTAGCAAAAGGATGACATGATGTGCTATATAAAAGAAAGGTACAGTCAAAAATGAAAAAGTAAATGCTGATTCTCTCAGCGGCACACCTACTTATAAAGTGGGGGTTCCTGTGTCCAGGGGGTATTGATGTCAGGTGTGTATGTGTTCCATTGGGGGGGGGTGGAGGGGGGGGTGAAAGGATGTCAAGTAAGGAACATCGTGCTTCCCATGCTAGGTATGGGACTCTGGAGGTTGTGGACCAGGTCATGGCTCTAGGTTTGGGGCTATGGTGTTTTGGATTCGGGCAGAATTAAACCTTATTGAGATTTCCCAACTGATGACGAAGATAAGGGATGATTTGGTGGTGTGAGCTGCCATCACAAACTGTGAGGGATGTTTTGTGGTTGGGGTCATAGGACATACAGCTAGATACCACAGTGTTTGGGGTGGATGTGTGGATGGATAACTGGGTATGGAACAGTTTAGGCAGGCATGATTGAGTAAAAATACTTTGGTCTTTAGAGGTGTGCAACTTGACACAGAGGTTTTGCTGTGGCAGGATGTAGGTGGCAGGACACTAGGTAATGCCTTCCGTGAAGAGTATGGAAAAGGGTGCACGCCGGTTGTTTAGGTTTGCTGCTGTGGGTGAGGACAAGCACTAACTCTTTTGAATTCAGAATGACCTGGGTGTTTTAAAACGTCAACAAATTATGATGCATAATAAAATCAGCGACTGTTTACTTGCAACACCCCAATTTAAAACATATGTATCTTAGGTACATATTAAGTTTAGGGGCATACTACTAAGTTTACATATTTTAAAATTGTGAATAAAATGAAAATTAATAAATGAGCTTAAAGAAAGTGCCACCGAAACTCTGAAACAAAGGGAAAAAAAATAGCAAATTTATGCTAGAATATTCTGAGAATAAACTTGAGTCTCCATAGAGCTTCTAAAGAGATGCGGGAAATAAGAAATCAGGGCATTTATTAAGGTGCCCAGAGTGATCTGTGCTTCAAGGAGCTGTAAAGGAGACTGCAGCGTATTTGGGAAATGTTAGCTTAAAGCAGTTTCGACAGTGCTGTCAGGATGTTGTCTGAAGGTACATAACAGAGGAACTGCCAAACCACTGTAGCCCACGCCAAAGACCAGCTGCATGAGGGGAAAAGCAAAGATTTCAAACAGCCAGATGCAGCCTCATTACCACCATATAACCCCTTAGGGTATTACTTGGAGGTTTAAATTAGCCTACAACCAAACAGGATTAAACTCCTTACTAAGAGCCACGGGGTCCTTAGTGAAGCCCTGCCGGATCATTCAAAACTACATTCAACACTACATACAACATGCGCTCTACAAGAGACGGCATGACAACAAGCGTGTGGGGCCTTATTGCCGTACTGTCCTTCTAAAGGAAAGCACAACCCAACATGTATTTTCCCCGGAAAAATGACGACGAACAAGTGCAAGCAGGGAGTGGGAGCTTGAGGAAGTTCATCGGCGACCACGTCACACTGAACAGAGTGTATGACTTAGAAAACTAAAAAATACAACAGCGAAGCAGTCTTATACACAAGTTTGATCAGAGTAAAAAAGGGATCAGTCTACCCCATCAAACCAAGAGGCAGAAGAGGGGCATGCCCCCTCCCGCAACAGGAAAATATTGATTCTAAATAGAATAAGAACGACAGCGAATACTTAACCAATACACATAAAAGTGATAAACAACAAGCCTCTATGAGTAACCAAAGACAGCTGGCAATATGGAGCACCGTGGCAGCTGACAGGAGCCAAGGATGGAAGGAAGAGACGAGAGCACTGCGTCTGCAGCGTCGAAGAGCCGCGTGCCGCGCTTTGTGAATAGGCGCGACTGAGGGATGAATGGAGCAAGGTGACGGCGCGATGACAGACTTCTCTGCCCACACATACACACAGACTTCCCCAGCTGCCGCATCCGCACCGCCGAACCAGGTGCCCCAGGCGCGCTGCCCCGCAGAGCTCTAACAGTTCAGATCCTGACCTCGAAGGACGGGCACTCCTAGGTGAAGAAGCGACGCGTCTGCTCCTCAGGAGTCGGGAAGGCGAGGGCTACCGCACTCTCCTGCCTCAATCTGCAGCTAGTTTCATCTGCCTGTGCATCATTCGGGGGCACCGACACTCGTCCACAACTCAGCCGGGTTATCGAGGCGAAAAGAAAAACGAAACTTAAGGAGCTCACGCGCGACCAGCGCGCGACCAAATCCTAAAGCGCGCGTCGTAATCCGACTCTGCCATGCTGTTTGAATGCTGTGCAAGGTGCGCGTGGCCAGCTCCTGTCCCAAATCCTTGTCGGCTTTTGCCGGCTGAACTTATCACAATAGTTCTCTGCGAGAACGCGCTTCGCGCGTTTCTAGCCGAGAACCAAAAATGATGGCGAAATAGTCATCAAATCGGCCGACAAAGGCGGAGGCGTTGTTCTACTAACTGCTGCAGGCTACGACAAGCAGTGTATGGACCTTTTGGCAGATAAGAAATTCTACCAAATACTTATCACAGACCCAACGGCACGATTACAAAGAACCATATCTATCATGGTTGAAGAAGCAGAGACCAACAACTGGGTGTCCAAAAAAGAAGCGGATTACCTGGAGACAAAAGCACCCAGGACCCCCTATTTCTACTCTCTCCCTAAAACTCATAAAGAAAAGATACCACCACCAGGGAGACCGATAGTCTCAGGGATAGACTCAGTTTTAGAACCCCTTTCACAATTTGCGGATCAATACTTGAGACCCCTGGTTCAAAGAACGCCAACGTATTTAAAGGATACACAAGACCTCCTGAACAAGCTCCAAGGTTTTGAATACTTACAAGACTCAATGCTACTAGTTGGACTCGACATTGAGAGCCTGTATACCAGCTTGCCACAACAAAAAACTCTGGAAACCCTTGAAACAATACTATTCAACACAGAGTGGCTCCATAAGACCCCCAGACATTTCATATTGGAATGCTGCAGATTAGCTCTAATGGAAAAAAAAATTCAATATAAATAGACACTCTATCTGCAAACGTCATGGTACATCGATGGGCAGTACATTTGCCCCCAGCGTAGCGGGGCTTTATGTCAGCACTTTTGAGAGCACCCACATCCAGAACGAAGGTAACCCTTTCCAACATCAAATACTCTTTTGGAAAAGGTATATCGATGACATCCTGCTAATATGGGACGGAGACACAACCAGCCTAGAAGAATTCCATTCCTGGATCAATTCACGAGACGAATGTCTAAAATTCACATACAGTGCCAACAACACCAGTCTCGATTTTTTGGATATCACCATTTTTGCAGCGAACAATACCCTGCACACTAGAACTTTTTTCAAGCCAACCGCTAAAAACAGCCTGTTATCTTTCAAGAGTTTCCATCCTCGTTCCCTGAGGGAGAACCTCCCGTACAGCCAGTTCCTCAGACTGAGGAGGAACTGCAGTAAAACCTCTGACTACAAAAAACAGGCCAATGATCTTTGTGAAAAACTGACAATTCGCCAATATCCAAAAAAAGTGATCAACAAATGCAAGAAACGGGCTCGCAATCAACCGAGAGAGGCCCTTCTAGAGACAGCAACTAAGTCACCAGATGAAAGAATCACGTGCGTCACAACTTACAGCTCAGTGACCAACAATATTAAGAAAATCATAAATAAAAATTGGAGAATTCTCACATCTAACTCCCTTGACTGGCCTAAGCCAAGGTTCGCCAACAAACGGAGCCGAAATCTGAAAGACTTGTTAGTCCATACCAGACCTCCCCCAAAAAACTGAAAGATAATCCAGGCCTGTGGAACAACACGCCAGTAACAGGCAACTATCCATGCGGCGAGTGCTCAGTCTGCCACCTCACAAAACCTACAAAAGAGTTATAACTTCTACCAGATCTAACATGGAAGATGAGACGCCACACTAACTGTAACACAAGCCATGCCATCTACATGATTACATGTCCGTGCCAAATGCGCTACATCGGCATGACGTGTCGCAAAGTTAAACAAAGACTTTGTGAACACCGAAGCAACGTCAATTGCAAAAAACTGACCACAAAAATGTCCACCCATTATTTAGAATCAGGACACACGACCACTGATCTACAATGGGTTATCCTAGAGACCCTGGACGTTATTGACAGTAACGCAACCAAGATCCTTTTTGAGAAAGAACAACGCTGGGTTCATCGCCTCAAGACTGACACTACAGGCTTAAATGACAATATTCCCTGGCTGAGCCTAAACAGAAAATGAATAACAAATATGAATGGACCCCGCTGTACTGATATCGGAATCATGACCCAGATGTCCTCAATCCTATACTATCCATTTTGTGGACAATACACAGTGATCAAAACCTTCATATCAATTTAAACAGCACCCACTCTATACTGAGTGTATTCCTTAAATTTGCAAACCCATTTGCTAACTTCGAACACAATATGAGACATTTCAATTATTGTCAGTATATAGGTGCACACCTTCACTACCCGTTTTACTTAATAGGTAGCGCTATATACAAAAAAAGACAAACACAACTCCCTTAAGTGTAATTGATCCGACTAGCTAGACAAATAACGTTTATATCCACAGGAGACCAAACTCCATTTTCCTCTTTTAAACATTCAACTTTTATCAAAATTGCCCCCTTTACTAGCACCCCTTTGGACAACTTCTCACGAAGCGAGTAACTCCTCGCTTTCTACCATATTCCTTCAAAATCCCTCTAACCACGGACCCAGTAGGAAGTCCGGGTCGAGACAGGCAGAGACAGCACAAGCTGCGCCGAAGAAGAAGAGACCTAGGTAGATACTCTGAGCGACTCCCCGACGTCGACAAAACAGCAAGTATTTCTACCTCGAAAAAAACCGTATTTTATTATTCCTTTCAGTAAGGTACTCCCTTCAGTGCCGCCGACTCGAAGGAAGCACAACTTGCTACTTTGTGAGGTATGTGTAGCTAGGAAGCCGGTCACTCGCTTTATGTATCACAGTAACGAACGCTCACAAACGAGTGTTTTTTAACCCACTAGAACCAACCACAATCAGTACATCCCATATCTCCACTCGCACTCCAGAGTCGATAGATATTAATAACCAACTACAGCGCTGCAACACTTACCTTTTACCACCCACTATTCCTCAGAATAATCGAGAATAGTCTAGTAACTGGATAATTCACTGTAAACAAATAGTCATAATCATACCAAATGTGTCTCTTGTAACAAAAGTTATCAGAACTGATGGTCACCTGTGAATTGCACTATAATTATTTGTGTATCCTCCACAGCATGTATAATTAAACATCCACAAGCATGAGGATGAGAGAGTCGACACCCCAACACGAGTATGAATCTGCATAAAGTATTGCCATTTTTTAGGTGTTCCTCAAAATCTGTCAAGATTTTGATAATTGTACTATTTGTACATAATTGTGTGTCTCCCTTACCCTCTCCCTATTTGTGTTTTTGTACGTATATTCTTTTCGCAGGTACAATGCAACCTCCGACAGACTAATGGAACAGGTCAAAAAACCTTTTTTCACTTTTTCACTATTTTCACTACCCAGCACTGGTCCTGAAGAAAGCCAAACCAACCTATAGAGGCAATTGAGGCTGAAACATGTCGACCGTCTTTTTAAAAATCACCATTGTCGTGCTATTGGATTCCTAACTTTTCCATAACAGCACACCTACAATTGTTGTCTACCCGAACCCAGACTAATTAAAGTTTCAGTCTGTTCGTTCAGGTATTTTAAATTTTCCTTTAACACCTGTCACTCACTATTCATGATCACTACTGTTTTAACTATGGGTAAAAACCTCCAGGTGGAGGGTGCATAAATACTAACCCTATGATTATGCACACACGTGTTAATAAGAGCGGGGAGACAACATATACCGCTACGAGATACAATTTTACACGTGCATGAGGGTTTTTTACTTGGGAGACACCCCACATCAACCTGCATACCCTAGTTATGCAGGACAAGTGATCCTTTCCCCCTTGATTTAGCTGTTAGGATGCTGCATTGTGCCCTCTCATGTGCTGCCTCAGATGGACCTGCTCTGTTCTGTGCCATGGACTGTTGATGCTCTTTGCCCCTCTCATGTGCTGCCTCAGTTGTACCTGCTCTGTTATGAGCACTGCCCTGTTGCTGTTAGGATGCTGCATTGTGCCCTCTCATGTGCTGCCTCAGATGGACCTGCTCTGTTCTGTGCCATGGACTGTTGATGTTCTTTGCCCCTCTCATGTGATGCCTCAGATGTACCTGCTATGTTATGAACACTGCCCTGTTGCTGTTAGGATGCTGCATTGTGCCCTCTCATGTGCTGCCTCAGATTGACCTGCTCTGTTCTGTGCCATGGACTGTTGATGCTCTTTGCCCCTCTCATGTGCTGCCTCAGATGTACCTGCTCTGTTATGAACACTGCCCTGTTGCTGTTAGGATGCTGCATTGTGCCCTCTCATGTGCTGCCTCAGATGGACCTGCTCTGTTATGAACACTGCCCTGTTGCTGTTAGGATGCTGCATTGTGCCCTCTCATGTGCTGCCTCAGATGGACCTGCTTTGTTCTGTGCCATGGACTGTTGATGCTCTTTGCCCCTCTCATGTGCTGCCTCAGATGTACCTGCTCTGTTATGAACACTGCCCTGTTGCTGTTAGGATGCTGCATTGTGCCCTCTCATGTGCTGCCTCAGATGGACCTGCTCTGTTCTGTGCCATGGACTGTTGATGCTCTTTGCCCCTCTCATGTGCTGCCTCAGATGTACCTGCTCTGTTAGGAACACTGCCCTGTTGCTGTTAGGATGCTGCATTATGCCCTCTCGGGTGCTGCCTCAGATGGACCTGCTCTGTTATGAACACTGCCCTGTTGCTGTTAGGATGCTGCATTGTGCCCTCTCATGTGCTGCCTCAGATGTACCTGCTCTGTTCTGTGCCATGGACTGTTGATGCTCTTTGCCCCTCTCATGTGCTGCCTCAGATGGACATGCTCTGTTATGAACACTGCCCTGTTGCTGTTAGGATGCTGCATT
Source organism: Lissotriton helveticus (assembly GCF_964261635.1). NCBI lineage: Eukaryota > Metazoa > Chordata > Amphibia > Caudata > Salamandridae > Lissotriton > Lissotriton helveticus. The sequence continues at coordinate 414,407,153 of NC_136068.1, forward strand.
GTGCCCTCTCATGTGCTGCCTCAGATGGACCTGCTCTGTTCTATTCAGTGTGCATGCTCCTGCCTACTCACAAAGTCAACCTCTGTGCTGTGCAATAAAGCAAGTTAATCCTGTGTTGTGGTTTATCTGTGTCATTCCTGGTTGTCTCCTTGCATTGTTGATATATTGCTGCTGTCGTACATGCTGTGTCTGCCACTTTAACATGACCATTGCCCAGCACTGTTTACTTTCGTTTGGCAGCGGTGACAGTCGTTACAATATGGCTGTGGACTGTGTAAGGGTGGGGGAGGCTCTCTGAGGCTCATTTTGGGACAACAGTGGCTTACCATATACTGCAAGTTATGTGGATGTTGTTCATATGGTGCAGGTGTCACAGTCATGATTTGTGGCTACCCAAGAGGTTGTTCAGTCTTGACTTTGACAGTCAACATGTCAGGGCTCATCGTGTGTGTGTTGGTTCTTGATGTGTGTGCAGCAGGGTTGATTTTTGTGGTGTGTGGTGTATGGGCCCCTGTCTGTTAGTAGGGTAGGTGTTGTGTTGGCCTGAGGGTGGGCCAGCATGTCTCCTTACGTGTGCTATGCCTTTGTGTGTTGGTGTGTGTATGTGAGCCTGGGAGCTGTGTGGTGTAGTCATTCCTGCCTGCCTGCCTAGTTGATTTTGGGTATGATATCCGTCGTCTGATCCGCTACGTTGTGTTGTCCATGGTGTGGCGGTTTGTTCGCGGTGCGTGTTCAGGGTGTGTGGGGTCAGTTGTACCCAGGAGGTTTTGCTAGGGGTGCATGTATGTGTGTTCCTGTCCAGACCTGGGGTTCTGTTGTGGGCAGGGGCTTGGACACGTGCGTGGTGTGTGTGTTGTGTGTTTGCGTACCTGCGGCGGCGACGGTCCATGACTTGCTGGTGGTGGAGCACGAAGAGTACCGGGAATGCGTGTAGGGCTGGGTCCATGACGGTGGTCTGCCTGTGGTGGGTCTCTCTGCAATGTTTTGCCTCTCAGCTGTGGTGGTTCCGCCTTGTTCGGGCTGGTGGTTTTCCGCAACGATTTGCTGTGTGTTTTCCGCCATGGGGAGTGTGAGGACGGTAGAGACGTCATTCTGTACGGCGGTGTCTCTGGATTGGTTACGTCCGCCGTGGGGTCGCGTGCGTTTCCGCGGCGGTACACGTATTTCCGTGGCGTACGGAAATTTGCAGTGCTTCCCATCCTATTAAGGCGGACGTACTATCCGCGGATTGTGGACTGTTAAATGCATTTTCCGCATACTACAGGCCGGCGGTCGTCCTTCCGTCCGCCATCGTAATCGACCTCTAAGCGAGGGTCTTCCATGCTCCGGCGGTGCACCTGACCGGACCAATCTCCTTCCTAGTGCCACCTTCACCACCCAGCAGGATCATAGTGGTCAACGGGGTTGGGTGTGCAATATCCGCCTCCACAGCTGTGTATGGTAGATATTGTTGTGGGAAGTACCTATAGTGTGCAAATTGTGCCTGAGCGCACAGATAATATAAGCGCATGTCAGGCAACTAGAACCCACTGCGTTCAAATGGCAACATTAGAGGGGTCCAGCTGCATCTTGGCTGCTTTCCAGCCCACACCAACAACACTAAGCAGGACTGCAATGTTTTAAAAAGTGCCACATTCAGCCGTATTGGAATATTCACAAATAAGTAAAGGAGTTTGGGCAAAATAGTCATCTTTACTACAGCGATCCTATCTGCAAGTGAAAGAGGCAGGTGGGTCCAGAGTGAGACTTGTTCAGAGATTTTAGTGAAGGCACGCCTGACGTTCATGGACAGAACCGTATCAGGGTCCCTGGGTACCCATATCCCCAGATACTTCACCGGGTCAGTTGACCAGGATAGCAGGAATTCCAGGGCTATCTCCTGAGTGCAGCCCATCAGTGGGAACACCGTGGACTTTGCCCAATTTATTCCCAGCCCTGAATACCTCTCAAATACTACATATGCCATGTAGGCAGGGCTAACGTGCGTAAAACATCTCATCGTCCGCATACAAAGAGATAGCTAGTGTCTGCTGTCTGAACCTCAGAGCGGCGTCAGCATGTTTTTGTATTATGTACAATTGACCGCTTAGGGACCTAATCCCGACTGATCAGGGAGAATCAGTTTTGGGGCCAGAGTTTACTATCCATGCGCACTCATTTTCGCGAGGATTTTAGTATCAATATTTATTAAGGACCAATGGTCTATATGACTCGCATTTATTTGCCGCTTTCTCCGGCTTTAAAAGTGTGACAATAAGAGCCTTAACGTACCTGTCTTGTATGCTTCAGCAAATACATCAAGCAATCTTGGGCCAGATCCTCAAAATAGGCCTTATAAAACTCACTTGGCAGGCCGTCCAGGCCCGAAGCTTTGCATGTAGAGAGGGAAATTATAGCCTCCTTGACATCCTCCACATCAAAAGTCTGATTCAAGTATTCCAGCTGGCCATTGGAGAGCCACCCAAGCGAGATATCCTCCAGATATCTGGAGACTTCCGCATCGCTCACAGAAGGTCTAGCCCCATATAAGTTAGTATAAAAATCAAGGAGTACCTTGCTGATTTCTGAAGAGGAGTAACGCACAACAGATTCCTCATCTAGTATCTCAACAATATGTTCCTATCCCTTCGTTAAGGAAAGTTTATGTGCAAGCGAGCGGCTGGGTCTGCCACCCGCTCCATAGTAGCGTGCTTTACATCTTCTAGATCTATGAATGATCTCCTGATCAGCAGTTTGACTATGCTCGGAAACCAATTCCCTAATTCAGGTGAGAGGGGCTCAGTTCATATTTCCATTCTAGCACAGTAATCTGTGCTGCCAATCCTCGTATCCTATTCCGGATACAATCTTTCAAAACTCCCGCCTGAGCCCCAATACATTCCCCTCTGATGGTGACTTCGAAAGCCTCCCAAAGCATACCCGCACTGAGCCCTCATTTTCAGAATTTCTTCAAAAAAAAGTTTTTTAACACCAGTACCTATAGTAGCCTGAAAAACTGGGTCTTCCAGGGAGGACTACTGCAGCCTCCACTGAAACATGGTTCTTGCATACTCAGGAACGCGCAGCTCCAATAAAACAGGAGAATGATCGGAAAGCGTTGTTGCCAAATGTTTGATAGTGACAGTCCAGGGGCAGACCTCCTCAAAAGCCAACCAATAGTTCAGTCTGGACCAGGACCCATGCACTGTGGAGACAAAAGTACTCTCCCTGCCAGCGGTTTCGAAGTCTCCATATATCTCTAAGGCCCTCAGCCTCCATAAGCTCGGTCAACACCTGTGCGGCCAGCTTCCCCCTCCCTGTCCCGCGAGTATCCAAGCATACATTGAAATCACCGCCCCAGATCACAACCGCTGGGGGGGAAGGAGTAGATGCGGCTCCAAACATTGAACAAGGCAGGGTAATGAATATATTAGTCCCATATATATTCACCAATAGTACAGTTGTGCCTCCCAATTTGCCCAGATCTAAAGCCACTGTGCCCTGCTCATCCACCTCAGATCTAACTATGCGAACGGGGTACCTGTCTTGACTAAGATCATCACACCTCTAGAATAAGAGGAATACGATGCTGCTACACGCACCATAGACCACCTAGCCCCCACATTTTTCTCTGTATATTTAGTGAGATGCATTTCCTGGAGAAAAGCCACCTGCACATCCTGCCTATCTAGAAAAGCTAAAACATTTGAGATCTTTTTTGGGTTAAGCCTATGTACAATCCATGTTAATAACTTTACAGTACTACCCAGACCTGTAATAGACCATTATAACAGTAGAAATCTCCAACATTGATCACATTAGAGTGTTGTATTAACAAAGAGGCTACACACACACTGCACCATAATGGCCAGGTTCCCCACCGCCATCCCCACCATCCCCTACCCACTTCAGCACCCCCAACTTGCTAAAGACATCCCAGGTAAACAAAAACAAGCCCCCCCATAAACATAGCACCCAATTAAACAAGCAGGGCACACCCATTACGGTACGCTAGAGTGCAGTCTACTTCCCTGTGGTGGGGGAGGTGGCCGATCTGGTCCACCTTTGTGATGACTTGACAGCACAGTAATAGTTCCAGGCCAGCAGGGCCACAGTTAAATCACCCTTTAACAGTACGAATGTGGACAGAAAATCGTGGGACCATGGGGTGATCAACCCGGAGCGGGCAGTTCACCCGTGATTAGTGAAATCTGGCGGGATATACACCACACAGCGACCCCCCTGAATATGCAGGCAGCGACCTCCAGGCCACCACCCCACACCTATATGTAACAAACACATACCAAGACTTGTTGTTCCTCATCATCAGGATCAATAGCGGTTTTACGCCAATGCTTTTTCAATGTTTTAGCATGATCCACTGCAGCTTTCGGGTTACTGAAAATCTTGGAGGCACCATTCGGGCAAATCCTCAGGCGAGCAGGGTAAAGCATTGGGTAAGGAATCGCTTCCACCATCACCAGCTTTTTTTCTGGCACAAACTCCCTCCGGGAAGAACGCCAACGCATTTCCTTGATAGCTAATGAAACCTTTTTCTCGGGCCAGCTGAAGTATTGTGTCTCGATCCCTATAGTTTAACAAACGTGCTATGATGGTACGTGGTGGTGCACCAGGGATCGGACGGGCCGCAAGCAAGCGGTGTGTGCGCTCCACTATTAACATCGAAGATAAATTATCAGCACCAAATATGTCTTTGAGCATCACCTCCACGAAGATCTCAATTTTGCCAGTAATGGTCGATTCCAGCAGCCCTGTGATTTTAAGGTTGTTTCTCCTAGATCTCGCCTCCAAATCTTCGTTTTTCGCCTGAATAACCGCCAGTACTTTTTCCATATTCAAGGTTTTATTTGAGAAGATATGCAACTCATCTTCAATCGTAGAGACCTTTTGCTCAACCTCACCTAGCCTGGTGCCTTGTTTGTCCAGCTTCATAGCCATATGATCCATTCATAGGTCTAATGCGTCAATCTTTCCATCAATCGACTGAAGGCTATGCTGCAATCACCAGGAGCGTGGACTCAAGAGTTGGGGTAGTTTCCGATGGGGCGTCTGCCTCAGAGTCCGAGGCATGCTTCGATTTTGAGCTGCCTAGCTTTCGCATCTCAAATGAAGACTAGATTGCGTTTTATCAGTTTTACCCACTATTGGTAGTACTCTTATGGCGCAGGCAGATCCGCTCGCCATCACCCAGTCAATCGTGCCTGCACCACTTATAGGGGCAAACAGCGTAGCCAGCAATGACGTGTAGGCACCGTAACCCTGATAGCCCCTGCAGCACAGCCACGTAGCCACGGCTCCCAGTCAGCAGTCGTAGGTTACCGCAGTGCAAAGCACAACCACGGGGCAGTAAATTCTTATTGTTCGTAGCTGATGTCCAGTTGCCTCAGATACGAACACTATCACTGGCCCAGTAGCGAGAGTCCAGACTCGCCAGCCTCCGCCGCTATCAGTATGCCCAGATGCAGGAAGCGCACCATCCCACTGCAGCCCCTTCTTTCCAGGCAGAGGAGAGTGCCAATCTGAAGCGTCCTCCCTCAGTTGTGTGCCGCAGGGCCCGCGCATTTATATAGCCAGCTCACAGGAGTCAGTGTGCCACAGGCGTCAGGCCCAGGCTCCAAGAGCAAGTACAGCCGGCAGGGAAGGCCCACCTTCAGGCCCCAGAAAAGCAGTGAGCACAGTGTACCACACCAGTTCGCTGCAGCGGCCTGCGCCACCCGGGGGAGACTCACTGCAAGTGCAGTGTTATTCCGGCACCATCTGCTGCCTCATATCTCCCCAGGGCTTTCGTGAGCTCGGCAGTGCCCCCCCCCCCCGAGCCTAGCACTTCTCCGGTGCAGTCCTCGCGGGCCAGGCCCCAGAGGCCTGTAAGCAGCAGTCAGCGGCACCGGGCGGCCGGGCTCTCACATCTCTCCCACTGCCACTGATCGAGGTCCACGGGCAAGCAGTCACTCAGCTATTCACGTGGTCCCGCTCAGCCAAACCAGGCCCACTACAGCAAGCAGGGACGAGAGCAGCCCTCAGCTGACACCGGTGGCCGCCATGTTGTTTTCAAGGGCCGCTTGGGTATACAGCAGAATTTCGGCAAATCGCTGCATTTGCTGGACTGCAAGAAGTTTTATGCTGGTCTGGGACCCCTTATTGTAACGATGCATCTCTCTGTGCAGTTGCCCTTCACCTCGTTGTTCAGGATTATGGGCGGATTGTGGATCAGCCGGCAGAGCTGCACTAATGCACAGTCATCTTGCCGTGCGCCCTCTAGCACCCCCCTGGACCCCAGAGGGTTGGAGAAAATTGACAGCCTGCGTCTCAGACAATTCAAGTACTTTTTAATGGAATATACTACATTATGAAGAACTTCCTTCATATTTAAGGGGATTATCCTGTTATCCAAGGATACTGGTTATATATCCACGATGTACATGGTCAGCTTTGGTCAGGAAACTCTGCTCTCCCCTCGCGCAGCTCAGTCATTGCACCACTGCCCTCAGCACCTCCCCGGTTGCAGGTAAGTGTTTGATGCCCTCCTCTACCCGCAGGCTCTTGCCTGCACCTCATCACAGGTGGTCCAGTGGGAGAGCCGCGCTCTTCTGCTGGTCCGCTTGGCCAGTCTTGCCTGTTTGCCTTTTGTCTGTCTGCCTTGTCTGTCTGTCCTCTGTTTTGTGCCCCATTCTGCTCTTTTGGTCTCTTTGCCTTCTTCTATTTAGTTCCTTAGTGCCTTTTCCTCTTTGCCGTTTTCCACTCCTTCCCACCGCTGCTGCCCCCGCGGCCTTTCTCCCCTGCTGGTTCCCGCTCCCAGCTGTGCTCCCTCCCTCAGTTCCCTACTTAAAGGCAGCCACTGCACGACAGGTTGAGCAAGACCTCTGACCTCCTGGTCAGAGAACTTTGCTCTCCCCTCGCGCAGCTTCATCATTGCGACGCTGTCCCTAGCACCTTCGTTTTCGATGCCATCCTCCACCCGCAGGCTCCTGCCTGCGCCTCATCCCTGGTGATCCAGTGGGAGAGCTTTGCTCTTCTGTTGGTCCGCTTGGCAAGCCTTGTCTGTTTGCGTCTCGTCTGTCTGTCCCATTTTGCGAACCGTTCTACTGCTGGTCTGCTCGACCAGCCTTGTCTGTTTGCATCTTGTCGGTCTATCCCGTTTTGTGCCCCATTCTGCCTTTTTATCTATTTGTTCTCTTTGACTTCTTCTATTTTGTTCCTTAGTGCCTTTTCCTCTTTGCAGTTTTCCATTCTCTTCCCACTGCTGCTGCTGCTCCCGCCGACACTCCCCCCCCCAGTGATTAATTTGTAAAAGAATAGGTGCCGGGCATCACATTTTCTTCAAAACTCCGCCGCTTTGTGGTAAATAAATAAATAATACCCTATTTTTGACTAGACTTATAGTATAACAGATAGCTCAATAAAATAAGAGTCAAGATTCGAGGTAGTAGGAGTTTCTGCAGGTTTATTACAGCATAAGGACAGGATCAGGACAACCTGCATGGGAATAGGACAATAAGGCCCGGCAGCTGCCGGGGCTGGGTCTGGGATGAGCGCGCTAACATTCAATAACAAAACATTGACTTATATACATAGCGCAAACACATAGCATTACATTGCAGTAGGCGTAGCAGTGGGTGGAGCAGAAGGCGTGACGCGTAGCAGTCGCGAGAGATAACAGTAAAAAGAGGTGTAACTGGGAGTATACATAGACATGTGATGCAAACGTAACAGAATATGTCATGAATGGGCGGAAACTTTGGAGGGGGCTACCTAAGGAGCCGGGACCTCTAACCTAATGGTGCGCAAAAACTGGCAATGACGTGTTACTAGGAGAAGCTGGGGGCTATGAACTCTGTGCTAGGAGCAGAGACTAGAGTCTGAAGGGTCGGAGCGACATGTACCTAAACCCTATCTGGTATCTGATGTTTAGGGAACATGTTGATATAAACTAGAAGTCATGAGGGGAGAAGCTAACTTGATTCTAAGACTGGACCATGCATTATTCTACATGTAGTGCGTGATGAGGAATATTAAATGACCATTAAATACAGTATTTCTCTAACATGGAGACGAGAAGGCTAGACAATGACGGAAACTATTGATGCAGTTCAGTAGCTTAGGAATGCAGAGGAGGAGGACTGAACTGATAACTGGAACTATAACATACTTTTGGCAGACTCAGAGGCAGAGCCAAGCTGCACCGGGCACTGCGAGGCAGGAAGTAAGTGAAGGGTCGAGGATACAGGTGGGGGCTGTATCGCTCCTCAGCGAGGCTTTCAGGAGACAGGAGCTGAATCTGTGGTCTGGGCCCTTTTGAGGCCTGGAAACGGGGACTTTATAATGGAATAACGTGCACACTAAGAAACGTGGCAACATTACTTTACATAGGCCTGATATTCGTAGTATTCACGAGAACTGGAAAATGACATACCAGAGGTGGACACAACTATAATTGCGTCATTAATCAGGCATGGGGGATAACATATGCATATTGGTCATGCACACATAACATATGATGGATGAAGCGTAGGGACACAGGACATGGCAAAATTTACTTTTCCACATTCCCTCCTTGTCACTACGTTTCCATCAGGAAACATCAATTTTCATGATACCATCTATCATTTCATACAGTACCATTTGCTCGTCTCGAATTGTCTTGGAACGGGATTTAGAACGGGGCTTGGGACTAGGAATACAAGAGGTAGCACACATGCTGCAAATCGCAGGGCCACATTGTATACAGAGGCAGCAGCTAAATATAATCGCTACTGCAATACCTAAAAAGGACAGGACTTTCCATCCCCATGCGGAAATTATATTCCAGAACCAACCGGACCATGTCCAGGTGCCTGGATCTTGGTGTAACAGATGGGCAATTTTATGGAGTCTGGTTATAGCTGAATAGACAGACGGCGCGTTATTTGGAATGAAAATGCAGCAACTAGATCCGATGACTCTACAGGCCCCGCCCCTATCGGCCAGTATGACGTCAAGGACGAGACGATTTTGCAAAACAACAAATCTCATAGCAGATTGTTCTTCGGTTAGGTTGCCTAGAGCGGAGGCAGTCTCATCTACTACTGCTTCAAGGGTTCTTGTTAACCTACGGATTAGCTTACTGTTTACAACTGTGCCTAAATAAGGGAACACACCTTTATCAATATCAATGAATTGCTCTGCAGCAGTTTCAGTATAATCGACAATCGGGAGATTTCTCTTGTGTCTGGTATGTACTAGGAAGGAATTCCTATGATAGTCAGGTGGGGCTAGGAAAACAGGTGGCAGTAGGAAGGCAATATAACAGGTTCCCTCCCAATCGAGGGGCAGACGGACATATGCAGTTTGACCACAAATAAAATAAGAATGACGTGAAGCTTTGAAAACAGATTTCCCACTGTCACTATACTTGATAACAGTAGTACATTCACTATGACCTATGTGTACAAAACCATAACTACGGACACATAATTCGCCTTTGACTGGTAGTACTGAAATAGCAGGTAAGTCTGGAGTAGTATCAGACTGAACATTCAGGACCATGAAATTCGACGAATAATTACCTAAATTATATACTTCATTTTCTAGATCTAAACCTGTTCTGTGGGGGAGACCTTGCTTGTCTGAAAAACATGTACTGTTAAGAAAAGACATATCTGTTGAGGATGACGTTAACGTGGACCATGCTCCACACGAACCATTGTGTGAGAATGGATAAGGAAAGAGTGGCAGAACTCCCTTCGGTGTCTGAAAAGGGGGGAGTCGACCACACACCCAACAATTAGTGGCATTGCTGGTCTGGTGTGAATAATGTAACATACGGATAAATGTGTTGTTGCGCATAGCGAGGCGGTATGAATATTCGTGAGGAGGCAGATCACTAAACGTGTGCTCTACTGTAGCATTAGCAGACATATTTACATGAGTAACTGGAAAACACAGGAAAAGTGCGTAGCTGGTGCAGGAAATCATTATGCTGAGAAATAATATGAAACTCAGAAAAACGATACATTGAAGTGAACTTCGACTGACTCTCTCACTATGGGGGTCTATTTTATACATGTCAGAAACAATTTAACCGTTTCACCTAGGGGAGGACTTATACAATCAAACTGACTGACTTATTTTACTAGACCTGAGCTTCAACTTATACTCCTGCTGCGGAGTTTTCTCTAACAAGGGAGGGGTTGTAATAATGTCTTGTGCGGGACAGTCCTTAAGAGCAATATTTTGGCAGTCTTTCGAATCCTGGAAAATGTTTTTAGACGCTGGTTTCAATCCTTTGAAAAGTTTTACATGAGAAAGGTGGACCCACCCCTTCCTGCCTTCCAACTTGACGGCAGTTCGGGTGGTCAAGAGGACCTGACGTGGCTCCTTCCAACGTGGTTCCAGCGGACTTGATCTGTCAAAATTTCTGATCATCACAAGGGAGCCTGGAACGATCTCGTGCGGTGCCACCTCGGTATTGTCTGGAAATGCGGCGGCAACCTGTGAACGACATGAGTTGAGGGCAGACATCAAGGAAGCTAGGTAATCTGTCAGCATATTACATGAAACATCGGTAATACTTCGGGGTCTAGGAGTACCCCACATGTTAGGGGGGCGGCCGAATACGACCTCATACGGGGACAGACCTGATCTGGAATGTGCGACCATACGCATATAAAATAAAGCGACTGGCAGAGCTATTAACCAGTCCACACCTTTGTCCTTACAGACTTTTGCAATACGGATTTTCAGAGTCTGATTATGCCTTTCGACTAGTCCAGCTGCTTCAGGATGGCGTACACAATGAAACTTCCACTGGTACCCTAACAACAGGGAAACGTGCTTCATTAACTCTGAGGAGAATGGCTGACCGTTATCAGAATATACGACTCTAGGGAGTCCGTATCTAGGGAAAAATTCACGAACCAACTGCTTGGCAGTGGTCGCGGCTGTGTAATCTGGGACTGGATATGCTTCTGTCCACCTGGACAAAGCGCATACAACTACAAGGACATACTTGAAACCTCGACATCGCTCCATCTGAATATAATCCATCTGGAGGACCTCAAAAGGGTGGTCAGGGGGCTGGAAACCACCTTGTTCCACCGGGACACTTTTACCTGGATTAAACTGACAACATATCATACAGGTACGGACTTTCTGCTTGGCTGCAGCTCGTAAATGCTTGTTGAACCAAATGTTCTGGATACTGTCTAACATAGCTTTTTCTCCTAAATGTGCTGGACTATGTGCGGTATTGATAATGACTTGAACCATAGAATCGGGGAGAAACCATGTGGCTCTACCCTTCGTTAACCATCCTTGATCTGTCTGGACCCCTCCTTGTTCAGACCATTTCTTGATTTCATCGGGAGTAGCATGTAACTGTATATCTATGACATCTTGTGTAGGGTCCTTAACTGTCATGCATGTAATCGGATCTGGAGTATGTGTCAGATTAACTGGAATGTCTGGAGTCTGTGCTGTAAGCTTGGCTGTGCGGTCTGCTAGATCATTACCTTGGGAAATAATGTCAGTGACTTTCGTATGTGCTTTGCATTTCATAATAGCAATAGATGTCGGTAAATGTATGGCATCTAACAGGGCTTGAATAAGGAGACCATGCTGAATCTTGGTTCCATGAGAAGTCATGAAACCTCTCTCCTGCCAGAGCACTCCGAAGTCGTGTACAACTCCGAATGCGTAACGTGAATCTGTGTAAACATTAACTTTCAGGTTCTTGGCATGTATACAGGCTTGTGTCAGAGCGACTAGCTCTGCTGCTTGAGCGGACAGGGTGTCAATACGGTGTGTCTTGATAACTTCAGTGTCAGTAGTCACTGCATACGCGGCGACTAGTTCTCCTGTACTAGTTCTCATACATGAACCATCTACATAAAGTGTCAGGTCGGGATCTGATAACGGAATATCTGTCAGGTCTTGTCTTGGCTTTGTCGTAATGTTAACTACTTCCACACAGTCATGTGGGTCTGGATTTGAACTAACTGATGGTAACAGTGTAGCAGGATTCAGAACGTTGCAGCGTCTGATTTCTATGTGTGGCTGGAACAGTGTCAATTCATAACCTGTTAAACGTGCAATTGTCAAGTGCTGAGTTTGTGTTCGGTTTAAAAGAACTTCTACTGAATGTGGAACTTGTACTGTCAGGGAGTGTCCTAAAACTATGGAATCACTTTGTCTGATAGCTAGTGCTGTGGCTGCAACTGACTTGAGGCACGCAGGCAACGCCTGGGCGACTGGATCTAATGTGCTCGAAAAATAAGCACAGGGCTTGTATTGACCTGCTTGATCTTGTGTGAGAACAGATAATGCTGTACCTTCCCGTTCAGTAACGAAAAGTGTAAAAGGCTTACTGTAGTTCGGTGTAGCTAGAACTGGAGCTTGACATAGGGCTTTCTTTAACTCGTTAAAACTAAGTGTATGGTCAGACGTCCAAGGGAGGACAGTCGATACGGCTGCCTCCTGTGTCGTTAACTGTATCAGTGGCTTGGCTAGAAATGCATACTGGGGAATCCATTGTCTACAATAAGAAGTAAGGCCGATAAAGGCACGTACCTCCTTCTGGGTTCTGGGCTGGGGAAGACTCGCTATTAACTGGATACGGTCTGGTGTCAACTGCCTACCCCTCTTGGACAGCAAGTGTCCTAAGTATACCACTTGCTGGACACAGAATTGAAGCTTCGAAGGTGACACCATCTCGGCTAGAAAATACAGAACTGTAAGCGACGCTCGCTCGCAAGCACGTTCAGAACGGGCTGTGATCAGTAGATCATCGACATACTGGAGCAGGGCAGTGTCAGTTGGCATGTGAATATTGTCTAGTTGTCTCTTGAGTGCTTGACTGTAAATACTAGGGCTTTCTGTGAAACCTTGAGGAGCGCGTGTGAACATATAGCTCCTTCCATTTAAACAGAATCCGAAAAGAAACTGGCTGTCTGGATGAATTGGAACACTGAAAAATGCATTCTTAAGGTCTATGACAGTGAAGAACATGGCTTCGGAATCAATGGCTGTTAACAGGGAAGAAATATCTGGGACAACTGGGTACTGAGGAATAATACATTTATTAAGCTCTCGTAAATCAATCACTAATCGATATACTGGGGGTGCATTCGGATCAGTACGTTTCATGACTGGAATGATCGGAGAATTACATACATTGGAGTCAGTTTCTACAACTACTCCTTGAGCCATGAGCTCGTCAATAATTTTGGATAAGGCTGCTACAGCCTCAGGTGGCAATCTGTACTGCCTGATTCGTGGTAACACTACACCTGGTTTGAGAGTCACACGATGGGGTGTGATTTGCATGTAACCTACATCAGTTGGACCTTGCGCCCATAAATGCTGTGGAACATTAGACAATCTTGAATCAAAATCTCGTAACACATAGTGACCCTTAAAGTCACGTAGGAACAGACGTATTCCCTCTGGGGAACAGCAAATAACTGCACCTAACTCTTTCAGTGTCTTAATACCTAATAGATTTTCTGGACATGACTTAGTAAGTAACAGGTCAGTAGTACGGGACAATGGACCTACTTCTAGAGTAACTGGCTTAGATATTTCATTAACTATTGGCTTTCCTGAAAATCCAAGGGAAACATTTCTTGAGCCTGAGAGCGGAGCCCCTGGAACTTCGGCGTGACTTATTGTGGTCCTACTTGCCCCTGTATCGATCAAAAACTTTCTGTCTTTCCCTAATACTTGACTGTGAACATAGGGACCTTCTTGGTCTACAGGTATCTCGATGAGAGGCAAGCCTACCTCCCTCTCTAGGCTGTTTCATGAATATGACTGGTACTCTGGATACTCGGACTGTGCATACTGGTACATCTGTGATGTGACATGCTGTGTTGCAGCAATGGGCTGCGGTACTGTAACGGTCTGTTGTGCATTCTGTAGTTGAGGAATCTGTGAAACTTGTTCTTGTCTAGGCGGACGTGGTCTTTCTTTAGTCTTACCGGTAGCTATGTTGTGTTTCAGAACTGCACACTCGTTTATAAAATGACCTGGCTGTTTACAATAATTGCAGTTCCCTTTAACGGGAGCTGCAGGATGACTGGCTTGATTGGCTTGATTTGCTTGATTTGGACCCCTCTTCTGACTGTCTTGAGGAACAGATTGTGCAACTAGCACTTTCATTTTCGTGTCTTTCATACGTTTTCTCTCGTGTTCTTGCTCTTCCCTGATTCTATTCTGGTGATACTGGAGCATCTGGAGCATCTGGGACGGAGTATTAGCTTGCCAGGTGCTTTCGACTTTCAAAACTCGATTTTTAATTTGTGGACTTGAATTCTCGACTAATTTGGTGACGAAAAGATGAGGGTATGACTCACTACTTGTCTTGAGACCACTGTTGATACTGAAACATTTTTCAAATCTAGAATAAAAATCACTAATATCCTCGTCTTGTTTCTGTTTACAGGCTGAGATTGCATCCCAGTCTTCTTTCCTAGTTGTCAATAATCTGGGTAAAACTTGAATCAATAATTCTGGTAAATCTTTACATTTATCTCCAAGACCGGTACCTGGTACTCGTGCCTTGTCTTCAGCTTCTAGAGCTGCCCAATCGATCTTTTTCTCTCCCACCTCCCATTCTTTTTCCTTTAACTTTTCATACACCCCTGCGGGTAACAGGACCTTTAACATTTTAATGATATCTGGGTAAGTGTATTCTCCCATACGGAGCATGTCTTTTAATTCTCTATGGAACCCTGCTGGATCTTTGTCATGACAGGGAATTAATTTCTTCATTTCAAGAAGTTCCATCTTTGATATTGGAGTGTATACAAACACTCGTTGCATTACGCCACCCGCCCCTTGGACTGGGTGGACTTCTCGTAACGGATTCTGTCTGTCTATATAGAATGATTTACTTTCTGGGGGTGAGACATGAACAAAATGCGGGTTCAGGAACGTTCTATACTTGTGACGCTGTTCTAGAATGACACTTATTAAATCGGTACCTAGACCTCTCCATCTATACTGGAGTAACTCGTTCAGGATATCGTGCAACGGGCCTGGATCAGAATGTTGACCCTCATACAGAGTAATGAGGTGCTGGATCATATACATACCCACCAGTCGTTGCTCGGCTGGGGGCAATTTCAGAAACATTTGTGCCACTATTTCGTCTGGAAAAGTGGTAGAATCAGTAATCCATCGGACTGCTGATCGGGCTAGTTCTTGTTCATGCATAGTACTTAGTTCACTGTAACCGACTCGTGATTTCAGAATGTGATCCGTAGCTTGAAATACTTGTTCTAGGGAACCTTGTTCTGGTGCTAGATGTTGAAAAATAGACTTGGGTTCTAGACGTAAATGGCGATCTGGAAACCTGGATTTTCCTACATACGCTATTCTGACGGGATTCTCGTTCTCTTCCTCTTCAGGATCAGAGATACTTTCTTTCTCACTTACTTGTGCTGCTTTACGCTGTTCGTGTAACCTTATTATTTCTTTACGAATTTTCTTGTACATACTCTCCATGGCACTGACGGTCTTGTGCTTACCCTCGGCTATATTATCACTCCACCTTGTCAGGATTCTCATTTCGGCCGGATCTTTAGACGGGTAATCTTGTTCTCTTATTAAACAATTGATCAGGAACTTTAATATCATGAGCTGAATCTCGGCTTTCCTTTGAGACATAATTTCGCCAATACTTTCTGGATCATCCCCTGTACGGATGAAACGATATATTCTGTCTAGATCTTCTTTCATATTCGGCAAGGTGACTAGATATTCGGTCACTCTCCTTACACGTACGGAATATAAAACCATATTATACTCGCCTGGGACTGCGTCATAGACACATTCGTTAAGGGCTTGCCTGATTTCTGTGACAGACTTATTACTTTTAGGAGTACGCTGTGATGCTTGAGCATGTAATTCGAGTGCTGATAAACGCTTGTGTGGCGGCGGGGTTTGAGGAGTAGCTCCTCCTGCGGCCCCTAGACTAGAGTCGTCTACTGAGGCTCTACGTCCTGGCAGAGTGGGAAATGGAACTGTAGGCTGGACCGGGGGTACCATAACAGGTACTCCGGTGTCTGGAGGAGCATGAATTACCTGGTTTACAGGGACTGGCGGAGCGCGGACAGGATTTGCATATTCGGGGACTGTGTCGTCCAGATAGGACGAAATAAAAATATCAGCGGCGGTCGGTTTGTGACGTAGCTTGGTCGGAATTAATGGTGGCGGGAAATTACTGGATGCCTCTGGGGTCGCTTTTGGCACTCCTTCGGCAAGAAGAGGATACATACCCTTAATAAGGGCATGCCTCTGTCTGTCTGACTGTTCGGCTTTGACTTGTTCACCTATCTCGATTAATTCTCTTTCTTGGGCTCGTTCTTGGGATTCTCTACTTAACTCTGACTTTCTGACTTCCTTTTCCGTTCTTTTATGAGCTTCCTTGCGCCATAACTCGATGGCATCTTTCTGTGACTGTCTGGCTTTCTTTTTCCATAATGCTTCTTCTACTCGCATGATACATTCGGCATCCCATGTACCCGATACGGGCCATCTATACTTTTCTTCTAACTGTTTGGTATACTCTACCCATAAATCTAGATACATTATGGCGCTTATGCCATGTTTCTGATACATAAAATGACCTGGACTGTCCCTAGGCGGGACAGGAACTGCTTCCTCTAACAGACCCTTTCTAGTTTTTAACTGACGTAACTTGGAAAAGAGCGGCATTCTAAACTTGAATCGGAAACACAATACAATACACGAAAAACAATAACAATTGGGAAAACAATTCAGGCATACCACGACATTGGAAATACATTAAACAATATCATAACATAACAGTTCGAACAGAATACTACCTGAAAATACTGAAAACAGAAACAGAACAGAATTCTCGAGAACGGAACAGACTAGAGTTACTGGATGCACTGCTGTAACAGTACGGAACATACCGGTCCCATAAAGGAACGCATCAAGACCCGTATCCACCTAGGTGAACACTTCGTTTGTGAGTCTGGGTACCACCAACCCACGGACCAGGAGTCAATTTAGATTGGTCCTGTCTAGATACTACCCCAGCAATGGTACTCACCGGGCAGCACGGAACGGAAGGCCTCGGACGGGACTGGACTACGACGGACTTCGGACTTCGGACTTCAGTTACGGGTGGGCCTCCGGATACCTCGGACCTTGGACTCTCGGCTTGGGCTCTGGTCGGGACTCGCCGCGTTCCTCCACCGTCTCGTTTGGATGCTGGACCGCCTCCTCCGTCTCCTCCGTGGGCCTGAGGGATACTTGGAGCAGAAATATCTGCCAGTGCACGGTATGGTTCCGTCACGACTGCAGAGGGTCAGGGGGTCGGCGTGGCTTCACCGACGCGTGGGGAAAGGGCAAGTCCCTATTCGGGCGCCATTATGTGGTAAATAAATAAATAATACCCTATTTTTGACTAGACTTATAGTATAACAGATAGCTCAATAAAATAAGAGTCAAGATTCGAGGTAGTAGGAGTTTCTGCAGGTTTATTACAGCATAAGGACAGGATCAGGACAACCTGCATGGGAATAGGACAATAAGGCCCGGCAGCTGCCGGGGCTGGGTCTGGGATGAGCGCGCTAACATTCAATAACAAAACATTGACTTATATACATAGCGCAAACACATAGCATTACATTGCAGTAGGCGTAGCAGTGGGTGGAGCAGAAGGCGTGACGCGTAGCAGTCGCGAGAGATAACAGTAAAAAGAGGTGTAACTGGGAGTATACATAGACATGTGATGCAAACGTAACAGAATATGTCATGAATGGGCGGAAACTTTGGAGGGGGCTACCTAAGGAGCCGGGACCTCTAACCTAATGGTGCGCGAAAACTGGCAATGACGTGTTACTAGGAGAAGCTGGGGGCTATGAACTCTGTGCTAGGAGCAGAGACTAGAGTCTGAAGGGTCGGAGCGACATGTACCTAAACCCTATCTGGTATCTGATGTTTAGGGAACATGTTGATATAAACTAGAAGTCATGAGGGGAGAAGCTAACTTGATTCTAAGACTGGACCATGCATTATTCTACATGTAGTGCGTGATGAGGAATATTAAATGACCATTAAATACAGTATTTCTCTAACATGGAGACGAGAAGGCTAGACAATGACGGAAACTATTGATGCAGTTCAGTAGCTTAGGAATGCAGAGGAGGAGGACTGAACTGATAACTGGAACTATAACATACTTTTGGCAGACTCAGAGGCAGAGCCAAGCTGCACCGGGCACTGCGAGGCAGGAAGTAAGTGAAGGGTCGAGGATACAGGTGGGGGCTGTATCGCTCCTCAGCGAGGCTTTCAGGAGACAGGAGCTGAATCTGTGGTCTGGGCCCTTTTGAGGCCTGGAAACGGGGACTTTATAATGGAATAACGTGCACACTAAGAAACGTGGCAACATTACTTTACATAGGCCTGATATTCGTAGTATTCACGAGAACTGGAAAATGACATACCAGAGGTGGACACAACTATAATTGCGTCATTAATCAGGCATGGGGGATAACATATGCATATTGGTCATGCACACATAACATATGATGGATGAAGCGTAGGGACACAGGACATGGCAAAATTTACTTTTCCACAGCTTCTGAATGCCTGGGCTGTTTCTCTGTGCTAGTCCATGTAAACTTGCAGTGCACCAGTTATTTATGCATTATGTACGCGGCCTCAGATGATAATATGCCCAGGGGCAATACGTTTTAGTGTTTAGGTGTTTGAAAAAATGAAGCACGATTAAAACGTGCTGGCAGTCGAACCTTTGACGTACAGACTACATACAAATTAAAGCAGCTAAGCCTTAACTCTGAGCCATCCTGCACGTTCAATGAAACGCTCTATATTAGTCATTCTGTTAGTGTAGTAAGGGTGCCGTAAGCCTAATGCAATCATGGACAGTAGTCCTCCCAGTCCCTTTTAGGAAGTAAAATGCTGCCATAATATACCAGGTGATTCATCCAACGAGTTACATCTTTTATTTTATTTTCAATTCGGGATCACAACAAGCTAAAGAAAACAACCTGTAGTCCTGGCCCTGCAAAAAAGTGCCGGTGCTGAGGACCGGAAAGCACCAGCTCAAATTAAGCGCTGTTTTCCCCATGCCTGTTCCCGCTCACACCCCCCCAGCTGCGCTCCCTCCCCCAGTCCCCTACTTAATGCTGGCGTGCCAAAGGCAAGCCCATCTGTGCCCGTCCGCGACCAGCACCAGGGACTCTGGTTCGCCAGTTCTCCTGCCGACTGCTGCCACACCTTCACCCACCTCCAGACCCTCACGGCCACCGCCCACCTACCTGACGCCAGCACACCCAACCCCCTGAGCTGCATCCTCCTCAATGTACGCTCCCTTCATAGACACACAGCAGAAATCTGGGACCTCCTCAACACCCTGTCGCCAGAAGTCACCTTCATCACTGAAACCTGGAACAGCGCCATTTCCGCCCCGACATCACTACTGTCATCCCTGGCGTATACAAGATCCAGAGGAGGGACCGCCTCAACCACCTGGAAGGAAGATTCGCCATCATACACAAGAACTCCCTCCGACTCACCACAGCCAGCACAAACAACTCCTTGTCCTCATGGTACATCTCAATTTCCAGATCCAGACAAACCCCAGAATGACCCTAAGCGGCACCCTCGCCTACAGATTTCCGGACCACGAACCACGTTTGCCGCAACCATTACTGACCTCCTCGCGCCCCATGCCGTTGCCTCCATCGACTACTTACTGCTCAGAGACCTGAATTTCCACCTCGACAACCCCAGCGACGCCAACTCCACCACCCTCCTGGACAACCTTGCCAACATTGGACTGAAGCAGCTTGTCACCAATCCCACCCACAAAGGAAGACACACCCTAAATCCCATCTTCGCAGGAGGAAACAACATCCATTTCAGCCATATGACTGAACCCCACTTTATAAATGGCATTAATAGGGGAGCTTTTTAATTGTGGTGGGGACTCCCCAAAATTGACTGGTCTACAGATCCCTTGTTTATGATTTGCTGATGACACGCTACTTATGGCAAAAACGCCTAGTGGCATCCAAAATTTGTTAAATAGATTTGAAAAGGCTTGCCAGAGTAGGGGATTAATGATAAACTGTGGCAAAACAAAATACATCGTTTTCAACCCTTATAAGAAAAGTACAGGGGCCTTGTTTCTGGACTCCCAGGCTCTAGAGAAGGTTAAACCCTTTGATTATTTGGGAATCAGGATAAGTGAAGATGTTTCCTGGTCAAACCAGATTAGAAAGAGTACTTTGAACCTTCAACATGTTGATAAAACACTATTGTGCAAGATCAGAACCTCCCCTTATAGACCACTAGCCCCTATATTAGAAATTAATAAGGCAAAGGGCTTGGGTGCGGCCCTCCATGGGACTGAGTTGTGGGGCCTGGATAATGGAAAAGAGTTGATCAGGGCCAAAAATAAGTTTATAAGGGCAATCGTGTACCTCCCAGGATGCACACCCTTAATACACCTTAGATCTGATTTAGGGTTAAGATGCATAGGATATTATGCTATCCTAAGGGCGCTCACCTTTTGGTTAAGAATTTGGGTGAGTAGAACGAAGGTACCACTAAGGTGGGCAATAGGCGAACTCCTTGATTTACATAAAAAAACGGGGTTGTATGAGTTTATTTATATATAATATATATATATATATATATATATATATAAACAGCAAGCTTAGTATGAGTTATCTATGGGATGATCCAGGGTGTATACTGAAGGCGAATATTCCGTTTTTTTTAAAAAGGTTCTGGGCTTTTATGGACCATGAATTCTTGATAAATAATTCTAATGGCTCGCTTACAATACATTTTCTTAATTTTAAATGCGAGCTTACCTTTGAACAGTTTTTAGATGACATTGAGCCCCTTCAGGCCAGAGCTATATATTTGCAGTTCAGATATGGGAATTTGCCATTGCACACTTGAAGAAGTAGCAGGCCAATGCACTTGTTTGGGTAAACCAGAGACCATAGAACATTTTCTCTTTTTCTGTACTGCATATAATGATTATCGGAGAAATGGATCATCCCTGTGTTTCGCATTTTATCTTGCATTCACACCTCTGATGCCATTAGGATATTTACGTCTGATAATACCAGGTGGCTTGTATTTGCACTAACTAGGTATCTTCTGTATGCGTGGCGGAAATGTTTGAAGTGTTTATCAATTTAATTTTAGTACATGTAAAACAGTATTTATTGAAATGAGCTGTCATTACTTCTTAACTGTAATTGTTCTCATTTGGAACATGATGTTCTTATCAAATTTTATTCAATTGTTCTTGATACTGTATTATGATGGTTTTTATTCTTGTAAATGATCAATTTTTCTTTTGATCGAATAAATTACTTACTTACTTACTCTATCTAATGGTCCAGAATCACGCCCACTATTAATCCCTTATCAGTAATAATCGTCTAGTTGCTTACTCTAAAAACAGCAAATCATACTAAAACGCCAGGACTCACCGCAAATCAAACGAGGTGTGTCCTTCAATAAACTCCAATTCTTCTGGCCGCGTCGTGTGTGTATCCGTCACGGCCCATCCACGAGTGTTAAAGGGATGTATGTACGTCGGCATGTACATTCCCACCTGATACGTCATGTGATCGAGACAGTCAAACTCGCAAGATAGAAACAAAAGAGGGTTTAGTTTCCCTATCAATGGCGCCATGTTCGAGGTGCATAACCGAGTTCCTGAGGGTTTCTTTGAACATACACGGAAAGCCTGAGTTTACTATAAACCAACCACATATCTGTAGCGTTTTCATAGTGTTTCCAGTGTCTCCTAGGAAACGTGTCAAACAACTTAGTACACTGGCTATCGGATGGTTGAGAATATCTACCTTACTTCAACTGAGTGTTCTATTTCAGACCTATTAGACTTGACATATGTTGATAGTAATATCTATAGATGTAAAATAGAACAGATATACATAGAATTGTCCCACTATTGACAAGAAAGTTATTATATTAGGTGTGTAGTTTTCCATCACCTTCACCAAAGAATGATAGTTTTGTTTATACTAGAAAGGAGGAAAAGAGAAGTAAACAAAACAGAAACAAGACTGTATTCCGCCCAAGGACATCAAGAAATAGAAAATTGTTCTTATTAGCTACAATTCATTAGACAACTGAAAATACCATTAAAACATTTTAAAAAGGCAAACTTCGATTCACACTCTAGACAGATTAGATACTATTGATTAGATAGTATCAGATCTGTCAGAGTTGATGCTCTTCTTCCAAAAGCACAGGAGCGAACGCCACAAGTTCCCAATGCCTCACCCAAGCCTTTTAGCAACAAACATTGATTGCATGAATGCCAACAAGGCCTAGGGGGGGAAAGGGGATGGGATAGAGAAGAGACTGTCACACTGCGTCTGATTCTTTCTTCAGCTTCAGACGTCGTCCTTTTCTATCTTTTTATGCTAACTGGCTTGTATTCAGCTATAAAAGAATTTACTGATTAACACATTAATACCTTTCTATTCACTCTGTTCTGTATTATTGCAATCTCTCTGTGTACCTACCCAATGCTGTTGTGACCTTTGCTTCTCTTCTATTACTGTGTTTAGCTTCCAGTGCTGAAAACTAAGAGTATTGATTCATTAGTTCTTATTATGTGTTTTTTCTTAATACTTTCTTTTCTTTATGTCTTTCAGGTTTTTTCTCACCTATTATCTGCACAGCTGCTGTATTAAATGGATTCAGGAAAGGTAAATGTACTTATTTACATTTCACTCTCTTGCTTCACCTAAACCTTTTCCTCTTTTGTCTTCTTTTCGGTTTGATTCTTTCTTGTCTACTTATGCTTTTTCCTAGGAGTTGCTTCACTCCTATTTATGTTATATTATTCATTAGCCAGACGTCGTTTTGCTTCGAAATTGTCTTCTACTTAATCCTCCAACTCTCTATTGCTCGCTACTTGCACCGCTAAAGAGAATGCCCAGTAACACGTCCACTATCCTATGCGCTTGACTAGAAATCGGGCTTCTCTTCAGAAATCATTATGCTCATGCTCCAAGCCCGCAATGTTATATTCATAAATATCGGAATCGTCTTACTTGTTTCTCCAGGCTTCTTAAGTACTCCGCTGCAACTGGAAAGAAAACTTTATGTAAACACGACGCTTATCCCTGTCTAAGCTTCGCAGCGAATTTCTGGAACGTCCGTTTCTCCTCCGGATTCAGGTGAAGTGTGCCACAGCGCGGACTCAACACCTGGTTCCTCACGATTGCAGTCAAGCACTAGAGCGCTCACTTGCAGTTTTAACCTTTCTCTCTTCGCGGCCATCTTTGATTCCTGACTGGCCCTCAGTCTGCCTTGCCTATTTCTTTTGCACAGCGTTGTCTTGACGGTTATTGTATTGATCCTGTGCTTCCTGCCATTGCATGCCCTGATTGCACTGACAGATAGCTTGAAATACATTTAGATCATGTGGAAAATGAAGAACTGGGGTTCACATTCTAGACATGGAACGATCACTTTTCCCAGTATATGTCATTGGATACACTCTTAGAGTCCATATGTTATTTAGTTTCTAGGCTCCTGTGTGATGAGCACCATTCACTTATGACACAAAATTGTAAACACACTACGTTCTTCTCATATAGTGTGTTTCGTATTTGTAACTCATTGCCTACAGCATCTATCAAGATGTTCACCTGAGTGTGAATCGAAGTTTGTCTTTGCCGGAGTGTGACTGGAGAATGGTCTCTCTTCTCAATAGTAGGACAATTCTATGTATATCTATACTATTTTACATCCATAGATATTACCATTGACATATGTTGAGTCTAATACGTCTGAAATAGAACACTCAGGTGAAGTAAGGTAGATATTCTCAACCATCCGATTCAGATGTTACAGATAGCCAGTGTACTAAGTTGTTTGACAAGTTTCCTAGGAGACACTGGAAACGCTATGAAAACGCTACAGATATGTGGTTGCTTTATGTTAAACTTAGGGTTTTGGTGTATGTTCAAAGGAACCCTCAGGAACTCGGTTATGCACCTCCAACATGGCGCCATTGATAGGGAAAGGAAACCCTCTTTTGTTTCTATCTTGCGAGTTTGACGGTCTTGATCACATGACGTATCAGGTGGGAACATACGTGCCGACGTGCGTACATCCCTTTATACTCTTGGATGGGCCACGGCTGATACACACATGACGCGGACAAAAGAATGGGAGTTTATTGAAGGATGCACCTCGTTTGATTTGGAGTGAGTCTTGGCTTTTTAGTATGATTTGCTGTTTTTAGAGCAAGGAACAAGACGATTATTACTGATAAGGGAATAATAGTGGGTAATGTTTTTTTTTCTTCTTTCCAGGGTTGGAACGTATTAAGGTTCCATACCGGCGTGATTTTTATTTTCTTTATTGATCGCCCAATCGATAGGACAAGTAATTCTCTTTTTAAGCTTGAGGTAAGACTTGTGTTGGAGTTAGTAGTCACACAAGTGGGCCACTAGATAGAGTACTTTCGTACTAGTAAGCCATGAGAGACAGGACTAATCTTATGTGATTTGCCAGTTAGTGATAATAAGGAACAAAGGGGCATATTATCAAGGACGAGTGATAAAATGATCGCCCTTTTATCGGCAGGAAACTGCCGATAAAACGGCGATAATGGGCTTGATAATACGCCCTTGTCAATTCCCATAGAAGCCCATGTGATGGTGTTAACATGGGCTTCTATGGGAATTAACAAGGGCGTATTATCAAGCCCATTATCGCCATTTTATCGCAGTTTCCTGCCGATAAAATGGCGATAATTTTATCACTGGTCCTTGATAATATGCCCCAAATTTGTTTCTGTTATGTTTCCAGAGTTATACCACCGAATATAGTTGTATGCGGGGTGCGCCACCCTTTACAGAAGTAGGTGGTGTGTCGCATGTGATAAGTAATGAACGCATTATTCAGGTCAAGTGAAGGATCCATGCACTATAAAATTCATACGATTTTAAATAAGTCAATATTGATATGACGAATATATTCTAACAGAGGGACAGATTATGTCTCAGCAAGTATGTGATTGTTTAAGACACACTACGTATTACTATCAGTGTAAAGGGAATGAATCTGTTTCTCTTTCATGATTCTAGAACTCCGATTATCTTTTTTTACCGGGTGCGCCAGGGACATATAAGCAGGGGGTGATACCCATTGAAGAGTAATCAATACACAATATAAGGTCAATTTAATTTGATTATTGCGATGTAGGGTACTTGTTTTTAAAGAAGACAATTTGTATTATGTTAGAGGGACAGACTTTGTCTTGGTAATAATATGAACATAGGGGATGGTGTATCATTTCTCGTCTGTGGTCGATGGTTTATACTCAATTTCCCCCTTTTCTTCCATAAATCTATTCGCATACTTCTGGACAACAGGACATATACCTGGGGCACGGATTGCTGGTGCCCTTGAAGATTTTGGAAAACACTCTTAAGAGAAGGGTGAGAGAGTTTTTTCTGCGTGCGATCTCCTATCCGTTGAATTGATTTTGTGTCAGGTTGTGTCCACGGTAGAATGATAGATCCTTTGGTTAAATAATTATTTACGTTCATACTCAGGCATTCAGTTTGAGTGGTGCAAGTAAAGGGGACCAGTCTTAAATTGTTGTTCTCTCATTTCTACAGCTGTGGACTGTATATCATCAGAAGCACAAGACATTTCTGGTATTTGGTATGTGAGAAGTTGGCCTGGCATATGCTGTCCACTATTCTAATGGGCACCTTGCCCCAGTCCAAAGGATCCTTATTGATGGTAGGTTTAAAGACAACCTTTATAGAACGCTATCCTAGTGGTAGCTGTGGAGAGCAGCCTTCAGCCTATGTCTTGAAGGAATGTAAAGCAGCTTGTTTTACCAGTCTATAATCTCATGAATGGCCAAATGAAAGGAGAACCACACCAGGTATATATATAAATTATATGTATTTATTCTAAAGACACCCCTCTAGTCTCTTTATGAGGCTAGAGGTAAAAGTACACAAGTTAAACTTAATTAGCACACAGTAAATTAGCACAGTAAACGTTTGCCCTAGGGGGCCTCACAAACCATATACTAAGAAAGTGGTATAAGTCCTGCTGTGAACATAGAGACAAGGTCTAGGGCCTGTAGAACCGCTGGGGCAACCAGGAACCACCCAAGGTAGGGACGCAGGAGACCCACGGGGACGCGTGCAGTGTCTAAACCCAGCCACGAATCACCATTGACTTTTAAGGAGAAAGTTGCGAGTAGATTTTTAAAGATTAAGGACATTTAAGAGTGGTCTAGGAACAAATCCATTCAGTACTGGACACTTCGAGAGTCAAGACCCACGGGAGCACCGACGTACTCGTGTTACCTCACCCAGGGAAGCCGGGTGCATAGGTGTCTTTTCGTGTCGGGTTTCGTCGTCGTTTCCTATGGAGAGCTGCAAAGAAGTGCTGCAGGCGACCAGATGAAAAGTATCCGGATGGATCCAAGGGTGGATCGAAGAACTGAAGAACCTGAAAACAGAGGGGACAGAGTCTGGGTCACTAGCCAGTGACCAGGGAGGCGACAAGAAGATGCTAGCCGATGTCGGGTGATTTCAGGTGATACAGGTGAAGCTTGACTCTTCAGCCACGCGGACCAGGAGGCGTCAACAACAACCAGGAGCTGGATTCAAGCTGTCCCACGTCGGATATCGAGTGCTGCAGTGTTGGTATCCGGATTGGACCCAACAAGCCTAGGCAACAGCAACCCACGTAGAATGGAAAGATTGACTTCGGTGCAGACAAGCAAGGTCTGAGGGACTCACCCTTTGGAGGAGAGTCGGGGCACGTCTGGAGAAACCAGGAAAGCCCAAGAAACAAAAGAGATTCCTTCGTGGGGTCCCACCAGTCAACAGACCAGGGATCGTGAAGGGGCATCGAGCAGGAATGCAGGAAGCGGGCCCAAGGAACACTCATGGAGTGTAGGCCCACAAGCTTCAGTGCAAAAGGTGCTCAGGGCTTGGACTACAAGTAGCCTAATGCGCAACTTCGGGAAAGCTCGGGAAGTTGATTCACTAGCAAATGTGCTGGATGTCCAGGAGTTCTGGTCCCACGTCTCTTGTGATGGCTACAGGTCTCAGCTTTGCTGGGGACTCATGTCGGCCTCAAGGATGTCTGGAAGTCCGTGTCCTGTGTCGCAGATTCTTCAGGATCCGGTGGGAGCCTCAAAAATGCAGACTGGCAAGATGCTTCTTTGATCATTCCTTGACCCCAAGGGAGATTTCTGCAGTCTTCTAGTCGAAATAGAATGTTGCAGGCCCAAGATATATGTTGCAGAGTTTTGTCCAGGGTAATCTAAAGTCCTAGGGACTGGGTCCCTATACTTATACTAAGTTTAGGGGATGGACTAACTCTAAGGTCCCACCTATGTGAGGACCTGGGGAGGGGGTGGTTACACCCCTTCCCCTTTGTCCAGTTTTGCGCCAGATCTGGGGCTGGGTGCCCCAGCAACCGGTTTGAACTGGGAAATGCACAGGGACACCTTGTGTGCCCCAGGCACTGTCTGAAAAGCATTAACTGAATGCACCCACCCTGCCCCAATACATTAAAGCCTGTCTGGGGAGGTGATTACACCTCCCTGGACAGGAAACCTATTGTCCAGGCCTCCCCTGCCGGAGTTCCATCCACCAGCAGGAGGTCAGACTCGTGTCTGTGGCAGCAACATCCATTTTGTGATTCCGGGGCTCTTTAAAACTATTACCGGGTAAGTAAAGGTGTACATGTATTCTCCCTCTAGAAGGGTGGAATTCTACCCTCGCCGCCAGGACTGGCGGGGGGATAGGATTCCAAAGTGTTTGACACCAAACACGACATGCTTTGATGCAGCCATTCCAATGTTTTTTCAAAAGGAAGAGTACCTCTTGGACCATTGATCAATATTACATTTAGATACAAAAGTCAATGTACTTTTGCCCTAGTCTTCTTATCAGTAATAGACTTACACTTATTAATATCTAATAAATCTGAGTTTCAAAAACGCACCTTTTAAAAAAAATAAACAAATAGAAAACATTCAAAGAAATCTTTTTTTTGTAGTCATAAGTACTATATTTTGTTTTTTTCTTTTTTCAAAATTATTTTTGTTGTAACAAACGTATTGTTTTTACTGACTTTAAAAAGATACACATGTAGATTAGCTAGATAGTATCTACTCGTACATGATATCGAGAAAGAAGCGCAGTGCCAAAAAACGCAATTCAAAACACATGAAATTGTGCAGCACATTAATAAGAAGATTTTTACAAATTTATTTAACAGTACAGATTTAATCCTGTCCTGCAGTTTCTATTGCTGGTACCAGGATATCAAACAGCCAATTATCCTTAATACTGTACAAATATTGGTCCGTGTGTTGGGTAGGTCAGAGCATATCTCAAGAAGTTTGAAGACAGGGGAAGGGCAACATTAGTCTTTTGATGAACCTTAAACTGAATATCCTACTAATTGAAATCAACTTCAAGTGTGGAATTGTAAATGCTCTTGGCCTACGTGAAGGGGGTGGTGGTTGTGCCGACGCATTTTGACCTTTGTGCGTGGACCGAGAGGCTTCAAAAAAGGTCTTTCTTAGGGCTTGGGTTTCTGGAGGTGTAGGACTCTGCTGATGAGCAACCGTATACGTGGAGTCAGAGGGTGGTTACATTTTTCACATCATAATCCACACTTGTCAATTTGGGTCATCTCGTTTGAAAATTATTATTCCATTAGTGGTGCGCTCTTTAATTGCTCTGCTATCACCATCTCACTGCACTGGGGTTCTTCACATACTGGTCCAGCTTCCGGTATACAAAGGCAATGCAATTTAAATTCCAAAGTTAGCATTTACTGTGAGGTTATAATGCACTTAAGAGTATGTGGTATGGCTGCATCACAGAACAGCTATAAGGAAGGATTCCGAAAGCTGCAGAGGGGCTCAGCTCATGCTTGGGCACCATCTCACACAAAACCAAGCACGCTGCCTTCAGGATTGTCAAGGCCTGCCATAGGAGTGACTTATAGGTTTATATGTGTCTTTTTTAAAAGGTAGATATAGGTATACTATATCTAAGTAAGGGGTACAAGTACCACCTTACCCAGGCTGCAGTAGCAGACCTGTGGTATCATTTTGGAAGGCTTCCCAGGGGTGGCATAACACATGCTTTCTGCCCCTGGTAGGCCTCTGGGGTACCTATGACCTTGGTACTTAAGGTACCTTATTCTAGGAACTCACAAGGGTAACCCAGTAACTAATCTGGAGTGTACCTAATGTACATGCAATCAGTTTAGAGAGGAAGCAGCTAGGCTGGGGTCCTGGTTAGCAGGCCCCCAGCCAGACTAAAGTCGATAAATCAGTGAAACACAGCAAAAAGCGGGGGTAACCATAGTAAGCAGTTCCTACTCTCCTACATTTGGTGAACAGTAGGACAACAAGCATTTAGCCGATCGGTGGGTGTTAGGCTGCTTTAGCCTTTTGAATCTATGTGTGTGGGTGATTATGGACTCACTTGAGGTCTTCACGTTATTTCATGTGATTATTTCAGCAATACTGGGTGAATCTATTCCATGCGTTATTCTTTAAACTCTGAGACAACTTTTTACTTCTTTGGTCCCTTTCTGAGATCTTTCCTTCTAAATTCTCAGATATAGATATGAGTTATGCAAGACACACTGTTTTAAAATTTTACAATATCATAAGTAATGAGGATTCTGTTGGGGACTAGTAGGTGTCAAGTAACAGAGACAATGTGTGTTATAGTTAGTACTTTTGGGTATAGGGTTTGATTATGTCTACGATTGGAAATGTATTTAAATGATTATAAGGTTTGGATCTATGGTTTTATTGTAAATTTGGTATAGGCTGCTGGAAATCACTATGAGAACATCTGATATAACTTATCACAAAAGTGTTCTACAATCTTGTATTCCAGCCTTGATAAAGTCTATGGGGAGACGAAACACAATGTTGACTATATATAACCAGAAGCACAAGACATTTCTGGTATTTGGTGAACAGTAGGACAATGAGCGTTTAGCCAATTGCCTTGATAAATTCTAAGGGGAGACGAAACACGTGTTGGTATAGTGGCAGTGGGTTATGATGGATGTAACAACCACGAGGAAATAAAATGACATAAAATTGTAGAAACTGCACAGTGTGGACTCTGTTTATCTCGGATTATTTGGAACATTAAATGATCTTCATAGAGTGACAACATTGTTCGAGGGACAGACATGTATTTGTGGTCAGAAGCCAATTTTTCAACCCATAATTTGGGAATATTGGAATACTGGAGGGTGTGCTGAATAAGTGCTCTTTCTTTTCAAGTAGTTTGTATACACATCAGGTCACTGTTGTGTTAACAGCATCTTATGGTGGTAGGTGCTTTAGAGTCAAACGAGCACTCCAGTAAGAATTGAAGAATATTACTTTTATTAACTCACACTGTATTACTATTGATGTGGAAAAAATATTTTTTTGATTGTTTGATTGTGCGGTTCTTTTCCCTTTTAGGGAAACACTACTACCTCTTTATGTGTAATTTTTGTCAGACATGTGCTTAAGAATTAAGTCACATGTAGGAGTTGTAGGTTGAGCACTGTGCAGTGTGACCTGGCACTCCTGGGGGACACCTACTTGTTGTTGCTATCAGTTGTGAGTCTGCAGAGTGTGTCACTACACAGTTTGTGCTGTTTTGTTGATCAGCCATGTGTTTTGTTTAAGTTTGTGCTCACTGTGCTGACCTGCTCAGCCACACTGACATTATTTGTGAGTTTTCTCATGCATTGCTGTCACAACACATTTTTGGCTCCAGTATGGTGTGTGGAATGAGGAGTCATTCCATCCCCTATAGGTGCTTCTGATGCCTACACATTGTGAGTTACTCCTCTATGTGTTTATGGACTGTACACTCCTCACCTGTCCACTACTGATGTACACACCACTTCAATCTCATATCTTCTACCCCATGCCTTGCCAGTGTGTAACCCTCCCCACCACTTCATAGTGTGACACTATACTGTGGGAGGATGATCTGTGTACAGTAACAATGTGCCACTCAGGACAGTTTCAGAATTAGTTCCGTGTTATTTTCTTCTACTAGTTTGCACTTATCGTTGCTCATGTGCAGTACATATAATTGAGAAGCACAGTCCTTTAGTCATGTTGTTTGCATCTGGGTTTCCATGAGTTGTGCAACTGTCTGTGATGGCTAAGCTGTGTGTTTGCTGAGGTACTGCTACCATTCCTGAGTGTGATTTTATCTGTGTGCTGTGATGATTTGTGTTGTGGGAGTTCATGGTGGGGTACTCAGATATGTGTGCTACTGGTTTGGTTGCTGTGCACACACTGCTTGGTGTGCATGCAGTGCTGTCAGTGTATGTTGCCTTGTACTTGCCTGGCGTGCATCCCCCTGATGTCCAGCTGAGTTTGCTATGTGATGGATTGGTATGTGCATCTGTTGTGCCTTTGTTGTAGATGGATGCAGTGTTTGGCCTGTGTTGGCTCTTTCTACTGACTGGTGCAATGTGTGTGATGTTCTATTTGCATGACCTTGTGTGTGAGTAGTTTGTGCATTGTGATTCATTCAGATGTGTGTTGCATGTGTAGTGTGCATTTCTTGTGTGTATGTTACATGCAGCAAGGTGGATTCGTGTTCATGAGCTTGTTTTGAGAGCACAATAGTGGTTTGTCCTCCTATATTTGACTTGTCACTTGCCAGGATTGTGCATGTGCATGCTTGTGGTACACTATGACACCATGTTCACTTAATGACTGGTGTGGTGTCTATGTCTGTATTAGCTGATTTGTCCGATTGATCCCAGTTAGTGTTCATGAATGGCATTTGATGATGCAATTCTAGTTTGTGTTGGGGTATGGTGCCTGTGCATTGGTCCAGAGTGACAATGTTGTGTATTCCTGCTCTGTCTAGGGTCACATTGCCTATCCACTGTTTCACTGCACATGGCTGGGCTTGTTGGACTTCTGTGAATGTTGTTTGAGAGACTTGTATTTGGTTATTGTTTTTGGGTCAGCATTGGTTCAGACATCCTTGAGTGTGAGTCTGACATTTGTAAATGCACACCAGGGTGTGTGATTGGTTGTCTGGAAACTCACAGGACATTATTTGCACCTTTATGTGTGTTTCTCAAATGTGTTGCGTGATGCAGGTGTGAGATGGGTAGATGGGGGGTATATGTGAAGGTCCTACTTGGGTTTGACAGTCAGGGAGTGTGACAAGAAGTCATGTGTGTTGTGCTGATGGTATACACATGTCAAGTAAGTTGACACAGATGTGTGGCTAGTCACTGTATGGCTTCTGACACTTCCTATCATTCCTGTGCCTATGCATAGCTTGCATTGATGTCTTCAAGAGATATTGCACACAGGTCACTTTGGCTTAATTGCAATCACTGTGCCACCCATGTCTGATTTGAGTGCCTAGGGGTAGTGTGATATGTTCCTCCTTTTGCATGTGATGAACACTATGTGGCTTGCTCCATGGTTTTCCAGGACTGTGCACTTCACTTTTTGTCCTAAATTGCTGCTGACCTGTGGTATGTGTATGTGTCAGTGTCAGTGTGGGATTCTTCTGAGGGACTTGACAAGCAGTGAGAACAGTTCAGTGGTTGCTCATCTGCAGTGTCAGTCTTCATTTCTTAATTATACTCAGTTTGATTCACATGAGTGGAAGTCAGGTGTGAGGTGGAGGGTTTTCCAGCCCCTGACCTTCTGTGCAGGGTGTTCATCTTCACCCCCACCTCCCCAGTCAATCTACCTTGCCCTTTGATGTGTGAGGTGTGATGTCGAGCCACACCTGGCTAATAAATTGTGCATGAAGGGTGGCACAGGAGGGTACACCGCATGTGCAGAAAAGGGTGTGGGAAGTGTACTGTGGGTAGGGTGAAGGTGGGGTCCTGGGAAGCTGCCCAGAATGCACATGCCTATCGCTGGCCCTGCCTACTACATTGTGCTCAGGTTTTCCCACGTCTTCACTGCGGTGACTTGCTCGGGACATTGCAGTGACAGGACATGTGTGAGTACACTGGGGGATATGTTCCTGTCCCCACCAGTGTCTGATGTGGACAGGAACTGTATTTCAGCACAGGAGTTGTGTGTTGTGGATGTATGCGGGGATGTGTTTTTATGTACCTGCGGTGTTGACCGCGGCTACGTCTTATTTGCTAGAAGTGGATGAGGTACAGCAGTGAAAGGGCTTGAAGAGATGGATCCATAGCGGTCAGGAAAGCGTGGCGGTGACCGGGATTCGAGTTTCGCTCTCCGCAGTAGTGCTTCCACCGTCTACGAGGGGCTGGTTTCTCTGCTGCGTTCTGATGGGCTGTTTGAGGCATCTGGATTTCTCTGGCGGTTGGGACGTCATTCCGCACAGCGTTTTTTCTCTATTGGCACCGTTGTGGAAGGAAATTCCTGGTGGATCCTGAAATTCCGCAGCAGACGGAAAATAGGCTATCGTTGCCCATTGTAATATGGAAGATAGTAGGACCGCCGATGGATGCGGAAAAATAGACTTTCTGCCACTGCCAGCAGCGCGGTTGTGCCTATGCCATCCTAATGAGCCCCTAAGTGTAGATTTCTGGAGGTGCCTCTAAATACATTGATTAAAATGACAGTAGCAACCCTGAATTGCTATGTGTGGGTAGGTTTTCAGTAATGCATTTATTATTGCCTGCTCAAAATCACTAACTATTTTTTGGGGGAAATAATTATTGGTTTCTTGTTTAATTTTAGACAGTAGTTCTATATAGGTGGAGTTTTGTTTATTTGGTAATAAGGTGTAGAGAAAAGGGACGCTAGTATTTTGGCATAGTGCGTGGACAGTATACAATTGATAGAATGGTTTGGGACATATTTTAAAAGTCCTGTCCATCAACCAAGTTCTAGAATGTTGGAGTTTTACTAAATTATTATCAGTTGCAAACATAATTATTATTTTATCTTTAGATTTGTTATCGTAAAGAGGAAATTGTTCTTCATTATGTGTAATACACCATTCTGGGGGAATTTCTACTTCTTCAAATGTTTTTGGAGCAGGTGTGGTGGTGGTAGTAGCTTTTTTTTGTTCGAGCTATAGTTCTTTTCAGGGAGGAAATAGAGGGGATTTGGCCAGTAGCTTTTTTGGGTACTTTAGGCAGCAGTTCCTCAAGTATCTCAGTGGTAGATTTTTCTGATTTATTGCTATCTACTTTTATATTGTCTACCACAGTTCTAACCTCTATTTCGCTAACATTAGGGGGGAGGTTATACTCCTTAACATACAGAACAGTTATTTCCTTAGTTATAGCCCTCCATAACAGTAAATGGAATAGTATTTACTACATTTCCAGTTCACTTTTAGTCCAGTTTGTTTTTCTTGGGTATACACATACCCCATGTACCATAGCAAAAAGGTTCCTTTTTGTGAAGTTATGAATTGGGCGCCTTCATCATTGTGATGTTTCTAATGCTAAATTTATATACTTACACTGTTGAATTTGATGTTGTTTTCAATGTTGATGCAAGTTCTTTGTTTGATTTCAGTTTTGTTGCTGATATTTCTGTTAGAAAAGAATATTTTTAATAATTGTGTTTATTTGTGAATGAGTTGGGGGGAAGTAGGGATAAAGTTGGAGTTTTGTTGGATATTTTAGGCAATTGTTTTTATTAGATTTTTTTTAAATACTTACTTTAGTTCCTGGTCGATTTCTTACAGTGTTCTGTAACTGTTTGGATGTTTACAGAGTTTCTGTAGAGGAGACATAAATGTAAAATATATATATTAATTATTTTTTCATTAGAAATTGTTGTTTTTGAAAACTAGCTTTCTGGAGTAGGAAATATAATTTTCTTTATTGAAGTCCTGTGTTCTGGAAGCAATGCGGCAGAGTTTTGCCTTCTTGTTTCTTTTTGATTTGAAGTGTAAAATAATGATTACTTTTCTTTCTTTATATAGTGTTTAATAATTGTTGGTTTAATTTCATTGGTTTGTTTAATAGTGTGTGTATTTGATTGGTTGTCAGTTATTGTTTTAATTGTTTTAGTTGTTGTTTTCCTTTTATGGAAAATGCTAAATAGGAGTCAGTGCATTTTTTTACTGGTTTAGTTCATTAAATGTGTACTAAATGTGTATTATATTGTATTTGATGTTCAATCAATCAATCATTTCAATTGTAAAGTGCGCTACATACCCGTGAGGTTCTAAAGGCGCTGTGGGGGGGTGGGGGGGTGCTGCTACTGATCGAAAAGCCAGGTCTTGAGAAGTCTTCTGAAGGCCAGCAGGTCCTGGGTCTGTCATAGGCTGGTAGGGAGAGTGTTCCAGGTCTTGGCAGTGAGGTAGGAGAAGGATCTACGCTGGCGATGGTTTTCCGGAAGCGTGGAACTATGGCGAGGGCGAGGTTGGCAGAGCGGAGGCTGCGGGTGTGGGTGTAGAAGCTGAGTCGGTCGTTGAAGTATGCTGGTCCGGCGTTGTGTAGGGCTTTGTCTGCGTGGATGATGAGTTTGAAGGTGATCCTGTTGTTGACAGGGAGCCAATGCAGGCCTCTCAGGTGGGGTGTGATGTGGCTGCGTCGGGGGACGTTGAGGATCAGTCGTGCTGAGGCGTTCTGGATGCGTTGCAGCCGTCTCAGGAGCTTGGTTGTTGTTCCTGCGTAGAGGGCGTTCCCGTAGTCCAGCCTGCTGGTGACGAGTGCCTGGGTGACGGTTTTTCTCATGTCGGAGGGGATCCATTTGAAGATCCTGCGGAGCATTCAGAGGGTGTTGAAGCGGAGACGGCGTTGACCTCCTTAGTCATGGAGAGGGCGGAGTCGAGGATGACCCCCAGGTTGCGTGCGTGGTCGGTGGGTTCTGGGGCTGTTCCTAGCGATGTTGGCCACCAGGAGTCGTCCCAGGCTGAGGGGGTGGGGCCAAGGATGAGGACCTCCGTCTTGTCTGAATTTAGCTTCAGCCTGCTGTCCTTCATCCATTCGGCGACGGCCTTCATTCCTCTGTGGAGGTTGGCTTTGGCGGTGTGGGGGTCTTCGGTGAGGGATATGATCAGCTGGGTGTCGTCGGCGTAGGAGATGATTTTGAGGCTATGTTGTTGTGCGACGTGGGCGAGTGGTGCCATGTAGATATTGAACAGCGTCGGGCTGAGGGATGATCCCTGTGGAACGCCACAGATGATCTCGGTGGTCTTGGAGCGGAAGGGTGGGAGGCGGATGCTCTGGGTTCTGCCGGAGAGGAAGATTGTGGTCCAGCAAGGCCTTCTCTTGGATTCCGGCATCATGGAGGCGTGCTGTTATGGTGCGGTGGCAGACCGTGTCGAAGGCTGCTGATAGGTCCAGAAGGATGAGGGTGGCCGTTTCTCCTTTGTCCATAAGGAACCTGATGTCGTCGGTGGCAGCGATGAGGGCAGTCTCGGTGCTGTGGTTGCTGCGGAAGCCGGACTAGGATGGGTCTAGGATGTTGTTGTCTTCGAGGTAGCGGGTCAGCTGTCTGTTGACGAATTTCTCCGTGACTTTCGCCGGGAAAGGGAGCAGGGAGATGGGCCGTAAGTTCTTGAGGTCATTGGGGTCCGCCTTGGGTTTCTTCAGTAGGGCGCTGATCTCGGCGTGTTTCCAGCTCTCTGGGAAGGTTGCTGTCTCGAAGGAGATGTTGATTGTTTTCCGGAGATGGGGTGCGATGGCTGTGCTGGCTTTGTTGAAAACGTGGTGAGGGCATGGGTCAGATGGGGATCTGGAGTGGATGGAGTTCATGGTCTTGAGGTTGTCTTCGTCACTGATGTTGGGCCAGGCTGTCAGGCGACTGGTGCGGGTGGTGGTCGCAGGGGTGGTGGTCTCAGCGGGGGATGTGGGGGTGGCGGTGTTGAAGCTGTCGTGGATTTCGGTGATCTTGCGGTGAAAGAAGGTGGCCAGTGAGTTGCACAGGTCTTGTGATGGTGGAATGTCGTTGGTGTTGGAGCTGGGGTTGGAGAGTTCTTTCACGATGTTGAAGAGCTCTTTGCTGTTGTTTGCGTTGTTGTCTAGGCGATCCTTGAAGGCGGTCCTCTTGGCAATCCTGATGAGTTGGTGGTGTCTGCGGGTAGCGTTCTTGTGGGCTGTGTAGCTGTCTGGTGTTCGGTCGCGGAGCCAGCTCTTCTCCAGCTTCCGACAGGTGCGCTTGGAGGTCCAGAGGTCTTCGGTGAACCATGCGGCTTTCGGTGTGATTTGTGGCGTAAGTCTTGAGTGGGGCGAGGGTGCCGGCGCAGTCGTTGATCCACTGTTTGAGGGTGATGGCGTCTGTGTCGGGGTCGGTCCCAGGGCGAGGGTGGTGGTCAGTTGGTCCTCGGTGACCTTGCCCCTGCAGCGGCATGGCGTCTGTTGGGTGCGGTGGTGTGTGGTGGGTTTCCTGAAGGTGAAGTGGACGCATCTGTGGTCTGTCCAGTGGGGTTCGGTGGTGTGGTCGAAGGAGACGTGGGGACTTGCGGAGAAGATGGGGTCCACTGTGTGTCCAGAGGCGTGGTTGGGCATCGTCACGCGCTGTTTGAGTCCGAGGTTGGCGAGGTTGTCGATCAGGGCGGTGGAGTAGGCATCGTTGTTGTTCTCGAGGTGAAAGTTCAAGTCCCCGAGGAGGATGTAGTCCGTGGAGGCGAGGGCGTGGGTGTAGATGAGGTCGGCGACCGAGTCGCTGAACTGTGGTCGGGGTCTGGGTGGTCTGTAGACAAGTGTTCTCCTGTCATGGTGCTGTTGGGGTCGGTGTGGATCTGGAAGTGCATGTGCTCGGCAGTGATGAGGGTGTCGTCGGTGTTGGTCGAGACTCTGAGGGTGTCCTTGTGGTTGATGGCGATTCCCCCTCCCACTCCGTTGGTGCGGTCTCTGCGGGAGATCTTGTAGCCTTCTGGGATGGCTATGGCGATGTCTGATGCTGAGGTGGCATTCAGCCAGGTCTCCGTCAGGAAGGCGACGTCTGGGGTGGTTGAGTCTAGGAGGTCCCAGAGTTCGATGGCGTGCTTGCGAGCGGAGCGGGTGTTGAGGAGGATGCATCGGAGGTGGTTGGGTTCTCTGGTTGATGGTTTGGCGGGCTGGATGCTGGTGAAGCTGTAGTTCCAGCAGGTGAAGGGCCCTTGGGTGCGCTTCAAGGGTGGCCCGGTAGCAGGAGGATGTTAAATAATGTGTGCATATTATTTAAGTATAATATTGATATAGTTATTAATAGTGTGTTTATAATATGTTATGATATATTTTAATATTTTTTAAAACATGTATTTGATTTATTTTTTATGCAGTGTATGTTTCCTGATAAATATATATTATTTGGGTGATGTTTTGTATGTTTTAAATGTTTTTAACATGTCAATATATTTTTTAAACACTATTATAGCTGTCTATTTTGTTAACAATATTTTTGACATGTATTTTTTAACTACGTTCGATATTTTTTAAAACAATATTATTGTGTTTGATATATATATATATATATATATATATATGCAAATGTGTGACAATATTTTGGTGTCGATATTAGTGTATTTTTTTAATTAAGTATAGGAGGTCAATATTAGTGTAAACAATATTTTTGTGTTGATTATATGGTAGGTCGATATTGTGTCTGCCGAAATTATATCAGTGATTCGCTTAGTAATTGCATAAGTGAAGGTTCTTGCTGGGTGATTGAATGAGGTTATGGGTAGTGCCTGGGTGAATGGATGAGTGCATGGATAATGCCTGAGTGAATGGATGTGTGCATGGGTAATGACTGAATGAATGGTTGAGTGCAAGAGCAGTGCCTGGGAGATTGCATGATTGTATGGGTAGTGCCTGAGTGAATGGTTGACTGCAAGAGTAGTGCCAGAGTGGTTGCAAGAGTGCAGCTGTAGTGCCTAGGTGATTGCATGAATGCAGAGGTAGTGCCTAGGTGATTGTATGAGTGCATGGGAAGTACCAGGGTGAAAGTATGAGTGCACGCTAATGCCTAAGTCATTGGATGAGTACACAGGTAGTCCTTGAGGGAATGATGACTGCATGGGTAGCGCCTGTGTGAATGGCTGAGTGCAAGAATAGTGCCTGAATGATTGTATAAGTACATGTATAGTGTCTGCGTGATTGAATGAGTGCAGTGGTAGTGCCTGGATGATTGTATGAATGCATGGGAAGTACCCGAGTGAAAGTATGAGTGCAAGGCTAATGCCTGGGCCATTGGATGAGTGCACTGAGTTCAGTGAAGGGATGAGTGCATGGGTAGTGCCTGAGTGAATGGTTGAGTGCAAAAGTGCTGCCTGAGTGATTGCATGAGCAGTGCCTGAATGATTGCATAAGTGCAGGGATACTGCTTGGGTGATTGGATGAGTGCATGGGTACTGCTGAGTTACTTCATGAGTACAAGAGTAATGTCTAGGTGCTTAGAACAGTGCATGAGTAAAATCATGACTGCAACAGTAAAGCCTGGGCCATTGGATGAGGGATTTGCAGCGTAAAAAGCTCTCTCCCTCACTCCGGGCTTCGAGAAGAGAATTAACATCGGCGGCGTATCTTTTGGGTTGCTTAAATGAAAGCGCATCTATGAACGGCGAAGAATTTTCTAAAACCGGCAACTTGAAAGAAAATAACCGGCGTACCATCTGCTTTGTTTTCTCCGTTTGCTCTGAGCCCTGTTCGGTTTCGGTGTTTGGGGAGGCGCTTCTGCTCTGAGCACACCTGTGACCTGTGTAGACTCTCAACGGCCGGAGCATTCTACCCGATACGGAGCTCGCATGGACACACATTGTGGAAAACTCTGTTTCAGCGTATAACCGGTCGATGCTCCAGCGGGAAAAAAAAATTTGTAAATTGATACCTGTATAGCGCACTACTCACCCGCATGGGTCTCAAGGTGCTTGTACGAATACCGCTGTGGAACCCATCCTGGCTTTCCCTGTGAGGTGTCCACTCCTGGGCACCCCCAAGGTGGAGGCCAGGCATCCTTAGCGTTGTGGGGGCCATTGTGAAGATTAAGCAAGCTATTGCCCAGAGTTGCAGAGTGGGACTCCATGATTGGAATATGCACCGAGGCGAGAATTATCAGGTCCGTGGAATTTTGAGCCCAAGACCCGCCGAGGCGGGGAATTGAACCCTGGTCCCGGGCTAGACCTCTGCATCAGGGTCTGCCGCTCTAACCATTGAGCCACACTTCTCCCTACAGACTGTCAAAGCAGAATTGCGGTGAGAATTTTGTTAATTAAACAGCGTATGTTATTCTATCACCTGGGGAGAAGATTTGGATAAACATTCATACCGTGGCTCTTGGATTGGAGGCTCCCTGCCCCTTGTTCCTTGCTCGTTTTAGTCGCTCATAGACTAACCTGGACTAAACAGCAGAAGAGCTTGGCTATACTAAAGATTTGTGGCACCCTTGGCTGTCTGTTCTGTTCTGATAAGGGAAAGATTGCCCATTTGGACAAATACGACTTTGGGACCACCTGCCATTTATTCTTGCCGCTTTGGGAGCACTGGAGCAGGACTTTGCACTTCAAGGTCATACGGCGCGGGACTGCGAGGACCAGCAGCCATAGCGCCTTGACGTCGGCCGCACCTGGGGCCTCTTCCCGCCCACCATCTTCCTGTATTTAGTCACGCCCATATCCGCGCCCCGCGGGACCGTCTGCGGCCGTCCAAGGCCGGTGGAGGTTGGGCTGGGCCTCCCCCCTTTCGCATATAGTCCCTAACCAGTGAGACTTTTATGTATTGTACTTATTAATGTTTATGGTTTTAAGTATCATTGCAATTTGGGGCAGGGAAATCATATTGTCTTATCTTCTTTTCTCTTTTATCGCTACCACGTTCCTTGGTGTGTCGCGTCATGGCGGCCCGCCCAAGGAACGTAAAGAAGCTTTCATTCAGCAACATTGGGGGGTCTGTGTCGGGAACCCTAGATCAATTTATCACTAGAGCAGCAGTTGTTTTGGAACGGGAAATAGAACTGACGGAAAAGAGATTATCGCTAGAACTCCTTCCTTCGAAGAGATCCTCTTTGGGTACAATCATGGCTGCTGTTACCCCTGAGCAGCTCACGGTTAACGGCATCTTGTGCGGGGGATCTAGTATAGAGCAGGCGGGGTCAGTTGGGTCAGAAGGGTCTCTGGCTTGCAGCTCACTAAACACCACCATAGATAGTACATCCATACTAGGAAATAGACTACGAGATTCCAACTCCGCTAACATTTCCTCCCAGTCCTTGGTCACTGTGTCAACATCGCCCAAACCTGGAATTGATAGTAAATCCCAACCAGCCACAGGCAAAAGAAAGTGTGGGGGAGGGATGCAAAAGGGAGGGCGTGCTAAAGTAATTAAAACCCATACATCTACTCAAGCACGAGTCACCTTGGGAAAATCCTGAAAACTCCTCATCTGTTACCAGCAATAGTCCTAATGCGCAAAAACTTCTACTGCCTGCTGATAACCAACTACCCATGGGCTTCTTGGAAACACTAGAGCAGCCATTAAAATCTTTGATCCTACCACTACTCGAAAGGGTTAGGCTAATTAATGAGAACATGGGGAAACTAGAAAGAGCTGTGATGGCTAATTCAGCAACTCTGGAAAAGGTTTCGGGGATTAGTCAGGGTTCTGGGCCCCTGCCCCCATCGAGAGCGGCCACTGTTTCCAAAGGCCCACCGATAGCCACTCCGCAGGACATACTTAACAAACAAAATGTCCAACAATCTTCTAACGCCACCGAGATTGGTAGAGCAAAATCAATTGTCACGGATCACATGAGTGTGGGATCTGTGGCCATTGGATGTGACGTCAGAACAAAGTTGGCCGCCCCCGAACACAGTGTAGATTCACATAGCAGAGGGACAAACGGTCTGCGGAGAACAGGCTCGCCTCAGAAGCTCCCATGTATTAATCTGCCCCCTGAGTCGATATCTTACACAGTAATCCTTTTTGGTGTACCAGGGATTCAATCTGACAAACTTGAGACCCATAGTGAGCTGAAGAACAAGGTCATCCATTGGCTCAATAGAAATAGATCGCCCCCAGCTTTTATGAATGCTGAGATTCTGCATGTTAGAAGGGTGGGGTGGTTGGGGTACAGGACCAAGGATCTACAGGGCGATTGTATAATCGTGAACTTTAGGGACCCCAGAATGGTAAGGTTCATATGTCATGATTCTGTGAACTGGGGAACCAGTGGAATACAAACTCATGATTTGAGCTTCTTTTACCCCAGCTCTTTCTCAGGCCAGAGTTCCTCCCAGCAATATAGATGGGTGACGATAAAAAGACGGCCATTCACTGCTTGTAGGCAGGAGTTCCAACTCCCCCTGATGAATCGATTTGAGTCACTACTCGGCCTGGAGGGGGTGGACTGACTGGGATCATGCTGTAGGGGAAACAGCGCAGATGGGTGTAAGGGAAATGGAGCTGATGATTGGGTAGAATCAAAAACAAGTAATAGCACTATGAGGGCATCATTAGTTGCTGGAAGCAAGGATCTAATTATATCCCCTAGCGATATTATAGATAGTATTGGTGCTCCATCTGGTTTTGTCAATTTGGAGGGTCCCCATGAGATAAAACCAGTTTGTATAAACCGTAGGCCACATATGGGCGAGTTGTCAGACGGGGAAGAAGCAATGGTTAATGAAGAGTCTAGGATCTCGGCTCTCGCACCTTCAGTAGTCAGCTGCCCCAGCTCGGCTAGTACCCGTGCTCTGGCACCCCAATTGGCCACGACTTCCACCCTGCCCTGTTTAGCTATCAATCAATCAATCAAACAATTTATATAGCGCGCTACTCACCCGGAAGGGTCTCAAGGCACTGGGAGGGAGGAGTCCGCTACTGCTCGAAAAGCCAGGTCTTGAGTTGCTTCCTGAAGGAGAGATGGTCGTGGGTCAGCCATAGGTGGATGGGGAGGGAGTTCCATGTCTTGGCGGTCAGGTAGGAGAGCGATCTTCCTCCGGCGGTGGCTCTGCGAATGCGTGGTACTGTGGCGAGGGCGAGGCTGGTTGATCGCAGCTGGCGGGTGGGCGTGTAGAAGGTGAGGCGGTTGTTGAGGTACTTGGGGCCCAGGTCGTGGAGAGCCTTGTGTGCGCGGGTGAGGAGTCTGAACGTGATCCTCTTGCTGACGGGGAGCCAGTGCAGGTCTCTCAGGTGGATGGAGATGTGGTTGCGGCGGGGGATGTTCAGGATGAGTCGTGCGGAGGCGTTCTGTATGCGCGGGAGTCTTTTCTGAAGTTTGGCAGTGGTTCCCGCGTAGAGGGTGTTCCCGTAGTCCAGTCGGCTGGTGACCAGTGCCTGGGTGACCGTCTTCCTGGTATCGGTGGGGATCCATCGGAAGATCTTACGGATCATGCGCAAGGGGTTGAAACAGGACGACGAGACGGCGTTGACTTGTCTGGTCATCGTGAGGGAGGAGTCCAGGATGAAGCCTAGGTTTTGTGCGTGGTCTGTTGGTTTGGGGGTGGTGCCCACGGCAGGGGGCCACCAGGAGTCGTCCCAGGCGGAGGGGGATGATCCCAGGATGAGGACTTCCGTCTTGTCTGAGTTCAGTTTCAGGCGGCTGTTCTTCATCCACTCGGCGACGTCTTTCATTCCTTTGTGTAGGCTGGCTCTGACGGTGGCGGGGTCGTTGGTGAGGGAGAGGATCAGGTGGGAGGCGTAGGAGATGATGTTGCGAGGGGGCTCATGTAGACGTTGAAGAAGGTGGGGCTGAGTGAGGATCCTTGTGGTACGCCGCAGATGACTTCGGTGGCCTTGGATCTAAACGGGGGGAGGCGGACTCTCTGGGTTCTTCCGGTGAGGAATGAGATGATCCACTCCAGTGCCTTCTCTTGGATTCCGATGTTGCTGAGGCGCTGTATTAGGGTGCGGTGGCAGACAGTGTCGAACGCTGCAGAGAGGTCCAGGAGGATGAGGGCATCTCTTTCCCCGTTGTCGAACAGGGATCTGATGTCGTCGGTGGCTGCGATGAGGGCGGTCTCAGTGCTGTGGTTGGCTCGGAAACCAGATTGTGAGGGGTCGAGGGATCCGTTCGTCTCGAG
The DNA here is from genome assembly GCF_964261635.1 of Lissotriton helveticus. Taxonomy (NCBI): domain Eukaryota; kingdom Metazoa; phylum Chordata; class Amphibia; order Caudata; family Salamandridae; genus Lissotriton; species Lissotriton helveticus. The sequence goes on from NC_136068.1 coordinate 414,451,150, forward strand.
GAAGGCGGCGAGCTGTTTGTTGACGGTCTTCTCGATGACTTTGGCAGGAAACGATTTATACATGACCAAGTTGATCTCTTGGAACATTGCTGGTCTGAAGAGTAAAATACCCATAGTAGAATGGACAGTCCTGATGAAAAAATACGACATCCTGGTCTTTCAGGAGACGTGGACAGCAGAACCCATATACTGTCCAGGGTACATAAACTTCTGTAAACCTGCAGTCAGAGGGAAAAAAGGTAGACCCTCAGGGGGTCTAACTATCTGGGTTAGACAGACAACCAACTACAGACCAACTGAACTGGTAGTTGATAGCCCAGATCTCCTTGTCATAACCCTGCACCAGCCAGACCTAAAAGATATGATTATCGTCAATGTGTACAACAGGGGACAGCCCGGTGGTCGTAGCTCCAAAACCTTTGCTGTCCTGGATACTTTCTTGAATTCAGTTGGGCCCGCCAGCAATGTCATAATTGCTGGCGACTTTAACTGCACGTTTGAGCCCTTACATTGTGATGGAGAAACCCCCATTACAGAGCAGGATGTACCATGGAATATCCCCCTGCTCGACCTCCAGCCAGTCAAGAAATGGATGGAATCTGCTCTGCAGTGGACGGGCCTCTGCCTAGAGCGTGGATATAGAGCAGCTAAGGGTCGGTCAATCTCGGATAAAATGGGTAAGGCAACCTTTGTTAATGGCCCCCACACAAGTAGAATAGACTATATCCTCATTAAAATTGAGCACTGGGGCATATTGGAGGATATGGTGATTTTGGATCGCCCGGAGAGCGACCACAACCCCCTTACAATGAGTCTCCAATTAAATGGAGGAACGAAGTGTAGCACCCAGACAGAGATAGTCACCGCCGATGCTCTGCTCACAAATGATACACGCAGGGTGCGATGGGCAAGGATCGCTATCGATCCCGGGGTATTGGAAGAGATTAGGCTAAAGGTTTTAAGTGCACTGGGGGTACTGCGCTCACTTCCATCCCAGGAAGATAATAATGGGACAATCATTAAATTACACGAAAATCTTTTTAATGATCTTACAGCCCATTTTTCAAAATCTTGAAAAATTCATGGTACAACAAGTCGTGCCGGGTTTCTTATGGTATCTTGGCACTGGCGATTAAATCTAAAAACATGCCCGATATTAGGAGAGCGAGGCAGAACTATCGTAAAGTCGGGATCCGGGCTAGACTGGGACACTCAACATTGGTCTGACCTACTAGTAGCCAGTAAGCAGAAAAATGTAACCAAGTTCTGGCATATAGTTAAATGGGGAAATTCTCACCAGTCCCAGGTCCCTACAAACCACGTTCCTATTGCGATCTGGGTGGAGCATTTTGAGTCTCAGTTTTCTGGGCTGGACCTGAACAGTGCTGACCTCCCCTCCGACCCGGGTCCTATGCTGAATATAAAAGCTATCACATTTGATTGTATGGAAGTCGAGGCAGCTCTGAAAAAGATTCCCTGTGGAAAGGCCCCGGGAATGGATTGCATCCCAGCAGACGTCTTTAAATACGACCCAACAAATTGGATTCCGTACATCGTATTTTTGGGAAACGCAATTGCCAAGGGGGCTAGCATCCCGGACTCCTGGCGAGGAGCCGAGATCCTGCCCATCCATAAGAAGGGGGATCGCTCCATCCCGGGGAACTATCGACCGATCAGTCTGATCGATTCCATACAAAAAGTTGTCGCTAGAATGGTCCTGGCCAGAATACAGAGCTGGATAGAGCTTGAGGATATATTATCGCCCTTGCAGGCTGGGTTTAGATCCTGCATAAGCACCATCGAGCAGGTCTTCAGGTTCCTACTGATTTACTGGAAAGTAGTCAGTCTGGGTGGTGGTACCTTCTATGCCGCCTTTGTTGACCTTAAGTCAGCATTTGACCTAGTACCCAGGGGCAAACTGTGGGGGGTCATAAGCGACATGGGGATGCCACAGGAGCTTCTGAATGTTGTAATTAATTTACATGAGGCGAATTTCGCACAAGTATGCTGGGGCAAGCGAGGGCAGGTCACCAACAGATTTCTGGTGTCCCGTGGTGTCAGGCAAGGGTGCGTTTTAGCGCCAACCCTGTTTCTGTTATTCATAAACAGGGTTGTGCAATACTTCTCAGCCTTCCCGACAGATGCCCCCTCTCTGGGTGGCACTAAGTTTCCGCTACTTATGTTTGCGGATGACACCCTTATACTTTCGCTGACACAGGTGGGCCTGCAGGCGGCACTGAATAAATTTGAGGAATTCTGCCTTGATCATGACCTGCAGGTAAATGTAACTAAAACCAAGTTAATGATCCTTACAAAAGGTAGACCTGTGGTGGGTCATGTCACGATGAATAACACTGAACTAGAACAAACTAATGTCATGACCTATCTGGGGATTGTTCTAGAGAGAAAATTGAGTTGGAAACCCCAGATCGATACCTTATCTCTCAAGTTTGCCCAGCTCTCAGGGTATCTGGTTAAAGAACAGAGATCATCGCAGACGAAAATGATAGGTCCAGCCCTGAAAATCTATAACTCCAGGATAGGTTCAGCGATCTTGTACGGAGCGGACCTTTGGAGTTTTGCGGATCTGTCCCCCTTGGTCAAAGTCTAGAATAAATTTCTACGGAACTTAACTGGCCTTCCCTGTTCTAGTCTCATGAAACCGCTATTAATGGATTTGGGCAGTCACTCTATAGATGATATTGCTCGTTTCAAGCCAGTGGCCCTCTGGAGGAGGATTTGGACCACCCCCGAACTGGCTCTCTTTGCAAAATCAATCTTGGATGTTAGATCCATAATGGGTTCGGGTAACATCTCGTGGTTCAAACAAGTTAGACTCCTCTTGGAGACCATGGGCTTGAGCAACTTGTGGACTGACCCCGTTAATGGCCGTTTCCCATCTAAAAAAGTATTTAAAAGCTTGTACTGGTCGGCTGTCCACCAGAAACAAACCGGCCAAACATCAGCTGCTTCTCTGTCCGGTTTGTTTCTGGAGCATAAACTCGACCCACTTTTAGAAGATTACTGGGACATTATTACTAAGCCCAGCGACAGGAAACTTTATCACCAGCTAAGGGTCGGCTCGCTTCCCATCAGATCATTCACTGTGAGAAGTTGGCCTGATGTGCAGTGTTCACTATTCTAGTGATCACTATATATCAGTCCAAACAACCCTTATTGATGATTGGTTGTAAGTCAACCTTATAGACCAGCTATCCTAGTAGCATGGATACGAGCAGTCTAAGGCTAAGACTCTAGAGGGCGTGTTAAGCCAGCTGTTTTACCATCACATTACCCCTTGAACACCCAGTGAAAGGACACCACACAAGTGTTATGAAAATAAACAATGTATTTATTAGAATCACAACAACCCTGTACTCTTTATGAGGACAGGGTGCTAAGCACACACCAAAACTCTTATGAAAATACTTAAGTTAGCACGTTATACACAAATGCCCGAGGGGCACGAAAAACCATATACTCTAAAAGTGGAATGCGAAATTACTAGCAGGTAAGTACAGTACTAATAGGCTTTGGAATCGCTAGGACTTGACTATAGAATCGTTAGATTACTTCTAGGAGGCCTAGGGGACTCGGGTGCAGAGTGTGCACTCTCACGCGGGATGCGGGACAAAGTCTATGGAAGCTAGAATTCACAAAGTTAGTGTTCACGGGCGAACCCGACCTGGTAGGGAGAAAACGACAGTGGATCCTGACCCTTGGATAGTGAGGCTATGCTGGGGCACCGAAATGCCGAAGTTACCTAGCCCAGGGGCTGCAGCTGCATAGGTCTGAAAAGACGTCGGGAATCCTCGTGCCGGACCAGGAGCCTGGAAGAAGGAAGTTGCTGGCAGGCAACCAGTGAAGAAAAGTTCGATGGATCAAAGCCTGGATCAAGGAAGAAGAAAACCTGAAAGCAGAGGGGACCAAGTTCTTGAATCACTGGCCAGTGATTAAGTGGGCACCAGCATGGCACCGGGCGAAGTCACCACAGTCAGGTGAGTGGGCGCTGCTGGGCTCTGCAATCTCTCGGACCAGGAGGCGTTGTCGGCGACCAGGATGGAGGTGCGAGCTGTCCCACGAAGGTTCTTGCTGTCGACGTCGCTGGACCCAGGATTGGGCAACAAGTCTTGGCAAATGCAAGGCCCACGCGGTGGACCTAAAATGGCGTCTTAGCCGGACCAGGAGGGTCCAGGATACTTCTCCGATGGAGGGAAGCAAGGGCCAGTCTGGAGCAACCAGACTAGCAGCAGTATTGTCGTCGGGCGTCGTTCGGGAGGCCACAAGCCAGCGGGCTAGTAGCCAAACAACGCGGTGAGCAGCAAAAAGCAGAAGGGCCCCACGCCGATCGTGGAGATGCTGGGGGGCTGCTCTTCGGTGCTGGAGCTGCTCAGGGTGGGGGCTTCTCGGACCCCAAAGCACTCACCAGGAAATTACTCGGTGGGCTTGCTGTGCAGAAGTCATGCAGTCTTGGCGATGGCCGGTCCCTCGAGGTCTCGTCGCACCCACGGTTCTCAGCTGTGCTGTAGAGGTGGGTAGAGGTCAGAGGTGCCAGGGAAGCCGGGTCTCGTCGAGCTGGGCAGTCGGATTCCGGAGGAAGGACGTGCAGCAGACCGCAGTGTTCTTAGATGGTGCCTGCGGATGCAGGGTGACTACTCCTTAGCCACAAGGGAGAATCTTGAAGAAGAAATCGTGAAGTCCTTTCGTGGAAAGTGGTATCTTGATTCCAAAGATGATCTAATTTGGAAGGGGGCCTGCTCCTACCTTTATCTGGGAAAAGGGGGCTGGCACGCGACTAAGTCCTGCCCTAGGGGTGGGACCAGGAGGGGGGTGGTTACACCCACTTCCTTGGCGGGCTTTTCCCCAGCACAGGGTCTGGAGTGTCCCTGGAACTGGTTCAAGCCAGCCTATGCACAGTGAGCACCGGGGTGCCACGTGCAGTCACCTTCCTCTGAAGCCCTGCCTACCTACAATACACAAAATCCTGTCTGGGACGGTGCTGGCACCGCCCCTGGCAGGAAACCCTTTGTCCTTATCTCCTGCTCTGGGAGGACTCCCAGCAGCAGGAGGGCAGACTTGTGTCTCGGTGGCAGCATCCATTTTGTGGATGCTAAGGCTCTGTCTGACTTTAACCGGGGTTAGGGGTTACATACATGTCGTGTCCCTCTAGAAGGGTGGAATGCTAACCCCGTCGCCAGAATTGGCGAGGGGTTAGTATTCCAATTCGTATGACACCTTACTCGACATGTTTTGATAAAGCGATACCAGAGTTGGCATATAACCGCGAGGATTATAATGCACTTAAGAGTATATGGTATGCGATATCGTGGAAACGGCTAAGGGATGGATCCCGAAAGCCGCAGACAGGCTCAGCTCATGCCAGAGCACCATCTCACACGATTCCAAGCACTCTGCCTTCAGGATTGTTAAGGCCTGCCATAGGAGTGACTGATAGGAGATCTGTGTGTCCATTTTAGGGTTAGATATAGGTATACTATATCTAAAGCAAAGGGTGAGTACACCACCTTGCCCCAGCTGTCGTGCAGCCAGTTGTGTCAGTTTAGTTAGTCAGCCCAGGGGTGGCATAATACATGCTTCAGCCCCTGGGAGGCTTCTGGGTACACCTCAGCCCTGGGTACAGGGACTTGGAGAGGGCCCAGTGCCAATTCAGTACTTGAGTACAATTTGGATAGAGAGAACAGCTAGGCTGTGGGTCTGATTAGCAGGCCCACAGCCAGGGAAAGTCGTAAACCAGTGCAGCAAAAAGCAAAAATCTGGGTGATCATAGGATTGCAGACCCTACTCTCCTACATGACCCCCCCCCCCAAACTTTGGGACAATAAACTAACCTTGACCAGGTGAGTCTTCTTGCTCTAAGTGGAAATACCTGGAGAGCCCATCAGCATTGCTGTGATCAGTACCAGGTCTATGCTCCACTGTAAAATCCATCCCCTGTAGGGAAATGGACCACCTAAGCAGTTTGGGGTTTTCACCCTTCATCTGATTTAGCCACAAGAGGGGCTTATGGTCTATCTGAATGGTGAAGTGAGTGCCAAACAAGTAGGCCCTCAGCTTCTTCAGGGCCCAGACCACAGCAAAGGCCTCCCTCTCAATAGCTGACCAATTTTTCTCTCTGGGTGTCAACCTCCTACTAATGAAAGCAATAGGCTGATCATTACCATCAAAATTCAGTTGAGACAGAACAGCCCCCACACCCAACTCAGAAGCATCTGTTTGGACAATGAATGGCTTGGAGTAATCTGGACTCTTTAGGATAGGTGCGTGCACATGGCCTGCTTTAGGTCATTGAATGCTTTCTGACAGCTTGCTGTCCACTGAACTTTCTTTGGCATCTTTTTGCTTGTCAGGTCATTAAGAGGGGTCACTATGGACCCATAATTTCTGACAAACTTCCTATAGTACCCAGTCAGGCCCAAGAAAGCTCGAACCTGAGTCTGGGTGATTGGAGGAGTCCAGTCCTTGATGGCCTGTATCTTACTCTCCAGTGGCTGAACCTGGCCTCCACCTACAAGGTGGCCCAGGTATACAACCTGTGTCTGCCCTATCTGGCACTTTGTGGCCTTGATAGTGAGGCCTGCCTTTTGCAGGGCCTCTAACACTTTCCTCAGGTGGACCAGGTGATCCTCCCAGGTGGAGCTAAAGACAGCAATATCGTCTAGATATGCTGCACAGAAGTCATCCAGCCCAGTGAGGACTTGATTCACCAACCTTTGGAAGGTGGCAGGTGCATTTTTCAGTCCAAAGGGCATTACCACAAATTGATAATGCCCTCCAGGGGTAGAAAATGCTGTCTTGGGCTTGGCCTCCTCAGCTAACCTGATTTGCCAATACCCAGCTGTCAAATCAAATGTACTTAAGAAGTTGGCAGAAGCCAATTTATCTATAAGTTCATCTGCTCTTGGTATTGGGTGGGCATCAGTCTTAGTGACTGCATTGAGGCCTCTGTAGTCTACGCAAAACCTCATCTCTTTCTTACCACCCTGGGTGTGAGGCTTTGGCACTAGAACTACTGGGCTAGCCCAAGGGCTATCTGAGGGCTCAATGACTCCCAGCTCCAACATTTTCTGCACTTCAGTTTTGATGCAGTCTCTAACATGATCAGGCTGTCTGTAGATTTTACTCTTGACAGGCAGACTGTCCCCAGTGTCAACATCATGGGTACACCAATCAGTTTGGCTGGGTGTCAAAGAGAACATATGTCTGAAGGATTGCAGGACTTGCCTGCAATCCTGTTGCTGATGTTCAGTGAGGCTGCCACAAAAGACAACACCATCAACTGATCCATCATCAGGATTCTGAGTGAGCAGGTCTGGGAGAGGGTCACTCTCTTCCTCCTGTCCCTCATCTGTGGCCATGAGCAAGCTCATGTCCTTCCTGTCAACATATGCCTTGAGCCTGTTAACATGGAGCACTCTGAGAGGGCTCCTGGGAGTTCCAAGGTCCACCAAGTAGGTAACCTCTCCCTTTTGCTCAATGATGGTGTGGGGCCCAGACCATTTGTCTTTCAGAGCTGCTGGGGCCACTGGCTCCAGCACCCACACCTTCTGTCCTGGCTGGTACACAGTCAGAACAGCCTTTTGGTCATGCCAAGCTTTTTGAAGTTCTTGGCTGGCCTCCAGGTTTTTAGATGCCTTCTCCATATACTCAGCCATCCTGGAGCGGAGACCAAGTACATAGTCCACTATGTTGGTTGCAGGCTTTTTGAGAGGTCTCTCCCATCCTTCCTTCACCAAACACAGGGGTCCTCTTACAGGATGCCCATACAGAAGCTCAAAAGGGCTGTAGCCAACCCCCTTCTGTGGGACCTCTCTGTAAGCAAACAAGAGGCAGGGGATCAGGACATCCCATCTTCTCCTAAGAGTTTCAGGTAGCCCATGAATCATCCCTTTGAGGGTCCTGTTGAATCTCTCAACAAGCCCATTGCATTGTGGGTGGTAGGGTGTGGTGAACTTGTAGTTCACACCACACTCCTTCCACATTGCAGTCAGATATCCTGACATGAAGTTTGTACCTCTGTCAGAAACAACCTCCTTAGGGAAGCCCACTCTGGAGAACACTCCAACTAGGGCCCTTGCCACTACAGGTGCTGTAGTGGTCCTAAGTGGAATAGCTTCAGGATACCTGGTGGCATGATCCACTACCACCAGTATAAACTTGTGCCCTGATGCTGTCTGGGGTTCCATTGGACCAACAATGTCAATCCCCACCCTTTCAAAGGGAACCCCCACCACAGGTAGTGGTATGAGGGGGGCCTTTGTTGTGCCACCTGACTTACCACTGGCTTGGCAAGTGACACAGGAGCGACAAAACTCCTTGGTATTCTCATTCATATGGGGCCAGTGAAAGTGTGAGACAAGCCTGTCCCAAGTCTTTGTCTGACCTAAATGACCTGCAAGGGGAATCTCATGGGCCAAGGTGAGAAGGAAACCTCTCAGAGACAAGGGGATGACCAGCCTCCTGGTTGCACCAGGCTTGGGGTCTCTTGACTCAGAGTACAGGAGTCCATCCTCCCAGTATACCCTGTGGGCACCTGTGGCATTCCCTGCAGCCTCAGCAGCAGCCTGCTGCCTGAGGGGTTCAAGGGAAGGGCAGTCTAACTGTGCCTTCCCCAGGTCTGCTCTGGTGGGTCCCCCTGAGCCCAGAAACTCAACTTGATCAAGTTCAAGCTCTTTAGGCTCAGTTTCCCTCAGTTCTCTCAGATCAGCCTCCTCAGAGACTTGATCCTCAACCTGGGGCAAGGGGGAAGGCAAAGCCTTACCCTTACTGCTCTTCTTCTTGGGAGGTGTCTGGTCCATCATTTCAGGATCCAGCACCTGTTCAGTGGGGCATTTTCTGGCCTGTGACCTAGTCACAGCAAGCACATGTGCTGGCAAGCCTAACATTTCCATGTGAGTCCTCTGCTCCACTTCTGACCATTGTGATGACTCCAAATCATTGCCCAACAAACAATCAACTGGGAGGTCTGAACTGACTACAACTTTCTTTTGTCCCTTCACTCCACCCCAGGAGAAAGCCACAATTGCCACACTATGACTAGTAGTGACATTGCCGGCATTGGTCACCAGGAAATCAGTACCTGGCATGATCTGTCCAGGGTCCACAAAGTTAGGTGTCACCATGGTGACACTGGCACAAGTGTCCCTATAGGCCTGAGCCATTTTGCCATTAATCAAAGGCGTCTGCCTGTATTTGCCCAAAGTATTGGGACTTATCTCAGGGGTTATATCCATATCCCCTGTACAGACAAGGACAGCCTGAGTGAGTGTGCCAACTAAGTTGTCAGACCCCTCAGTTCCCAAGGTTAACCCAACTAATGCCTTGGGAGGTACACTACCACTACTGACTGTACTAGGGGGTGCAGTTGCCTTAGGGGCTGTAGTGGCAGGAGTTTGTCCTCCTCTTTTGGTGCACTCACTAAACCAGTGAGATTTACTTTTGCAGTACTGGCACCACCTTTTTGACTGGCCTTCTTGAGTCTTCTTCTTCTGGGAAGCCTGACCCCCACCCTCTTTGGTTTGTTGGGGACCTGGTGAAGACTTCTGGTCATTTTGTTCACTCTTTGCATTACCCTTCTGGTCTGCTTTCTTCTGACCACCCTGGTTCTGGTTCTGCTTGATCCTTGTCCTGACCCATTTGTCTGCCTTCTTTCCCAATTCTTGGGGAGAGGTCAGATCTGAATCAACAAGGTGCTGGTGCAACAACTGGTTCTGACAATTGTTTAAAATTTGTTCTCTCATCATAAGATTATACAATCCTGTGTAATCTGTAACCTTGCTACCCAGCAACCAGCCCTCCAAAGCCTTAGTGGCACTATCCACAAAGTCAGACCAGTCCTGAGACTGAGTTTTCTGGGTGTCTCTGAACAGCAACCTGTACTGCTCAGTGGTTAAACCAAACCCATCAATCAGTGCATTTTTCAGGACCTGGTAATCATTAGCATCCTCCACTCTTGTAGTGAGGAGCTTATCTCTACCTTTGCCATCAAAGGAGAGCCACAGTATAGCTGCCCACTGACTTCGGGGAATGCACTGCACAGTGCAGGCCCTCTCCAAAGCAGCCATCCATTTCTGGATATCATCCCCTTGCTTAAAGGGGGGCACTATTTTAGTCAGGTGTTTAGTATCTAAACCCTTCTCTCTATCTCTTGGGAGATTGCTGCCACCAGTGGGAGCTAGCCCACTCATCTGCTGCTCTCTTGCCAAGGCAAGCTTCTCTTTGGCCAGGGCAATTTCTTCCCTTTCAATCCTCAGAGTAGCCTGTCTCATCCTAGCTTCATGCTCCATTCTCTGAGGGGAAGTCAATCTCCTCTGGGGAGAGTTCCTTCTCCTCTGAGAAGAGGCATTAGAGTGCAGAGATCTATTGGAGTCCCTAGAAAGAGATCTATCTCTCCTAACTCCAAGGTTAGGCCTACTTAGGGTCAGTACTGGGGGTCCCCCAGATCCTAGCCCAAGCAAGTCTAAGTTGGCCCTAGTTAGCCTTCTGACTACCTCAAGACCTTTGTCTACCTCGTCCCCAGAGAGTTCCCCCTGATCCTCCTCCTCAACTGCATTGGCAATGTTGGGGAGGTCTGGATCCTCAGAGGTTCCCTCTAAGGCTGGCATGTTCTCATGTAACTGAGAAAGCTTTCTGGCATCATATGTCTCTAAGAGACCTATCAGAAAGGGAGTGGTGGGGTTAGACCCCTGCTTCAGTTTCCTGGAGACACAGATTTGTCTCATCTCCTGAAAACTGAGAGCTGCATATCTTGAAGTGACCTGTGGAGGGTCAACACTGACCAGGGGAGTCTCAGTAGATTCTCCCTGGGTAGACATGCTTTTCTAGTGAGGTGTAAGTGGTGCACTTACCTACACTATATGTTTGCCTACTGATCCCTTGCTAGAGTTGTAGTTTAGGGTGTGCTAGGCCCTAGGAGCTACAACAGCTGGTTCAGTAGAACTCAGAGTATTCTAAGCTAAGTTATATGTACCTTTAGTACTTATGTGATCTTTCACAAGATATTCTTAGGGCATGTGTGGTAAAACAACAGCAAGCTCAAATCCCAACCGCTGCTCACCAATGTGAGAAGTTGGCCTGATGTGCAGTGTTCACTATTCTAGTGATCACTATATATCAGTCCAAACAACCCTTATTGATGATTGGTTGTAAGTCAACCTTATAGACCAGCTATCCTAGTAGCATGGATACGAGCAGTCTAAGGCTAAGACTCTAGAGGGCGTGTTAAGACAGCTGTTTTACCATCACATTACCCCTTGAACACCCAGTGAAAGGACACCACACAAGTGTTATGAAAATAAACAATGTATTTATTAGAATCACAACAACCCTGTACTCTTTATGAGGACAGGGTGCTAAGCACACACCAAAACTCTTATGAAAATACTTAAGTTAGCACGTTATACACAAATGCCCGAGGGGCACGAAAAACCATATACTCTAAAAGTGGAATGCGAAATTACTAGCAGGTAAGTACAGTACTAATAGGCTTTGGAATCGCTAGGACTTGACTATAGAATCGTTAGATTACTTCTAGGAGGCCTAGGGGACTCGGGTGCAGAGTGTGCACTCTCACGCGGGATGCGGGACAAAGTCTATGGAAGCTACAATTCACAAAGTTAGTGTTCACGGGCGAACCCGACCTGGTAGGGAGAAAACGACAGTGGATCCTGACCCTTGGATAGTGAGGCTATGCTGGGGCACCGAAATGCCGAAGTTACCTAGCCCAGGGGCTGCAGCTGCATAGGTCTGAAAAGACGTCGGGAATCCTCGTGCCGGACCAGGAGCCTGGAAGAAGGAAGTTGCTGGCAGGCGACCAGTGAAGAAAAGTTCGATGGATCCAAGCCTGGATCAAGGAAGAAGAAAACCTGAAAGCAGAGGGGACCAAGTTCTTGAATCACTGGCCAGTGATTAAGTGGGCACCAGGATGGCACCGGGCGAAGTCACCACAGTCAGGTGAGTGGGCGCTGCTGGGCTCTGCAATCTCTCGGACCAGGAGGCGTTGTCGGCGACCAGGATGGAGGTGCGAGCTGTCCCACGAAGGTTCTTGCTGTCGACGTCGCTGGACCCAGGATTGGGCAACAAGTCTTGGCAAATGCAAGGCCCACGCGGTGGACCTAAAATGGCGTCTTAGCCGGACCAGGAGGGTCCAGGATACTTCTCCGATGGAGGGAAGCAAGGGCCAGTCTGGAGCAACCAGACTAGTAGCAGTATTGTCGTCGGGCGTCGTTCGGGAGGCCACAAGCCAGCGGGCTAGTAGCCAAACAACGCGGTGAGCAGCAAAAAGCAGAAGGGCCCCACGCCGATCGTGGAGATGCTGGGGGGCTGCTCTTCGGTGCTGGAGCTGCTCAGGGTGGGGGCTTCTCGGACCCCAAAGCACTCACCAGGAAATTACTCGGTGGGCTTGCTGTGCAGAAGTCATGCAGTCTTGGCGATGGCCGGTCCCTCGAGGTCTCGTCGCACCCACGGTTCTCAGCTGTGCTGTAGAGGTGGGTAGAGGTCAGAGGTGCCAGGGAAGCCGGGTCTCGTCGAGCTGGGCAGTCGGATTCCGGAGGAAGGACGTGCAGCAGACCGCAGTGTTCTTAGATGGTGCCTGCGGATGCAGGGTGACTACTCCTTAGCCACAAGGGAGAATCTTGAAGAAGAAATCGTGAAGTCCTTTCGTGGAAAGTGGTATCTTGATTCCAAAGATGATCTAATTTGGAAGGGGGCCTGCTCCTACCTTTATCTGGGAAAAGGGGGCTGGCACGCGACTAAGTCCTGCCCTAGGGGTGGGACCAGGAGGGGGGTGGTTACACCCACTTCCTTGGCGGGCTTTTCCCCAGCACAGGGTCTGGAGTGTCCCTGGAACTGGTTCAAGCCAGCCTATGCACAGTGAGCACCGGGGTGCCACGTGCAGTCACCTTCCTCTGAAGCCCTGCCTACCTACAATACACAAAATCCTGTCTGGGACGGTGCTGGCACCGCCCCTGGCAGGAAACCCTTTGTCCTTATCTCCTGCTCTGGGAGGACTCCCAGCAGCAGGAGGGCAGACTTGTGTCTCGGTGGCAGCATCCATTTTGTGGATGCTAAGGCTCTGTCTGACTTTAACCGAGGTTAGGGGTTACATACATGTCGTGTCCCTCTAGAAGGGTGGAATGCTAACCCCGTCGCCAGAATTGGCGAGGGGTTAGTATTCCAATTCGTATGACACCTTACTCGACATGTTTTGATAAAGCGATACCAGAGTTGGCATATAACCGCGAGGATTATAATGCACTTAAGAGTATATGGTATGCGATATCGTGGAAACGGCTAAGGGATGGATCCCGAAAGCCGCAGACAGGCTCAGCTCATGCCAGAGCACCATCTCACACGATTCCAAGCACTCTGCCTTCAGGATTGTTAAGGCCTGCCATAGGAGTGACTGATAGGAGATCTGTGTGTCCATTTTAGGGTTAGATATAGGTATACTATATCTAAAGCAAAGGGTGAGTACACCACCTTGCCCCAGCTGTCGTGCAGCCAGTTGTGTCAGTTTAGTTAGTCAGCCCAGGGGTGGCATAATACATGCTTCAGCCCCTGGGAGACTTCTGGGTACACCTCAGCCCTGGGTACAGGGACTTGGAGAGGGCCCAGTGCCAATTCAGTACTTGAGTACAATTTGGATAGAGAGAACAGCTAGGCTGTGGGTCTGATTAGCAGGCCCACAGCCAGGGAAAGTCGTAAACCAGTGCAGCAAAAAGCAAAAATCTGGGTGATCATAGGATTGCAGACCCTACTCTCCTACATTCACCAAAAGATGGAAGGGCCAGGAGGCCGAATTCTGTCGATGGTGCCCTATCCGTGAGGAATCCGTCGGACACATTTTTCGAATGCCCGGCGTATGCAGCCCCTCGGGCAAAATGGCTTAAACCCATCTGTCGTAACATGGGTATCAGGGTCGGGTTGGAAGCTCTAAGGATCATTAGGACAGAGACTAGTGAACTCATTGTAATTGCGGTAGCGAAGTTTTTATGATGGGTGTGGATTATAAGGAATAAAGAGTAAGCATCTGACTGGTTTTAGGTAGCTTTGTTAGCTTGTCTTTCCTATGTATTTCAACCCACTTTCATATCTTTTAAATATGTTACCATGTAATGGCCATGAGTGCATACACATCTTTTTCTGATGTTTTTAGACTAATCCGTGTTCTCATTTTTTTTCTTTCTTTTATTAAGATGTATTTTACTATGTACCGTCTTTTATGATGAAAATAATTCGAAATGAAGACATATGAAACTGCATAGGTAGTGCCTAAGTGATTGCATAAGTGCATGGGTAGTGCCTGGATGATTGGATGAGTGCCTGGGTGATTGCATGAGTGAATGGGTAGTGTCTGGGTGGATGGATGAGTGCATTGTTAGTACCTGTGTCAAAGAAAGAATACAAAGGTAATGCCTGGGTTATCCTATTGGTGCAAGACTTGTGCTTCAGAGAATGGGTGAGTGGATGGGTAGCGTCTACATGAAAGCATGACTGCCTGCCTGATTACATTAGCAACATAATGATAGTTTTCAAATAGTGTAAAGGATCAACATTATATATATGTTATTTATTTCTAATTTATTTAAAATGTAAACATTTTTCACACTATCCTGCATAATATATTATTTATTCTTACCTTTCAAGTAATTTAGATACATTACTCAGGAGAAGAATTTTAGAGTAGTATTGTCCTAAACAGCATTAAAAGTATTTTCAAACTTCAACAGTAGATACTATAAAGAAGAAAAGCTGTTGTTTAATAATATATCACAAAAATAATATTATATTTTTAAAACAGAACATAAATTTAGAATTACATAACATTTTCAGTTTCCTTTTTCTGCTGTTCTCAGATTCCACTTAAGTTCACCTTACACAGGGATTTCAATGTAGTATCATCATTGAACAGCGGGGAAAAAAACAATCAAGTTGATTTGATTGTAGAAAAAAACCCAAATCAGGGTAGAGCATCATTTTCAATACGTTTAGCTATGTGTTTTTATATCTACACTTTGTTAATTACTTCCTTCATCTACAATAACTATTTTTTTTTTTAATTAAGTTTTATTGCATAGAAACACAAAAACATACAGTCGTACACCGTAACACATCTGAATTGCGTTGGTTTTGCGCCTCTAATCTCGTAATTACACAGCTTAAATGCCAACAACTCAGAATGGGCAGGCAGCGTATTATGACTGTTACGTATCCACTAGTACAAGGGAGCCGTGTCTTCTAGGTCCTAGCTACTTGCGATCCCCGCAAGTGTCCCGCTGGTAACTGCCAAAAATCATTTCACACATACCTGTTCCAACTAGCCTTCTTTCAGAGTATACCCTTTCAGCCCTCAATCCTTACTTCCCTCCCTATCTTTGCCCTTTCCATGTACCAACCCCCACTTGCTTCGCCTACTGCGTGTAGGAAGTTCCCTGTAATACTACTAAGTGTAGGTCCTACTTATCCACACTCTGCTATTTGCAAATTGGATCGCTGCCATACTTTTCTGCATCTCCTTGGTTCGCTATCTCCGCCGGCCCTGTAGCTGCACTCCCACTAAGCGTCTGTGCCGTGAATAGTCTCCAGAAATGTTTCAGTCGGCTACGGGGGGAAGTAATTCATTGTAGTTCTCCGACTGCGTGCAGCAATACAGCATGTCATGTGTCCATCGCTTAATAGTGGGGACTGGTCCTCTCATCCAGCATAGTGCTACCACCCGTTTAGCAATAAGCATACCCATATCCACCAATCTACGTATTGCATTTGGCACTTTTTTAGAGTATCCTAGGAGTACCACTGCCGGGTCTGGCGTCAGCTCCGCTTCCACTATCCTCCCCAGTTCCCTGAATATGTCTTCCCAGTATGCATATATTCCCGGGTAGTGCCATGCTAAATGCAGAAAGTCTGCTGCTGGGGCATGACATCTTTCGCAGGTCACCTCCTCATGTATAATAGAACAACAAGGACAAGACCTTGAGCAGGTACAGGTCAGGGATGGTCCCCTGTCACCTGGTCGTCGGATACTAACAACAGGGTGTTGTTGTTAAGAAACCCCTCACCCACCTACCTAGTAGGTGGCATGCTTCATCATCGGGGCCCAGCTGGATCACCGAGTGCGATCCAGCTGTGCTGCAATGTCTGTTTACAGCGGAGCGGGATTTTTTGTGAAAAGTGACAGTGCTATGTGTAGTGAAATATGTGTTAAAAGTACCTATAGGAAATACCCTTTTTGAAAAGTTTTAATAGAAGGGTCCTATGGCACGGGAAAAAACAACAATAGGATATAATGGAGGTAACAATGTACCTCCATATCTTTCTAAAAAGTGAGTGAAGGTCTACTAGTTTCAGCCTTTTACGATACTCGTGAGGCTTTCTTCAGGACCATAGGTGCAAGTGGCCAAAAAATCTTTGGCTGGCCACTGTGATGTGTAGTTATATCAGCGCGTACCCTAAAGCGCGCTGTGTGTGTGGTGGATCAGCATACTCACAGATCCTGCACGTAAAGCATTGTCTGGTTACGAGTGTCTCATTACTTGGATCCTGTCACCAGAAAAAACGCTAGGGGACCGTTTGTCGCCTCTAGCAAGGCTAAATAACCTGGTTCATGGTTCGGGAACCCGTACCTGCATAATCGTTCTGGAGTGTAGTAGGCCCTATTAATGTATTTATAGTGTACAAGTCTGTGCCTGCCATGCAGTGAAATGCGCCTAGTATTCATACAGCAGTATCGCCACATCTCATCAACTATCATTATTTGCAGGTCTCTTTGCCATGCCAACCTAGACCCGGTGTAACGATTCACCCTATGTGACATTGCTATTTTATAGA
Source organism: Lissotriton helveticus (assembly GCF_964261635.1). NCBI lineage: Eukaryota > Metazoa > Chordata > Amphibia > Caudata > Salamandridae > Lissotriton > Lissotriton helveticus. Next base: position 414,467,995 of record NC_136068.1, read on the forward strand.
TATTTGTTACTATCTTACGTGGGGATGTAGTCTTAATGACATAGGATAGTTCCGGCACCTCTGGCGGTTTGGACATATCCTCCCCAAACAGTTCCAGCATAGCTCTGCACACTCTAAAGTATTGAAATTCCTGCAATAAGGTGCCCGCACCTGCAGTCACTTCCGCCTGTTCCCAAGTCTTTGCCTTCCCGTCTTGAAATAAGTCCCCTGCCACCTTAATGTTCAATTTGTGTAGTGCACTTATAACTCCCTTGTCCTTGCAGGGAGTTAACCAAAGGGTCCACTCCACCAGCATATTCGGTGAATACAGCAATGCTCCACCCTGTTGCTGAAGCATGCAGTGCCATGCGTGATTGGTTGCAGTTATAGAGTCTAGTAACCCGGTTCTGCGGCCACTGGATTGAAAATCATTGCCAGTAGGGGAAGAGGGTCCGCAAATAGTTTTTCCATGCGAATGAATGGGATGTTCGACTCCCCATGCATCCATGTATGCATGTGGGCACCCTGCGCAGCTCTGTAGTATAGTTCGAAATCTGGCGCACCCAGATCTCCCATATCATAAGGCAATGTGAGCACCTGCCATTGTACCCTCGCCTGTTTGCCCGCCCATGCCAGTTTTATCATAGATTGTTTAAATCTTTGATAAAAGGTACGTGGCAATACTATTGGGATGTTTGTGAACAGGAACAGAAACCTAGGCACCACCATCTTCATTATTGAAATACGACCCATAAGTTAGAGCGGGAGTCGACAGCAAGACTCCACGTCGTCCTCTAGTTTACTAAATGCCATGCCATAGTTCTCCCGGAACACTATCTCCGAGTTTGTGTGTAACTGGATGCCCAGATATCTAACAGTGTCTATGGCCCACTGCAGCTGTCAGTGAGGAATGGCAGCTTAATGTGCTCCAAATAGTCTAGTATCTCCTCATCCATGTCCCCTGATCTTGATGTGTATAAGTCTGAGTAGAATTGTCTAAACCTCTTCGCTATGTCCACTTCTTCAGTTAAGATATCTCCCTTCGCTGACCTCACCGCCATGATTAGCGTTTTACCCCGCTTCGCTTTCAGCATCTGACCGAGTACCAAGCCTGGCCTGTCTCCCTCTCCATAAGTGTGTGCCGTAGCGTACTTGCCCATATGTTTCACTTCTCTATCTGCCTCTTCATGGTATTCACCTAGCAGTACTTGTATTTCTTCCTCAAGCTCCCTATCGCCTTCCACCACCTGTCGCGCCTCCAGTCGTCCCAGCTTCTGTTCTAAGTCCACCAATCTCTGTTGAATAGATTTCAGGACTCCTGAGTGGTTAGCCATTGCTTTTCTCCTTATATACACATTAAAGGCCTCCCATATAGTTTGGAAGCATTACATCAAACCTATATTTGTTGCAAAGTAAGTTTCTATGGCCCCCGCGAGCTCCCCTTGGTTGTATTAACTTCTTAGAGGTGGATAGGACCAGCAATCCCAGCAGTGACGTGGAGGCTAACCAACAATCTACATACGGGTACGTAGATTGTGGTAAGCTGAGTAGTGTGTATAACCTCCCCTATCTTGAGTGCGCGTTCTCCATACATCAGTGAGGTCCATACGGATCATCACACTGTCCAGCATTTGCGTTGTCGCAACAGTTCTACGTACCGGGCCCGCCGACCTGTCCTGGTCAGGGTCTTTAACCAGCTTAAAATCTCCACCTCATAAAAACTGTACTGTGTGATAACCACGTGTTACATTTGCCAGCGATGTGAAAAACTCAGGGCAGTCATAGTTGGGTCCATACGCATTCACTACCACCAAGTCAATTCCCTTCCCCTTACATCTGGATATTACATAACGCCCTCCGGTCTCCGCCATTAGCAACTCTAAAGTGAGGGCAGATTTAGGGTGTACCCAGGTCAATACCCCCCTAGCATGTGTTCTAAATCCCGCTGAGTTTATATCACAGATCAAACCCTTACAGCGTAGCATCGTGCTCGACTGTGGGAGATGCGTCTCTTGGAGCAAGGCTACATCAATGTGTTGTCTGTTCAGATAGCTCAGTACTTTACGTAGCTTACAGTGGTCATTGAGTCCTCTGACATCCCACGTCATCGCTCTAAGGGAGTCAGCCTGGTTCGGCTTATCTATTTCAGCCGTTCCCGCCATCTATGTTGACACTGCACGTAGTATACCCCAGCTGGTTTTGCATGCTTACACAGTGTACTGTATGCAAAAACCTAAACAGTCCCCTCAAACAACAATCGAACCTCCCCAACTTGGGATATTGGCGAGGTTGTTGATCAGGGCGGTGGAGTTTGCGTCGTTGTTGTTTTTGAGGTGGAAGTTCTGGTCCACAAGGAGGATGTAGTCCGTGGATGCCAGGTCCCGTAGTTGCTTCTTCAGTGGCATGAAGTTTTTGCGAGCTTCCTGCACCCGCATCGTGAAATCAGGGTACAAGGATATATCAGAGCCTTCAAACCTCACTGTCTTTTTCTCACGGGCAATGCGGAGCGCCGAATCCCTGTCTCTGTAGTTGAGCAGTTTTGCAATTATGGGACGCGGAGGGGTCCCCGGCGGTGGTCGGGAGCCCAGTGAACGATGGGCTCGTTCCACTGCGAACATAACAGAGAAGACTCCTTCTCCCAGGAGGGTGACCAACAGCTTCTCGACGAACAGTTCCATGTTCCCAGTGGGGGTCGTCTCTGGCAGGCCTGTGATTCTCAGGTTGCAGCGTCGCGAGCGGACTTCCAGATCCTCTGTCTTGTCCTGCAGGACTTTCCCTAGTTTTTTACGGTCCGAGTCTAGAGTAGTTTGCCCTCTTCCACTTCTGTGATTCTCCTTTCTGACATATCAAGTCTCTCTGTGTGCTTGTCCATTCTCTCCGCCATCCTATCCATTCTGTTGGACAGTGCATCCATCTTCGTGCCCAGCGTCACTATTCCGCTGTCAGTTTTTTTCCATGGAAAGGAGAAAGCTTCGTATGTCCGTGCCAGAGTCCTCGCTCTCTGTTGCCTGCATTCTCGTCGCATCAGAATTGAGGCGCCTTGGGATTTGGAGCGATTCTGTTCAAATGACAATTTAGTTTGGGTCTTATCTCCTCTCCCCATGGTGGGGGTGAGCCCAGGCCGCCCGCAAGCGGGACTTTGGCCGCTGCGTCTGTGTCAGGCTAGTTATTCGAGTCCAGGGGAGGCCTGCGACCCAAGCCATAAGCTCACCCCTCCAAGTTGCTTGTACGTGTTGGCGTGGTTTAGGCGTCACCAAAACGGATCCACTCCTACAACTGGGCTCTTCAGCTTTAGGGCCCGGCTCTCTGGCTCTCGCATACAGCCTCCGCCTATGTGCCGCCACTTGCTACAGACGCCTCCATGCCATCGCGCTGTCGTACCCAAGTGCTCTTTCACCCCACTGAGGTCTTTGGAGTGCGTTCAGGGTGTCGCGCTTCTCTGCCCCGACGACCTTCGCCTGTCGCGAGCCGCTCGTTCCTCCCGGCTCCGCGCTGATAAAACACGTGATGAGACAAGGATTGTGCAGCCGCCGCTACACTGCCCGGGGTGCTGCGTCACTCCAGCGCAGTTTTGTCCCCCACTTGGCTCGTGTCACCCCCTGCACCCCAATTTGTCCTATGTGTGCAGCACAGATCAGTCTTATAGCCTGTGCCCACCTTTATTTAGTTATTATTTATTCAATGTATAAAGCGCGCTATCACCTAGCAGGCATCCTGGCGCTGGGAACGCGACTCAAGGGGGGCGAGTAAAAAACAGGGACCGGCCACTACGTCCTGGGAAACTGCCAGGTTTTTACCCTTTTTCTAAATGGAAGGAGCTCTCTGAGTTGCCTGATATCCCAGGGGAGACTGTTCCGTAATTTAGCAGCTGCCACCCCAAATGATCTGCCCCCCGAAGGTGGTGCTGCTCATGTAATTTAGAGATGAGCAGTATAACAGTTGTTTAGGAAAACAATATAGATAAAAAAATTACTAATACCTTCCTCCCCAGCCATTCCTTTAGCTTTGGGAACCTGGAATATTCTGAATTGGCGCATTTACATGCGAGAGATATGGTTAGTAGTTGTTTTGGCAGCAATGACAGGGGCAATGGGTGGTGCAAGCTGCAGTGGCCTCTTGGTCAGAGCCCTGGCACTTAATAGTTTACAAATTAAGCACTGCGAAACGTTGTAGCATTACAATGAGATATTTTCCAAATCTTTCTATATATATTGTAGACAACATCTCTGATCCACAATTCGAACATCTCATGTTTGATTGGCTGTTTTTATCAATTTGTTAAAAGTTACTGATTTGCAGTCTGGTATTGTCAAGTATATGAATCGTTCTGTTTGTATTTCAGTGGTAGAAGTAAATTAACACTCTTCAAATTTATGATACCATCTGTAACTTAGTCCAAAATGTTTTCAATCTGTATTCCTTCATGGTCTAATACTCCAAGCATAAGCATTAGAAATGTGTGTGCATCTTGTTGTATATTGAGAGTAAATGTAAAAAAAACAGTACATATATCTAAAAATGCATTGCAGAACAGAATCTTTTTTCACAATTTCCTAAGATTTCATGATGAAGATCTTGTAGATAAAAGACAACATTCAGAATCACATTAGCAGAACACTTGATACCTGAACTGTTTTCCAACGGCTATCCTTCAATGTCATCAACAGCTTCCATTTTCTCTCCGCCTCTAAATTTCTATTCATTTGTTTTCTTTTTTTGAACCTCAATTCCATCTTTGACATATTTCCGTTTTGGACACACTACACGTTTCTCATATATGGGCTATTCGCCTAAATCAGGAGCATAAAGTCTTCTTAAACAATTGTAGTCTCTTACACAAAATGCATCAGCACTAACCCTTTTCTCAGTAAAATCTATCAAATACAAACCAGACAATGTTCTTACTCGAGACAATAATAACCTATGCCATTCCCACTTTAAACACTGTATTTCCAATATTTACAAAATCAGTGGCTATACTTAAACCTTGTGATTTATGAATAGTTACTGCATATGGTAAAGACAGAGGAAACTGTTGTCTGCGAACATACAAATCTTTTACATGCAAATAAATGTACAACACAAAGCCCAATATTACTTACCTCTTTAATTTGGTCAACTTTTATAATGAAACATTAGATTCCATCTCTATTCTGAAATTTTACAAATTCAAAAATGTTTCTCATTGCTCCATTTACTAAATCTTCTTCTACATTCAAATTACACCCTAGAATTACCCAACAGTTTTTACATACATGTAAAGTATTTTCTAAGCCTGCACTTTTAGATACAGACTTTTCCAAAGAGACCAATTTAGCCTGTACTTTCTCTGTAAGAAGAATGGTCACTCCCTGGTGTTCAATTTTATCAATAGCTTCAATATCTACTATTTGTTGTTTTTCCAGTTCAAGAAGTTGTTGATTAAATATAAAACACTCTTGCAGTGTAGGTATTAGGCAAACTATAGACTGCTTTTCTCCAAGCATGGTGTACATTACTTCAGCTGCTGTGTTTCCAGTTGTAAACAAGTTCCTTAGTGGCGGACTTTCTAAAGCCTGTTTACCATGTTTCGTCAAAATACCAATTCTTATGTCTTGAAGAATATTTTCGTAATCTTCATCACTTGCTTGTCGCATATTCTTGACAAGTTCTTTATATTCAAAATGTAACCACATGTTCACATTTCCAATACTTCCCAAAGATTTCTTAATGTCTTCACGGACAAGTATTTTAAAAACAGGTTGTCCTTTTACAGGAGTAAGTTGTAGTAGATCTACGAACACAATTAAGTGTTTTCCTCCAAACAGAACATCGTAATTTGTTTTTAAAATCTGTTGCATTCTTACATGTACAAAGGCAAGCATTACGTTTGAGACCATGCTCACCTCAACAATGATTAAAAGTTTCATTTTCTTCAGTACTATTGAGACTTCATAACAAGTATCTCAAGATAGCTTCTGATATTTCAATGTATTATCATGTTCAACTGGTAGGATAAGTAATCAATGTAAAGTAATCCCTCTAATGTTGTGTGCTGCTAATTCTGTTGGAGCTGTTACAACACAAGATAAATATGATTCTGGAGTTTTGTGTAGATAACTGGTCAAAACTTTAATTAAGAAACATTTTCCTGTTCTAGCTTGATCGCTGCTGTACAGTAGAATAGGTTTAAATGGTGAGCTTTGGCATTCTTTTTTTTTCATGTAGCAAAACATATTGTATCTGTTCTTACAATTGTAGATATATTTCTTTCTGTTCAATATTTAGTTGTAACTTTTTCAACTGAATAATATCCTGCTGTGCGCTTGTTGCATTGCAGATTCTACCTCATACATGACTATTGCTGCTTCATTTTCATTTTTGATAATTGGTTGTCCCAGTGGATCTTGACTCAGTGGACCAGAACTTTGACTATCTTGAGAACTTTCTCTAGCTATTTCAGCTGCAATAGTACTTTCTTGTGCAACCTCATCATTTAACATTTGTAGAATATAGGGAAAATTATGCACTGAATACTATCTTTACTTGTATTAAAAGAATCTTCATAGAAAAATATTCCCTCTTATCTGAACTTTCGCAACTGAGTTTTCTGTGGGTAATAAGATTGACTTTTGCACTGGTTTACCAAACATCCATCACATACAATTACGGCATATTTTTCTTCTTTTATATTTCCTGTAACTTTTCTTATAACGCTGTAATGTTGAAGTATTTCATACAGACATAGGTTTTCGAGATTTGGACTCTTTTTGGGATAGTATGTATCCAACATAAAAGTTTTAACAATATCTGTACTTTCTGGTGCATTCTGTGCTAAGTATTTGATTTCTTGCAAAGATTTTAATACTCTATTTCATGTGGTGGCAAGACCTAGACTTACCCACATGATTCCTCTTGACTTTTAATATAAACTGGCAGAGCTCAAGAGATCAGAACATTATTAGGATCCACTCTCTCAATGGGAAAGCTTTTTCAAGCTGAAGCTGTATACTTTCTTGCTAACACTCTTCCCTAGTGAAATTTCTTCCCACATTTCTTTCATCCCTGCCTTTTTAGATTTGTTTATATATGATATAACATAGCGAGCAACAGCAATTGAATTGTCTGCAACATACTGGATATCCATGTTTGCATTCCGCATTTTCAAAATAACTGGATTGTAGTCATTAATGTACTTTGAAGCTTCTGTTCTTTTTAAGCTGTATGTATTCTTGGGCGATATCCAGGTTATTGTATGCCTTATTGCTGACAAAACAGTATTTACTCTTCCTTCGGAAATTATATGACGCTGGAATCCAAAACGATATTTTGTATAAAATTTTCCTCTACACTTGTATTTTCGTCTGCAGTATTTCACACATCAATGACTTTCTCAAACTCTTTTTTCCTCCATCTCTTGGAATGGCACATGTAACATGCTGTTCAATAAAAGACAAAACAGTTTTATCAGTATCAGTTTCAAATATGGAGGAGCACTTCTGGCTTTGGAACTCCTTCTCCCAAACAACTCTGTTACCTCTCTAAGAGGTGGATTATTTTTATTACAGATAAATGACATCATGCAAAAGAAACAATTGATGGACGGAATGCTGGACAATGCAAACATTCACCCCAGTCACAAGGATCTGAGTTTAATCCATCATTCTTTTGCTCAAGACACCACCCCAGTTTGAACCCAGCCATATGCAAATCATGTGCAAATCAGTCTTGACCCTGACTCTGTTCCTTGTGGGAACAGTCCAGCCCAAACTGCCAAGCCAAATGACATCATAGCTTAAAACCTATAACACATTTACAGGATCGAAGGAACATAGTTCTCAAGCTGTCTTCAATTCAATGTTTTAACATTTGAATTTGTTTCTCATAGAAATTTAAGTAAATCAGCCCATGCATATTCAGCACAGCTAAGTGTTACAAACCATTGGTACCATGTTGACAAGCCATCAAATTAATTAACTTAGATTCTAAAGGTTCATGTTTTTGTTGAACTTTGTCCATGAATTCCTTTGCAGAAACATGTGAAAGATGAACTCCCTTTTTTAATATGTGGTTCACTGCATATGAAAGTATAGACAAATCACTTTCAAACAGAAGATGAAATGTATATGGAATGCGCTGTCCAAATCTTGGATCCTCAGAGTACAATCTTGTTGAGCAGTATTCTGAAGTGGGAATCCTTACAGCTTGCTCACCACATCGTCCACCTTCTCCTGTGGAGAATAGCTGTGGAAAACAACAAGCTTATACACTTTTTCCCATACACTCAGGGGAGTTCCCTTTGCTTCCCTCATTCAAAATAATTCAATACTGTTTCCAATCATTGCCTTTGAATGTAGAGGATGTATAGCATAATGTTCATAAATCTCTTCACTCTTGGACTTGTCTACTTTTTCTATTTGGCCACTTGAAATTTCTGGGTCATCTTTAAACAAGATTACCGGTTCATCAACATTTACATTGTTATAATAAATATTATTTTGTACCACATATAATGTAGCCTTTTGAAGTTTATTAACATCTACAAACTCTTGCTATATTTTTCGACTCTTAGTTGGTACATTATTAAAAAGTAAAGGTAAGTACACAACTCTGCCTTTCAAACCTTTTTGTAAATCAGTTGGTGGTAGCTTACCGGTTTTAGGGTTCATACATACTATAGCCTGAAATGGGTTCACAGACTGAATAGGAATAGGCTTGTATGCATTCCCCTTCCGGGGTGATTCAGGCGCTATACAAGCCTGTAAATAAATAAATCTGCCAGTTCCTGAGGAATAGCTACCAAAGCGAAGTTGTTATGAACTGCTCTAGCTGGCCTTTGGTTCCCTTCTAATTTGTTGTAACAATATCTACAAATACGTTGATCAGTAGCCAACTCAAACCGACCTTCTACCAACATATAAGCACCAAATTGCTGCCACTTATCAGTTTTCCCTTTTACCTTGTACATATAAATAAACATTCCTAGTTTGACTTCCATAGTTAGTACGCCAACAACAAATACAAACTTTGTTTGGTTTTTCAGATGAAACAGTCTAAAATTTGTTATTACTTCTGCATAGTCGTCAATACTAATCTCGTTCACCTGTTCTTCAACACCTACACTTATCAAGCTCTCACTGCTGTCGTGAACCAAAAAAACGAAACTGCATAAATCACAAACCTTTTGTACATCTGATAGTGGACAGTGCAGAAGAACTGTGTTCATTTCACTCAAACATAATGCAGGACTTTTTATATAGTAGAGTCTCCTTACTTACTTCGGCATTTCTGAGTGGTGTACTGCTAACATTCTTAAATGACGAAAAGTACTTTTACACACTTTTCTTGAAAGACAAGCCAGAGAATGACCCTGCAAGTTAGAATATTTTCTTATTTTACTTGGATCTAGTCCTTGTAACATCTTAATCTTTTGTTTAAGACTTTTTTTGGAATATTCACGTCAAACAAATTGCAATATGTCAATAGATTCCTGTTGAGTATTGCAACTACTGCTACAATCCCACTTATATACAGGAGCTTGTCTACGCTTACCTTGAACTTCTTCAGTTATTACTACTTCCACACTATTAACAACGATTTTTTCTTTTGGAATGGGACAGCCATCTTTCATCTCATAGTATCGACCTCTAGTATCGAATTCCATGAACTAATGTGTTCTTTTGAAAATAGCTTTCTTCATTAAAGACAGGCTCAGTACTAGAAGTGTGCTTCCATTCACCAGTAAAAGTTTTACAAAAGTTACTTCTATTAAACAGTCTTTTTCTTTTACTTTTCTTCTTCATAAACTGCATTGTTTTATTCAATGTTTTCATTAATAATAATAATGATAAGACAGAATTTTCTAGAGCGCGAAACAGTTACCTCAGCCAGAGGTGTCCCGGCGCTAAGTGAGCAGTTCAGAGAGACAGGGAGTAATACCGGTGGCTCAGATATTTTGAGTGAAGAGCCAAGTTTTTAATAGCTTCCTAAACCCAGTTTCTATGGTTGCCAACTGAATGGCAAGCGGTAGGGCATTCCACAACTTCGCCGTGCTGGCCGAAAAGGACCTGCCGCCTTTCTAGCTCGCGGGGCCTGTATGTGGAAAAAAAGTTTGAACGCAAGAGTCTCGCCTGTTCATACCTAGGAAGTCTAGCTTTAAGATAGTTTGGGCAGATCCCGCGAAGAGCTCTAAAGGCCAGGGTTAGCGCCTTGAATTTGATTCTGCTTGCCACCGGCAGCCAGTGCAGTTCGCGCAGATGCGGAGAAACATGTTGTTTAAAAGGAATATGTTTCAACAGCCTCGCAGCCGCATTTTGCATGTACTGCAAACGTTGAATCAAGTATTTAGGTAGGCCCAGGTAAAGGCCGTTTGCATAATCCAGCCTTGACGTAACCGTCGCATGGATTACCATTTTACGACAATCCACCGGTAGGAGCAGGAGGAATTTACGCAAATTCCTCAATTTACTCAAACACCCTGCTGCCACCTGCTGGATGTGGGAGGAGAAAGACAGGCTATCATCCCATCTCACCCCCAAATTTTTCGCCTTTATACTGGGGCGAGGTGCAGCGCCCATCTCAGATAGCCACCACAAATCCGGGGAGGGGGGGCGCCTCTCCCAAAAAAGATCACCTCCGTCTTGCCCGCGTTCAATTTTAGTTTGTTGGAATTCATCCATCTGGCTACATCGTGGAGACACCCTTTGGATTTGGCAAAAGCTGCCTCCGACACTTCTGAATAGGGAAAGACAAGCTGGGTGTCATCAGCGTATGAAATTGCAGTGACCCCCCATTTGGCAATTAGGGTAAATAGTGGCGCTAGATAAATATTAAAAAGCAACAGGCTGAGCGCCGATCCCTGAGGGACCCCGCACTCCAGCCGCTTCGGTTTAGAGGAGAAACAGCCTAGTGCCACTTTCTGCGACCGATTAGTCAAGTAGGAATGCAGCCACCCAAGAGCATTATCCTGCAGGCCAATATCCTCTAAGCGCCGCAAAAGTCTGCCGTGGTCGACAGTATCGAAGGCAGCAGATAGATCCAGGAGCACCAGCATAGCAGATGCTCCTGAATCTAAAGACCACCTAACGGACTCCGCTACCTCAATCAGGGCGGTCTCGGTACTAAAACCGGACATGAAACCCGATTGCGTTTCATGCAGGATTTTGTTCTCCTCCGTGAAACTATTCAATTGGCGCTGAACCAGTTTTTCCATCATTTTACCTGGAGCGGCCAATAGGGAAATTGGGCGGAGATTACTGAGATCCCCCGGATCCCTGTTCGTTTTTTTTTCAGAGGTAGGAGTGTGGCGTGTTTCCAGCAATCCGGAAATACCCCTGATGTGATAGACCTGTTCCATATATGCATAAGAGTTGCCACAATAGACTCCGCCATCATATTCCACAACTTCGGGGGGCAGGGATCGTCCGGCGCCCCTGATTCACAGCGCTTTATTTCCTGCAAAGCCTTCTCGAAGGAAATCGGGTGGCAAGGGTATGCTAATTTCAACTGTGTCTGTCATTTCAGTGGGGCAGGGGGGAGAGAAGGTATCATACACTATCTTAATTTTATCAGCAAAGAAGTTAGAGATGTCTTCACAAAGAGACTCAGATGGGATGACTTCTGTTTCGATACTTCTAGGCTTAAAAAAAGACTGTACTATTTTGAACACTTCTTTGCTAGATTGACCCGCTTGTTAGCTAGAGGTGGCAATGAAAAGTTTTTTTGCTTTTTTTATTGATTTATGGTGCTTTGCGGATGGCTGTTCTATAGCAAACCTTAGCTGATTCGCAATAGTTCACCCGCCACGCCCGCTCCAGCCTTTTACAGGCTGACCTTTCTGTCATCAGCTCGATTGAAAACCATGGGGCTGAGGGGGATTCCCTGCGATAAACGGCGAATCTAGCTGGGGCGATGGACTCAACCATATCGCCTATCCATCGATTCATTGCGGCCGCATCCGTGTTAGGATCTGAGGTCAGTGCCGGGGGATTCATTGCCAGGACAGGGCCAATGGTGTCAGGTCGAAGGTTTTTCCATTGCCTATGAAAAAAAGAACGTCTGCCACCGGCCCGACCACCACATGGTAGAGTAATCGCAAAAGAGATTAAGAAGTGATCCGACCACAGCAGCGGCTGCGGCGCCTCTGCTGTCGTGTCCATAATGTTGGAAAAAATTAGATCAAGCGTGTGACCTGCTCTATGTGTGGGGCCGGTAAGAATTTGTGTTAAATTGGCAGCGCTCAGGATAGAGATTAGCTGAGCCGCCAGGGGGCAGCTAGACCTATCTACATGCATATTAAAATCACCCACTATTATAAAGTAAGGATGTAGGAGGGAGCTTTGGACAATAATATCCATAAGTTCACCTGAGCTGGCCCCAGTACAGTCAGGAGGCCGGTAGATAACTATCCCGGCCAGTGAATGTTGGGGGTTGACTTGTAGGCAGAATTGTAACCCTTCCAACCCTATAATGGTAGTGGGTAGCGCAGATGTAAGTGTAAATTTGTCCTTAAAAATAAGAGCCACCCCCCCTCCCCTTCTGTCGCTTTCCCGATTTGAAAAGCTCATTTTAAAACCCTGCGGGACAGCTAAGGCGATAGTGGCCAGATTATCATCATTCAGCCATGTTTCGGTCAGGAACATAGCGTCCCACTCCGAGTCCGCCAGCAATAACCAGATATCTTCTGCGTGCCTAGCAAAAGATCTACAATTCAGTAGGCCCGCTCTAAAAGTTAATTCGGGGAGACCCGCTAAAGGGTTGGGTTGTTGTTTACCAATCGGGCTGTGTGACACGGAGTCCTCGCCTAATACCTTGCCACAGTGCAAACACACCTTCTCTTCAAAACTAGTATAAATAATTTTCGTTTCAACTCAAAAGCAGTATCTACTACATTTTCAATGTGTTGCTTCTTCTTATACGCGGCTGGTCTTTTATACTTTTTACAATCTCTTAATACATTTTTAAATTACTCCTTTGATGAAGAAGAATGACTTTATTGTGTAGTTCATTAAAACCATTACAATTTTAGCATAAAATACATCAGATGTGACAACAGTTTAATTTACGCTTTGAATTGTGCAAAATTACAAGTTTGTTTGCTCTTCTTAAAATGAGGCGTTAAACATGTGTCTAAAAACCAAGTCAACGCATTTATGTCCGAAATGTGAAAGTGTCCGCTGACTCCATTCACAGGGATTGTAAGGAAGCTTGAATTCATTTTTGACTGCCGATAGGCTGGTCCAGAAATTTCCCTTACCATAGTTAGAACAATCCCTGCTAATAAATAATTTCATTTCTAAGCACTAATCTAAAAAATGAGAATATACATCTAAAATCAGTAGAAAAACGGACTATGTGCAAGTGAGTGCCTAATGACAGCTATCCTCCACTTCGGTTATATGTAAACCTGCACTGTGCCCTTTGTGGCTGCCGCGTGATTGAAGTTCATGTTCAAAAGTGTGGATTAATGTACCAAACTTAAGGTAAATGTTACGATCTTAAATTGGGAATGGAGCGTATTTCCATCTCATGGAGTTGGAGCTTTGTGCAAGTTTTGCTAAGTGACCGCTGTCCTCTCTTCTAATGATTATGTACTTGCACTTTACAGTGTAGGGTAGCCGCAAGTCTATGGCACATATTCAGCACTTTGGGTTCAATATTTGTAACAGTTTGCTGACTTGTTTCAAGAACTTGGCTGCCCTGCATGAGAGCTGTAGCGACTGGCTATTTAATAATGCCATTACGGCGGTCGACATGATTGAATCCGGAGAGAATGGAGAGCTGGAAGTAGAAAATGCCGTCTCCAGTTATTAACGGTTGGGCAAATGCACAAGAAGTGTAAAACTGATTCTTCTGCATGTTCTCAGAGCCGGCACAGACTGGTTGTCCATGTTCGTTTCCATGTTGGAACCTGGTTGAATAAAAAGCAGCGAGTGCTGTGTAGTTGGATATATGTGATGTACAAGATACAGCTGCGGTGACCGGTCCCCATACGAGGATAATAACATCCATTAGTGTTTCTTCTTTGCAAGCGCTGCTTTGTCTAATAGTCAGGTTTTGTGTTTGGCAGCATTGTTTACTATTTTTTTTATGCCGGAAAGCTGTTGTTTGTGCCCCATGCTTTGTGCAAGTTGAGAGTGGTTAACGCTTGCTCAAGCGTGGTAGGCCGTTCTTTCTTGCCTTTGGCTGGTTCTTTAGTTCCGTCCAGCAGAGACTTACCAAGGGTTCTTCTTGGGCTGCTCTCATCCTCCAGCACAATTTTAGCACTGCTGCTAACCTTTCCGAGAGTTGGTTCAGTAACCCAAATTACAGGCAAACTTGTTCCTGGAAAGTAAATTGCGAATGCGAAAAATTTGTTTGAAAAGACAGGATTGTTGTAGATTCAAAAACTTTGCATCTTTGCCTTTGAAAAGTTCGGAGCAATAAGTGAGAGTTGGGAGAAACTTAGCAGCAATTACTTTTAGAAGATGGGAGTTGGAAGGGCACATTAATTTCAGTCTTAGATTGTTTAGTGCGAAACATAATTTGTTCGCCTGGGCTGGTCTTCTGGTTAGATAGTCTTCAAGTGTGGATTTGGAATCTACCACCACTCCTAAGTATTTGTAAGAGCCAATCTGCTCTATACTATTCCCTGCTGCAAACTATTTATGTTTTTTATATGGGACCTGGTATTTGCAGAGAAATAGATGACCTGTGTTTTGTTGTAGTCAAGCGATATTCTGAGCACCTCTGTGTATTCCAACAGCTTTGTGATCAAGCGCTGTAGGCCAATCAGGGTCTGGCTGCATAGAACAATGTCATCAGCGTATTGCAGACTTCTAACATGGTGATTAGCTAGCTTCGGGGGTCACTTTGGACTTCTGTCAACCTTTTGTCTAGATCTGCTGTAAATATGTTAATTAAGCTGGGAGCTACCACACACCTTTGTTTCAAGCCTCTGTGCGTTGGTATCTTCGCTGTGGTTCTTTCTCCGTTTCCTAGCTCTACCTGTACCCAAGTGGCTGAGTGCAAGTTAATTATGGCTCTGAGTAAACTTGGCGGGCTGCCCCATTTTTCCATCTTTTGCCATAGGAGTTCTCTGGGTACCATTTTGAACGCCGATTTCAAGTCCACGAAACATTTATACAATTTGGTGGACTTGTACTGCCCTTTTTCAGCAAGGAGATTCAAGGCCAAGTGGTTACACTTTGTGCTTGAGCCTGGTCTGAAGCCTGTTTGTGAGATTCGTAGGATCTTGCTGGAGATGACCAAATCTTCGAGATCAACAAGAAGATTTGAGGCATACACTTCTCCATGATGCTGGTATACTGTTTGATTGAAACGCGTGATTAAACAGCGGGGTGAAGAGATTGGCCCAGAAACGTTGGTCGGGTTCGAATAGCGCGTTTGGCAAGTCATTTGGGCCCAGGGATGGTGCTGTTCGTCCATAGCTGCTTATTTGTCAGTATGGCTCAGGTGGCCTATCCAATCGGCCTCAGGGATATTTGCGTTGTGATGTCGAAAGGAGCCATTTGCTAAACTGTTTAATTCTGCCCAGAACTTCTTGTTGTTATTTGATTTGCTTGTATTCAGCAGCTTGAGCCAGATATTTGTTAGGTATAATTTCTTTTCTGAATTACTCCACTTCTAAACATTCATACACGTATCTCTTTAAATTGTTTGTCTTTTTCTGGCGTGTTGTTTTCCAAAAATAATGTTTTTTTCCCATTACAATACTTTGTTTCCTTGTGCTTTGTTGTAAAAATTATTTTTCGTTTCATCACTATTATCTTTCTTTAATCTCTTTACAACTTTTTAAAGAAAATGTTTAGTACTCTTACCAGAACAGATTTTATCCTGAGTAACATTTTGGTCTTTTTGTAGTCCATTCTTTTTGGATTTGTTGAAGTACTTCTGTTTTTTTATATCTTCTCTTTTCAGGTTTTCCTGCCATGTTCAATTTGTAATCTAAACAACATAATTTTCTTAAAAAAGAAAGAATAGTTTCTTACATCAATTAAGTATTTTTAATTAATTACATGTTGATATTCATAATAACTAGTAAACAATTAATTACAATTACATTGCTATTCCCTTTATAACAACTTAAAAAAGGTACTGAAAAAAACAAGAGAAGTTTAGAAAAAAAAGCAACAGAGATAACATGGGCGTAGAAAGATGCAACATAAATGTAGAAAGAAGCACCAGAGGTGCAGAAACAGTCAAGAGAAGTGCAGAAAGAAGCAAGAGAACTCCAGGAATGCAAAACAGCAATTTTTGCGATATTACTATTGTAGGTCTCACCATGTTCCTAAATATATGCATACATGAATCTCTACCTTTTGCTGCTGGCATCACGCATAATAGAAACATACAAATAGTTCTATACCTGTATTACACACATCTAGCATCTTAAGATGCATAACACGTATGAGAATACATGCGCAAGTAGAGACACACTTCGGTCAGAAGACCATGCAGACCTTAAAACTTCACAAAATGCACTTCCATTTCAAGCAAAAGCCTACAATTATGCGGCACTTTCAAGTGTACCTTTCCACAGACTTGTACAAAGTAGCCTTATCACTAATACCTTTACCAATTCATCTTAAACATCACTTTTGTGCTGCAGCTTTACTACTACTCAGGGTATTGGGCCTAGCCAAATATAAAGCAGTAACCGTTCACATGTCTCTGTTGCAAGTCTCACCATATTTCCGAAGGCATGCATGCACATGTCTGAACCTTTTCCTAGTGGTATCATATGTAAAAGAAACATACAAATAGATATATACCTGAGTTTTATACATCTAGCATCTTCAGATGCACAACACGTAAGAGAATATATGTGCAAGTAGAGACATACCTCAGTCACAAGACTATGCAGATCTTAAAACTTGACAAGACTGTACTTCACATTCCAAACATACAAGTAAAATGATGTGCCGTACTTCAAGTGTACCTTTCCATAGACTCATACAAACAACCATAGACATTAATCCATCTAACAATGTACACATATTAATATGCACAAACTATTTCAATCATCATTTCAGTACAATAAAACAAACTACAATTCACATCTGTACATTTCGTAACATATTGCAAACATCACACGTCTCAAATAATTTAAAAACTTTGAGAATACAGCTTTTCAAATCTAAAAATATCACTACAAACAGTAAAGCACTACTACATAATACATAATACAACTTACAAATTTGTAACTCGCCTTTCAAATAGTATTGCAGAATATGATATATCAGAAACTCATAAAATATTTTCTTTTGCACACAATAAATGAGATGCACCACTCTCAACAACATAAAACCAGTAATCACAAACTTTCCCTCTCTTTCTGCACACAAATAAATGTAAGTAACAAATCACATCGCTTTCTACATTATTTGTAATTGTGAAAAAAAATTATATTGGTCAGACATTTTAACCCTTTTTAACTGTCTTCTAAACTTACCCAAATTGGTTTTGTACTTCCATGATGCCGCAGTGTAGCGTTGCAATGGAACAGCAAACCCTGACGGGAGTTCAACAACCTATTGCTAATAATACTAATATTTTTTTAACAACACTACTTCTACATACACTTCAAAAAACTTCAATTAGTAACTTATCACTATATATGTTACCATTTCACAATTTAGATCCACAGTTACATTTCAACTCTTCGCCCATTCAGCCTAATCCCAGTTTCCATAGTAACCGTTTCGGCAACATTCAACTGTACCACCTGGTCACAAGTTCACCATATTTTCAAGTTAAGCACATTAGCTTACAGATGCAAATAGCAGGTGTGGTTGGCTTTTGCGAAATATAATCTTATCCTATCTACTTTAGCTTTCAAACATGTTTTAATAACCATTAAGAAACATGCTTCTTCAGGAAAGTAACATGCATCCTATTTTTGAGTGCACAATGTTAATAAACAGTCAATCACTTATCGCATTTCAAAAACAGCATCTTCTCTACCATTTTAGATACCGCTCATTCTACCAACTGACTAACTCAGCTACAGACATATTTTCATTCATTCCTTCCAGACATATCTACAAGATGCTTACAGTATAGATTGTAGGGCACAGCTATGTTTTCTGGTGCAAAAAGTATGCTGAACACAGAGGTATTGACAGAGACCTGGGTTTGCTAAATGTGGATATTTAATGGATTGCACAGACAGGATTAAAGGGGCACCAATTGATGCCTTTGGTGAAAACCTTTTTGCATCTCCAACCCACTAACTTCATGATTGTGCACTGTGGTGGCAATGACCTAGGCACACCGACTGGGGTAGGTCTGGAAATCCTAATGAAAGATACCTTTGCATAATTGATGTTATTTTTGCCTCAAACTGTCTTTGTAAACTCTAATATATGCCAGAAACAGAAAGGAAGTGGTCATATCAATTCTGTCCACAGATTGCGAAAGCTAAAAAAAAATGTTAATAAAAGCTGTTTCTGCTAACCTCGGAGACCATAGGATGGGCTCCATCTATAACAACAATCTACATTTTGATATGGATGACATCTACAGAAGTGAAGGAGTTCACTTCACAGATGAAGGGATGAAGGTTGTGTTTCTCAACAACCTTAAGTTGTACATCCACACTTAAATGTAGCTCAAACAAAGTCATAATGAAAACAAGGGCTCTTTTTAGAGCCACCCTATAACCCAACAGTAAATCTTATTTTATTTTTAACATACATAGGGGCTCATTACGATGGCGTAAAGATCGCAACCGATGGGCCGGCTATGGCGATCATTACGCCATTGTAATGAGAAATACCCCCGCCATATTATGATGGCAGTGGGTATCGCGGTGGACGCAAAGTCTGTCTGCCACTTTTCCGCTGGTCGGCAATTGTTACGCTTGCCGGCCGGCCGGACCTGGGCCACTAATATGGTGGAGGTGCCTAGCATGCACCGCCCGCCATATTAGGATGTGGGAGAATGATGGGCCTTTCCATGGCGGCGATGCTGCCATGGAAAGGCGGGCAGGGTTTTGCTTTGGGGGGCCATTGTGGGCCCCCTGGGGGATATCAATGGTACCCCTCTACAGTTCCCTGCACCAAGTGGCAGGCACCTTTTACCATTGCGGACGGTGCTACAGCTAGCAGCAGCGTCCGCAATGGTAAAAGGCCAGGATGCGCCCGCTATTAGGGCGGGCACATCCTAACTGGGGCGGTGGGACTGCGCATGTCCCCACACAAATTAAAAAAATTAAGCCCTGTGGAGGTGGCGGTCTCCGGGGCTGCAGGGGGGTGAGAGCCCCCCACCATTTAAAGAAGAAAGCCCGGGGAGGTGGGAGTCCCCCGGAGTCCTCAAATGACCCCTTCATTCGCATAATTAGAGTCCCAGGAGGTGGTTGTCCCCGGAGCAGTGTGATAGGGGGCAGGAGTCCCACTCCCCACACTTGCATTTAAAAAATGAGGCGGGATCGGGAGGGATTTGCGGATCCACCGCGGTCGCCATATATCCATATTTTTTTATATATTTATTTCTCAGGAACTACTGAAAGGATTTGCACCATTTGAAGCAAAAAGTGCACTCTGGACCAAGAGCTACCTCTCTGCCACATGTGGTGTAATTCCGTTCAGCAGTTCGGGCTGTAGCTGCGACAACGTTTCCTGCAGAAATTAACATGGAGAAAATGCGTTTTGGGCCGCCCCCTTTTTTTTCTCGACCCCCGCTTGCCGAATCACCCCGAAACTTTTAAGACAGGAACAGACCGGAGCGCCCCATTAGTTTGAAAATTTCACGAAGATTCGTCGAACGGAGCCAAAGATATTGGCAAAAGAAAAAACGCTTTTTGAATAGAAACAAAACCCTAATTATAACTACATATTGGCGACCGCCAGTAGGCATTATTTATATATATATATATGTATATATATATATATATATATATATATATATATATATATATATATATATATATATATATATATATATATATATATATATGAAAAGTCTTCGTGCTGTGACTCTGTAAGTTCAAAAGACGACACGGGTCCCAAAATTAGGCACTGATGTTTTATTGTTTGTGGAGCTACAAGATCTGACGCATTTCAGGCGGATGCCCTTGATCACAGATAGTCAGTTCTCGGCTCGCCATTTTTTTATATACTTTTTCAAACAGCACATTTGATAATGAACATGGAAGAAATACTGTGCACAGATTGCGATGAAGTCACTTTCTTACATAAGATAAATACACTTACTAAATGCATGTAAAACAACCCACATTACAGTCTGCCCTAGGTATAAAACAAAGTCATGCCTTGAATCTGCTGAATAACACAATCAACAAGCGTTCCTCCATAACAAAATGTGCAAATATATCGCAATTATCTTGTGCAAATAACGCAATAAATATGTACAAACATTGGTATCAATTCCTGATATGTGCAAAATCCGCAAGTAATACAATTTATGTGCAAAAATCCGCATATATCTTTGTTTGTACTTATGCAAAAATGCACTTGAAATGTAAACACAACAGTATTTCACTAGTGCAAAATTATACTTCTTTTCATTACAGGAATATGGAAAAAGGCTGTTAATATTTGTTTGAGCGTGATTATTGAACCACGGTTAATGTCATGATAGCTTTAATGCTGACTGATTCATGAGGGCTAAGAGTTATTACATATGATGATGGCTATATGAGACAACTGACTAATCATTGTTTTGCCTTGCCTCAGGAAATCTTATGTGACTATATTCCCTAATTTAATATTTATAAAAAATTGTATAAATCTTCTGTGGTGTTCAGCCCGTTAGGGAATTTGCTGTCTAGCTCTAAAATCATTTGAGATTCCATTCTTCTTAACATTTCTTCTCTGTCTCCTCCCCTGCGTGGTTTGGCAATAGCTGATATTACACAATATTTTAATTTTTGTTGTTGATTCCAAGACCTTTATTGATGTAATATTGCAATGTTACACGGCATGGTGCCTACAACCCAACGTGGGCCGGCAGCGCGTCAATTCGTTGCATAATTGGTACAGATTGTATGTGTGAGTTAGTTATACAAATTACACAGCAAGTCGCGTACAACCACTTTGGGCCGGCCGCGTGAACAGTAAGGTTCGGTCTCAGTTTTTGTTTTAGTTACTACAGAACTTTCTTAAACCATAACTGGATCATTCCACTACCACACTCCTCGCCCTACCGACACGAAAGGGTAAAGAACCATATGGTGCCTTTGCTGATCAATCATAAAGGAAGGTAAGTCTAAATAACTGTTAATCACAACCATTCAATCATCCATATGCGCAGTCAAGTAGGCGGTAAGCTACACCCAGTAATCCTTAGGTCTAGATCTAGGTGGCAACGACTCTTCATAACTTCGGAGTGTGTCTTGACAGTGCGCCATGTCTTTCAGCCATTGCTTAATCAATGGAACCCCAGTGCACTCCCAGTGTATGGAGACTTTTCGCTTAGCTAACAGCAAAGCCACTGCGCAAAATTTACGCTTCGCTGCTTTCACATTTCCTAGTAACCCCAATAGGCAACAGCGAATTGTACATTCAACATCAACTCCCACCATTTCGGATATTTTAGCTACAACCTCGGCCCAGTAGGACTGTATTCCCACACAGTGCCATGCCAAATGTATAAAGTCTGCTTGGTGGTAACCACAGCGTTTGCAACGGGCTTCGTCATGGAGACCTTATTGAATTTGAATTTAAAAGGCTTGTATAGCGCAACGTACACCATTACGGTTTCTTGGCGCTTTAGCGGCATGCAATAAAACAGGGATGGGAACAATTAGAGTGGGAAGGCCTGAGTAAACAGAAAAGTTTTCAGTCCCTTACGAAAAAGGGAATATTGTTTTAAATTTCGGAGGTGATCCGGCAGGGAGTTCCAGAATACCGGAGCCAGATAGGAGAAGTTGGAACCTCCCCATTTTTTCCTGGTAAAACGGGGGACTTGCAGTAGGGCCTGATCCGACGAACGAAGGTGTCTGACAGGAACGTAGTTGGTTAGAAGAGAGGAAATGAAGGCCGGGGCCATTCCTAGTCGTGCCTGAAAGACCATGCACCCCATCTTAAAAAGCGAACGCTGCCGGACTGGCAGCCAGTGCAGTTCCTTCAACAGAGGTGTAGCATGATGGAACCGGGGAAGGCCATACACCAGCCGAGCTGCTTGGTTCTGCACAAGCTGGAGTTTACGGAGGCTGTATGCCGGAATGCCGTTGTAGAGGGCATTGGCATAGTCTAGCCGGGAGATGACCAAGGCAGACATAATGAGTTTAAGTGCCAGAGGGGAAAAGAAACGGGAAACAGTGCGGATAGTTCGAAGCATAAGAAAACAAGAAGAGACAACAGCACCAACCTGTGAGTGAAGAGTGAGCTGGTGGTTAATTTTTATGCCCAATGTTTTTACCGTAGAAGAAGGAAGGGGGGAGGTACCGAGAGTGAGGGGCCAAAAAGAAGAGTTCCAGGGACTGGGGGAGCCACCAGTAAGCACCAGCTCGGTTTTATCCGGATTGAGCTTCATATGATTGTGGCTCATCCAGTCCCTGATAAAAATCATAATAGACTGAAAATTGGAGATAGCGTGAGGGGAAGAAGAAAGGTCAAAGACCAGCTGGAGGTCGTCCGCATAGTTATACACCGCGACCTCCCGCTGTTGGAGTGCAAAGATCAGAGGATAGATGTAAAGATTAAACAATAAAGGGGAAAGAGAGGAACCTTGGGGAACACCACAAGTGATCTTAACAGGGTCTGCCGTGAACTCTCCCAACCGGACCGCCTGTGTGCGATCCCGCAGGAAGGACGAGAGCCACACTAGTGCTGACCCTCCGATTCCCGCCGCTCCGATACGTGAAAGCAAGATGGAATGGTCCACCGTATCGAAAGCGGCGGAGAGGTCGAGGAGCACCAGGGCTTGATGTTTATTTTGGTCCCGACCCTCCCTGAGGGTGTTTAGGACCGACACCACCACAGACTCGGTAGAGTGTTTAGGGCGGAAACCAGCCTGGCAGGATGCCAGGCCTCCCGTAGTCTCAACATGGGAGCTAAGCACCGCGGCAACATGCCGCTCAAGCACCTTGCCCAGGTACGGCAGCAAAGAGATGGGCCGGTAGTTGGAAGAAATAGCTGAGTCGGCCCCTGGTTTTTTTAAGATGGGCACAATAGAAGCTACTTTAAGGGCCGGGGTCACAATTTCCTGTGACAGGGAACTGTTTAAGAAGATAATCGGGGGCTGTGTGCAGACCGAGAAGATTTGCTGCAGAATACAAGCCGGGCAGATGTCAGCAGGAGATCCCGACTTAACTTTTAGCAAAATTTCCTGGAACCTAGTTTCCGTGATGGGAGGAATTGATATTAGACTAAGCGGCAGGGCTGGTGGGCAGGGGTCGGCATAAGAAGCAGAGGGAGGGGGAATGTTATTTTTAATGTTAAGCACCTTATCCAAAAAGTAAGAATTTAATGAGTCACAGAGGTTTTGTGTAGGAAGGGGTTTGGATGTACTCCTGTCTGAGAAAGCTAACTCCTTAACTATCGAGAAAATTTCTCGAGGTTGATTCTCAGCTGCTTATCTATGCAGTTGGAGTGGCGTGTAATATGCTTGGTGCAGATATTTAAAATGTATTATTCGCAAATTTCCATTAGGCGTGAGCATCGTAGTGAGTGAGCAGGCCATCTCCCAGTCTTTATCTGTGAGGGGTGTCTCCAGTACAGCATTCCATCTATCCTGAGCCTTTGCTGCTCTACAGCCTATTTCAGCCTGTGCTTTGTTGTAGAGTCGTGAAACCAAGCTTGCGTTATTAGGATACGTTAGAAGGAACTGTAAAGTGTCCATAGTTATTGGTTCATTGGGAAAGGTTGGGTAATGCTGCTTGATCGCCCCCTTCAGTCTATGGAATGTAAAGCGAAACAGCAACGTTGGGTTTTGTATATAGGTCAGGTCTTGTTCTGTGACAAATGTACCGTCTTTATATAAGTCGCCTATAGAGCCTATCCCCACCTGTTCCAAGAGACCCATGCCTACAGCCTCAGATGTGACCGACAGGTTCGGGTGATGGTGCAGTGGCAGTGCAGGTGCATACATGGGTAATTTGTGCATCAGTTGCCCCAATTTTTTCCATGCAGCGTTCGTGGTATCAATCGTGTTAATGTCATTGCTGTGGAGTGGGGGCCTGGTGTGTGTGATGATGGCGTCTAGTGGGACCGGGTCCGCGTCACCTTCCTCAACTGCTACATGCGTCAGATATGGGGTTTTGTGGTACCAGTGTGTAGCATATTGGGCCTGAGCACATAGGTAATAGAGCAAAAAGTCAGGCACTCCCCACCCGCCCTTGTCATAGGGTAGTGTCAACATGGCTAGAGTAATACGCGCTTGCTTTCTCGCCCATATAAGCCTCAGCACCATTGTTGTCAGACGCTTAAAGACTTCCCTTGGCGGTTGAATGGGGATATTATTAAAGAGGTAAAGGAGTTTAGGAAGTACTACCATTTTTACGATCGCAAATCTGTCAGCCAGCGACAGTGGGAGTTGAATCCATCTTTTGACCTTTTCCTCTAGTGCGTCTATGGTCCTGCCATAGTTTGTTCGTATGACTAATTCCGGGTCCCTGTGGAACCATATGCCCAGGTACCGTATTGGGTCTGTCTGCCATTCTAGTGGTTATTCAACTGGGTGCGGTATGGTGGTGTCAGTCAGCGGGAATATAGAGGACTTGTCCCAATTGATCTGTAGACCCGAATACCCCCCAAATTTCATGTACATGCGTAAAAGGGAGTTCAGGTGCTGTGCGGGGTCGCGGACATATAGCAACATATCGTCCGCATATAGGGATATATGCAGGGGTCGACTCGGAAATTGGAGCGCAAGTGATGATGGTGCTGCCGTACTATACAGGCCAGGGGCTCCAGGGCCAGAGCAAATAGGAGAGGGGACAGGGGGCAGCCCTGTCTCGTCCCTCTTCCTATATCAAAAGTCTCCGACACGTAGCCATTGATCTTTACCCTAGCCGTGGGTTGGGTGTATAAGAGTCGAATCCATTGAATAAAAATAAAGGGGAATCCCATTCTGTGTAGTATTGTGATTAGATAGGACCATTCAATTGAATCGAACGCCTTTGCGGCGTCAAGCATCACCGCTACGGCTTTTGTGTTGGGGGTCAGGTAATGGGAGACCGCGAAGAGTGTCCTGGTGTTGTGCACCGTGTTTCTAGAAGGTATGAACCCTGACTGATCCGGGAGGACCAGATTCTCCATTAATGGTTGCAGTCGCGTAGCGAGAGTTTTGGCGAGTATTTTCGAGTCCACATTTAACAGAGACAGGGGGCGATAAGAATTGCATCTTTCGGGGTCCTTGTCAGGTTTAAGAAGCGCAATTATCATTGCTTCGCGCAATGTAGCAGGGAGTATCTGATCTTCATGGGCAGTACAAAACATTGCAACCAGACGAGGCGCCAGCATATCTTTTTAACGTTTTGTAGAATTCACAAGTGAATCCGATATTACACAATATTTAAGACACTGCAGGTCGTTGTTGTGCACAGCCCTGAAGTGTCTTGCCACTGGGTATGAGCTATCATTGTTCACGATAGCCCGGAGGTGCTGGAGAATCCTGACATGCACCTGTAACTTTGTGCTGCCCACATATCTTTAGTCACAGGTGCATGTCAGGACATAGACAGCAAATTCTGTTTTACAATTTTAGGACCCCTTGATTTTAACCAACTCTGGACTGAATGGGGTGGAATATTCTGTGGTGTTGGCTCCAAATCTGCAAGCTCCAAATCTGCAAGCTCTGCAGCTGGAGCACTTAGCAAATCCTGGCTATCTATATATATATATATATATATATATATATATATATATATATATATATATATATATATATATATATATATATATATATATATATATATATATATATATATATATATATATATATATATAATATATATATATATAGAGGGATTTACTCCATTTAAACAAAAGGGCGATCTGCGAATCAGACTCTACCACTTTGCCAAATTTCTTGTAATTCCGTTCCCCTTTTTTCTCAGCTCCCACTTGACAAA
This sequence comes from Lissotriton helveticus, assembly GCF_964261635.1. Classification (NCBI taxonomy): domain Eukaryota; kingdom Metazoa; phylum Chordata; class Amphibia; order Caudata; family Salamandridae; genus Lissotriton; species Lissotriton helveticus. Next base: position 414,493,991 of record NC_136068.1, read on the forward strand.
TCCCCCCAAAACTTTCAGGGAAGGAGCGGACCATCTTCTTTGAGAAATTCACGAAGATTCATCAACTGGCGCCAAAGTTATTCCCAATAGAATGTTGCGGATTTCCTATGGAAACTAGGTCCTAACTATAACTACCTACTGGCGACCGCCAGTAGGTAATATATATACATATACACACATATATATATATATATAGGACAACAATGCAGCAGCCTTGCAGTTTAACGGCTGGCTACTGACAGCTGCCGATCATGTTGCACCTAAAAAATTAGTGACGGTAAAGAGAGTCAAGATATCGTCACCTTGGTACACTCCAGAGCTCAAGTGTCTAAAAATTAATTGTAGGAGAGCTGAGCGTCTTTAGAGACAAGACTACAATAATCAAACAAAATCAACATATAACTTAGCTATCCTACAATATAAGGAGGCAATTATTGCAGCACAAAAATCGTTTTTTACAACTAAAATAAAGAAGGCTGGTAATTTTACCAAGGAACTATTAAAAGCCTGATCGAGCTATGTGCAATAAACTTGCCATATTTTTCCAAGACAAGGTGCAAGGAATCTATAATGGCCTTCTTACTCCCCAGGGTTTCAGGATAAAAAGAACAACCAATGGGCTTGACTCATTGTAGGTTATTTTGTTTCCAGACAGTAACAAGCGATGAAGTACAAAAACTTTTGCTTTCTATAAAGACTGGTTCACCCACCGATCCCTGTCCCCCTACCATTATGCATTTGGCTGCCCAGAAGATTTGTGAAAATCTCACCCCATTTATTAACCAAGTCGTGGAATCAGGTTGTTATCCAGAAATCTGGAAAAAAGCATCTATTAGACCTCTCTTAAAGAAACAAAATCTGGACCCTACCGAACCAAAAAACTACCGCCCCATTGCCGGCCTACCAATAGGCATTTTCTTTTTAAGATGTCAATTTGTTTTAGCTGTTATAAAAAGGGAAATTATGTAGTGTACCATGTGCACGTGATCTTGCTCCTGATGATTCCTCATCGCAGACATAATCACGTGCAATGCTTTCTTTCCAATATGCACAGCTCACGAGTCTCATGGCTAGGTTCCTTCTCCTCACTATATTTTATTACAATAAGTGGTGAGTGGAAACTGGACTGCAGTCAGATGTAACCAGGTCCCTGCGAGCACCACATATTTAGAGACTTGATCGTGCATGTTCAACTTTACACTGTTTAATGTGAAAATAAGCCTAGTTCTTGCTTATTTTTGTTACTTTCCTTTCTTGCCTTTAAGGCACGCTCCTTTAATTTCATTTGGCTGTAGTCGTAACAACCATCTGTTGTGCTCCGATACAACATATGTTTTTAATCTTATATTGTAATGATTTTTAGTAATCACACAATAAATTATTCATTCATTTATTCATAACACTTTCTCATTGATCCTATTCGCAACCCAGGTATGTGAATGAGCATGAAAGGAAAGGTATTTAGGAACATCAACTTTTCCAGGTGGCAAGTGGGATCCTGTTAAAGAAAGTGGGCACCCGTGTTAATGTGAAGGCAGGTGCCCATGAAAGATCGGACGCCCATGTTGTTAATCTCAAAGCAGGTGCCATTCTCAAACCTAAAGCGCAGCACCACGGGGAATGGGGGGGGTGGGATTAGGAGGCTGCAAGCCGCGGGAGCTATTGTTGCCATGTGTTAGTTCTAGCGAGCCGTGAATAACAAGAGAAATGCGGAGCTGCAGTTCTCAAACCTGAAGGTGCCTCGCATAGGTCTTAAAAGCACAGTGCTTTAAAAAAAATATATATATTATTTTATGAGCAGCATTAATGATGCACCCGCCATTCTTTTAAGCAAACCACATAAGATATGATAAAGCAGGGCCCTGCTGCTTAAAAAACACACAAGCGGTTCCAGGAAAAGCAAGCATGCCTGCAATAGAAAAAAGCCATTTAAGAAAATAGTGCTCATAGACTGTATTAATTAATTCTTTCTTTATTCGGTTTTAGGCATTACAAAACCATAAAAGCAACATGATAAATTTTACGTTTATATGTTTAAAAATGTCAAGTCTATCATAAAAATAATTTTAACAAGATTCTAAAATATTAAAAGAATCAATTCCATTAAATAATTCGGTTTTTTAGAGGTTGTTCCTGTGCCTTATAATACATTTTAAGAAGTTTAATACATGATAACAAGTGCATTCAGAATCTAACATTTGTAGGGATAACATAGCGGGACGACATTGTCTAAAACCACAGCGTTTTAACAGGGGAAGTAACCAGATTTTTCTGTGGGTGTTAAAATATTTACAGAACAATATAGTATGTATACAAGACTGTGGGGACATGTCATCACAAGGACAATGAGCCAAAGTTGGTTCCCATGTGTTCTTTACTGGGAAGGCTACGAGTCTATGAAAAAGGTTGAATCTAAACCTTGTCAGAAGCATCTTGTCGTAGGTACTGATCTCTAATATCAAATAAGGCTGGATTTGCGGGGTAAGCTGTACCATGTTTGCATGTAGTGCAGATTGTTTAGATGATACCAGAGTAGTCCTAAGGGTCTCTAAATGATTCAGGGCTATTTGCTTCAACTCTTTCTTTGATAATTCGGTTAACTTGTCAGGTGTAAGATAGTACTTTTCTAGGCCCAGGTCTAGAAAGAAGTTCCTGACATAGGTAAGCCATGCCATTTTGTTTGCGCGGTCCAGCGCCATGGAATCCTCTAAGATGTTTTTTGTCAGTGCATTTTTATCCGAGACCCAAATGCGCCTCCAAAGTAACAATGGTTGGACCCTTATCAGGTCTTCTAAATATGGAATTCCTAATTCTAAATGACAAGCATAGATAGAGGAGCATTTTGGAGCACATAGGAGAAATCTCATGAAAGCGTTCTCTGCTATTTGGAGAGAACCAACATCTGCATGGCCCCATACCCCAGCCCCATACAATGCGATTGCTTGGCATTTCGCTGCATACATTTTTAGCAGTTCAGCTGGTGGTCTCCTTCCAAGTCGTTGGGAGAAGTTCATCAGTGCTACGATTGCTCTCTTAAAGAGATGCTTCCTAGCCTCGATGGCTGCCTTCCAATTTAACCTTTCATCAATCATTATACCCAGATAAGGGTACTGGGATGTCCTCTCAAGTTTTTGTTCATTTAGGTAAATATTCTTGGTTAGTTTTCGTCCTTCACCAGCCACCATAACAAATGTTTTTTTGACATTTACATGTAAGTCTAAGGCACTCATAAAATCAGCATACTTGGTCAAGGACTTCTGAAGTTCAATTGGTGTGCGTGCCAGGATGACCGCGTCATCCGCATAGAGTAGAGCGGGGATCAAGCGTTGGTTTCATCTGGGGAGGTCCTGTCCCCCTCTCAGCATCACCTCCTCCAATCCGTTTGTATACAAAGAGAAGAGAAAGGGGGCCAGGACACACCCCTGCCTGACTCCCCGCTCTACTCTGAAAGGCGCGGTAAGTTTCCCTTTTGTGCCATAGCGCACTGTTGCAGAAGCCTCTGCGTATAATTCTCTCAAGAAATCCAGGAGGGTGGAATCCACCCCCATGTTTCTCAAGAGGGTCCATAACTTTGCATGAGATACGCAATCAAACGCAGCGGAAAAGTCAACATATACCATGTACATTGTCCCCTGCTTTGCATAAATATATTTAGACACGATCATACTTAGATTAAGGGCCTGTTCTACAGTTCCAAAACCTTCCCTAAATCCGAATTGTAGATCGGATAAAATATTGGTGTCATGGGCCCATTGCTGTAGCTGCTCGAGTACTACTCTGCCGACTACTTTGCCCAGAGAATCCAACAATGAAATTGGGCGATAACATGTCACGTCCTGGCGGTCCCCCTTTTTAAAGATTGGGACCATGATTGAATTAGACCAGGACTCCATCAATCCTAGTTTTGCTGCTGCAGTGCATACTCTTGTAAGTATAGGGGCCCAGAGGTCCGGAAGGTGTTTAAAAAGGTCTACTGGGACCCCATCAGGGCCAGGAGCTTTGCCGCCTTTACTTGATTTTAACGCCTGGATTACGTCGAGTATGTCGAATTGCGAGGGAATTGGAAATTCAACCGGAGGAAGAGAATGATCTAGCCCTTCAGTCGGGGATGTTAGTTTAAATATTTTTGAGAAATGATTTACCCAAATTTCCTCTTCAATAGCCACTTCTATCTTAGGGCTATTAGAATCTGATAGAAAGGGGGTCTTAACTATCCGCCAAAAGGACTCGCTGTTTTTCGTAACTGCACTCTTGTGAAGTTCATCCCATAGTGCTTGTTTTAGCTCTTGTTTTCTTATCTTCCTGGCCTTATTATATTGGAGCCTAAGGTGCTGTATCTGTTGCTGGACTCTATGTGGTTGTTTAAGGGCCATTTTTAGATTGGTTAACGCCACAGTACAGTCATGGTTGAACCATCCTGGTGGAGTTGGCTTAGTTAAATTTGATTTTCTAGTCAGCAATCCTTTTGTTTTTTCTAGGATTATCTTGAAATTTTCAAGAACCACCCCATCCTCTACTGATAGATCTAGGCATTTTATTATATTAGGGTATGTTAACGTTATCAGTTTCTCGGTTAATTGTGTGGGATCGATCTTTTCCCATTTCAGGGTATACCCGTTATTCTTTCCGAGTTCTATCTTATTTTGTGATAGGGTGTTTGCTATAGTTGATGTTTGAGTTTCTAGATCATTCAAATTAATATCTAATCTAAGGGCGCTATGGTCACTTAGGATATTATTCATAAGTATAAAATCCCTGGTTAGATGTCTTAATCCATCCGTCAAGAGAATGTAATTGACGGTGGTCTCATGGCCCCTTCCTAGATACGTTGGGTCTGGAAGATTCTTAGTAGAGTCGGTTTTGTTTGCTATTGTCAATTCTAAATCTAGAAGGAGGTTGTTCATAGCTGACCCCTTTCTTGCATGGGAAAAGTGCATAAGAGGATTGTCATGCTCGTCCACTATCCCACAACTCCGCATGCCCGAACGTGGGCAGGGGTGTAGGTTGAAATCTCCTCCCCATAGTAAATGAACAGTCCCTTTTTTCCCATACAATTGACTAAGGTAAGCGATTTTTTCCTGAATTATTAAAAGGGTGGAGCAAAAAAATGGTCATCCTCTAAATTATTATAAAAATTTATCAGTATAATAGTTATTTTTTTTCCTGCTGAAAGACAAATTAATTGGTAGTTTGGAGCAAATTCTGTCTTTAATACCTTAAGATTCATAGACTGTAAATAAAACATACCAAGTAGCAACCCAAGTAAAAGGGTCAGACCTCATGGGAGGTTACAAATGTAGAAAAGGCGGTACCAAGGAGGAACTACTAAGCCTATTCATGAATAAAAAGCAACCATTTATAAAGGACAGTAACTGGAGGCAAATGAAAAGATAGGCGGAGCTTCAGGTCCATATCAGAATACAGCAGGTCTCGAAGAGACAGCACAATTGCTGCCTAGGCGAGACCTAAAAAAGATCACTCTCATCCTAATTGTACATTTATCCTCCTACAGGACACTTTCCTCCTGATCACTGCACATTACATCTACTTTTCCACTTTATTCATCATACGCTTCCGTGCCCCCAAATTCTTCAAGCTTTTCAATACCTTGCACAGCATTATTTGGTCCTTGTAGTGTGCTCACGGCGACAGACCACAATCTCTCACGTACCGTTTTTGTCCTCATCAACATTTGATCACATAAAATCTGTGCGTAGATTAGGTTTTCAAATTTATACAACAGAGCCATACGTTTTCAGTATAGAAACACATTTGTCTATACTTTCACCTTCAGCCTGAAAATAGGCGTACAATATATAAGATTAGCATGAATTTGTTCATACCTTCTTTTTAAGTGTTTAACAGTATATTTCAACATATCCCCTCGAATTGTGGAATATGTTTAAACTATCTTAATCCTTGTACTCCCATTTTGTGCCTCAGAAGGGCTAACTTAAACTGGGGAACTCCTTGACCGATAAGAACCACAAGTAACTGCTCAGTCACATGCTGCCTCTGAATGCAGAATAATGGAGCTAGGAAAAGTCATGCATGGGCACCAAACAATGTGCCGGAGAAACATATTGATAAAACAGTGTTGTAGATCAGATTGTGAAGGATGTTCCCAAAAAAATTCACAATTAAAAAAAATCTCTGATGTAAAGAAATCGGACGCTAGAGATGGCAGGGGTAATCTACTTTCCTATCCAGGCTTCACAAGAGGAATCTACAGTGTGAGAGAAATACAAATAACCTGCAGTGAAAGGGCCTGAGCAGCTCCACAATCAATGTGTTTCTTTCCCAGAAAGGCAGAGCTAACAAAAGCACCCTCTTTCAAAGCAAAAAGCAAGTCCTTGAAATAAGCCCACTGAAATCTGGACCCCAGCTAAACTTTTGATCCACAGAATGTCCGCTTACAAAATGCTCATAACAGGTTAAAAATAAAAGTATCCAAAACTAAACAGTTATCATAATGCAGTCATAAGTGCTGACCAGGTAATCGCCATCTGTTAATTTTGGTATTTTCGACATGGAAAAACTGGACTTTGACTTACCAAAGGAAAATATATCATCAGGAGAAACTGAAGCCCTTCGGTTAGGGTATAAACAGCAACCACTAAACCATTCAACCCATCCCTCAAAAAGAGCAAATACTCTCATGCAAGTATTTATCCTCCTTTTGAATTTTCTTCCTAGCAAGAAGAAATTGAACAATGACCGTTTTGCCCCTTTCCTGAAGTAAACTTGGGCCATGCTGTTAAGAACCAGTCAAAGTATTATGCTGGTTCCAGCAGATTGATTGAGCAACCGTGCCCTGGCGATTAGGCAATGGAAGGCCAGGTATCAAAGCAAAGCAGGGAAACCAATTCAGCAGAACAAGAGATAAAGAATCTCCCTAGCCCTCATCATATCTACGATATTGGGGAGGAGACCGGCAGGACGTCACATCCATTGTGGACCAAAGAAGAATAGCACATTAATCATCATACAGAACTTGTTCAGACGTCCAAATGGACTAGTCATCCTGTACAGCCTGCAACTCCCACACAGGTCCATACACACAAGATCAACTAGATTCACTCAATTAAAGGCAACAAATATGGTGATGGTAGGGATCTTTGACTCTGGGGCCCATATCAGCTTCCATCAACCTACAGTAGCCACACTGAACAGCAACAGAGGGCAATAGCCACCCTCAACTGTGGTAGGGCAGTATTTTGGGTACACTCATGTCAAAAGTACATACATACACTCTTTGCTTAAAGTCTCTTGTTAACATGTTGAAAACTCCTGTGGACTCAGGTTGTTCGGTTCAATGAAGGAAAATCCTAAGAGAGGCCAGACAAAAAGTGCAAGGCAATAAGCTTTTCCCATCAATGCTTAGCACTTCTATCCCTACAATTCCCACTCTGTTTTAGTTACTGAAATCTGCATATCTTTTACAGTCATACCCAAAAAACTATGATCTATATACAAACATAGCGAGGCAGATAACGCCCAAGCCAAAGTGAGCCTTATAATAGATGCTTGGTCCATCAATGTTGTTTAAGACAACAGCAGATAGTAGTACTGCAGAATTTGCATGCACACAAATGCAGATTAGTGACAACCCACCTTTCAAAACCTGGAAGGTCATACATAAGGCTTTATTTTGCAAAGATCTACAAAATAGCCATTTAATCATTCGGAGGTTAATCCTCTCGACGCAGAGTTCTGATATATCCCAGTTCTTTCAACATCTAAGAGGCCAGTTTGCTAGTGCAAACCACAGCTTACGTTTCACAACATGTTCCAGCACTTATGTTTGTTCATTTTGCATATTAATACCTTAAGATGCCTGTTGCCATTTTACTGGAAGGAACAGTTTTACTTTTTCGAAAACTGGAGTGTATTAATCATTCTATTTTCATAGTATTGTGCTCAGTATCATAATACCATCCAGGCACTAACGGAGCAGCCTTGAAATGTTTGACTGTGTTCCGAAAAAGGAGATGATTGAGGTAAAAGTGAAGTTTCTCGACAGTTTTTAGGCAGACAAGCTGCGTTTTATTCACAAGTCTACTTGCATATGGTAGGTTGAGCTACACAAGTTCAACACAGATTTACACATTTTACAAAATTCAGTTTTCCTTTGGTTAAAGATTTGCCGACAAGGTGGCTTTTATGTGAGTAAATCTCCTCATGGGGTTGGAAAATTGGTGCTTCAGGATGGGAATGCCCTTGAAGTTTAATAATATCCACATACACATTTATAGGTTTCTAAAACATTCCACAACCCCTTTAAACTTTCTAAATGGTTGAAGATTTACTCTTAGGAGATAAATCCTCTGCCTGGGTGGGAAGAGAACACCATCCAAAATTGGTGGCAGTATGGGGAAGGGCTTTCTCCACAGGAAAAAAGATTTTCTCCCCGTGCAAAAAAAATAAGCATTTATTTTAAATGCAAAAAGATACATGTATAATTTCGCATGTGAAAAAAGGAATTCACAAAGCATTTTTAGAACTGTGCCTCAAAAGCTGGGACTCGGGTAGTGTCAGACATTGTGAGCATATATTGATGGCAGGAAGGACAAGGGGATCGTAAAAAATCCTCTAAGACGTACTTGAAAGCTACGTCTAGTGCCTTGAAGTAGAAAAGACAAGTTAAAAATAATGCAAAGCAGCAAAAACAATTCCAACAATTCTCGGTTGGATACTCATCAAGAAGCTCTGGCAAAAAAGGCAGCAGTACTATTTGCATTCACAAGCCAGGCATGTCCAAATTGCACACCAACCAGTTTCTGAATAGAAGTGCAATATGCAATGCAACCTATGTACTAATAGATTGCACTGCACACTAATTTTATTTATATTTTCCCAGTAATATACACACCAAACCATACCCCAGGAGTATTAGAGAGCTTTACACAGGCCATCAACAAAGGTACGTACATTCATTTCAATGGGACAAGTGACAAAATCGGATTCTTAAGAAGGAGGGATATGAGTGATGCCATGTATGATTGAGGGTAGTGGTATATCGACAATTCTATAGTGGGAAATGTTGTGAAGAGAAGCATTTTTAGTTCTTTTTTTTTTTTTTGGAAAAGTTGGGAGGGGGTTGGTTCTAATCTCAAGGTGGAACAGTGTTCCAAATTTATTGGGGTGGATCCTGAGAATGATTGTTTCAGAGTTTTGGCTTTCTTGAAGGAGGGGATTTCCAGCATTGGGGAGTGGAATCTTCGGGGAGAATGAGAGCCACAGGAGATAGTGAGTTTGTTCGCAAGATAATTTACTGAGCCTTCGTGGAGAGTTTTGTGGATAATACAGGCCAATTTGTAGGTGCTTCGATCTTGAATGGGGAGCCAGTTAGGTGAAGTCAGGACGGAGGTAATGTGGATTTTTGGAATATCGGTTAGGAAATAGTTGTCCTAATGAAAAATGTCCTAGCTATCGTAACAGAAAATTTCAGTTCTATTAAGGATGGGGATTAGGCTGTTCCCTCTTATTTATTTTATCCAGCAGCCATTAAACCTATTGTGGAAACGGGAAAACAAACACTACTTTTCCCATAAAGCAAACACTAGGAGATGATGGACAGAGCGCTAAAACTTTTCAGACACTCGACCCCAGTCAGATCTAGGTTGAATCCATAATGGTTCTTTAGCTCACTTCGCCACTCCAGTTCAGATCAGTCTTCATGGGAACAGTTTATCCCTAACTGCCAAGCCAGGTCTTTCCTGGACCGGAAACAAGCATCCTGGGACCGGTTTCAGGGTTTCACCTCTCTTCAGCCAGGCTTGCTTGAATCCAGTGGCAAAGTGAGTATTTCCCATGAACTGTAGAAAAAACAGTCTATTCAATTCAAAGACAGCAATGCTGTTGAGATCCTCTACGGAAACTCCTTCTCCCAATGTCTTCCTAAACCACAGCCAATGATTTAGAGGTTCATTCTTGTTTACTCAAGTCCATCCTTTAGAAGAAACAACATCAAGGATTGTGTCCCCTGAAAAACAAACTGCATTCCTATGAAATTAAAGTACAGTTCATAAACTCACAAAAACAATTGTTATAATCTCAGCACAATGAGAAATCTTGAAGCATTAAAGAAATCCCTACTTACATGTAACTTATGTAACTTATTGCATAAATAACATACAAAATATCACCCCCAGACATTGGGTGGGTAGAAAGCTAATTCTTAAGGATGGGCTAATCCTCGCCTCAGTGTCCCTAATATAATTGAAATTTTCCATTTCGATAGCTAGGATATTTTTCCTTCTATGTCAGGACTGGAGAGGAGGAAAAGGCAGGTTTGTAGATTCCCCACTATGAGCACTGCCAGATTTTTGACTGGTTTAAAATAAAACGTAAATATAGAATCTGAGGACCAGTCTGCCGCATTGAGAATATGCATTAAGCGAGCTCCTAAAGAAAAAGCTTTCGAGGACATACATTTTTGCACAGAACGAGCTCCAAACACTGAAGTGTTGATGCCAGCCTCTTGCATGGCTCATCTGACCCATGTGGCAATAGTCGGAAAAGAAACTGCTCTATGATGTTTAGTGAGAACCATTAGCAGCTGTCCATCCCCAGAGGACAGAGATCCTCTGCCATAGATTCACAAACTTTTATTGCTTTGACAACACACAACTTAGGCACATCTAGAAACACAGGATGAGAAACACTTTTTGAATTACATTTAGTTCTTCTCAAAATATTAACGGTCACTCAATCCGGAGTGCATACTCTATCTGTTAAGTCTAATGCTCTCACATGTGAGACCCAGTTACAAGATACCAAGCACAATAAAGTGGCTAATTTCGCCAACATCTGTTTTTTTCACAGATATTTGGTAGATGGCTATGATTTGAAAAGAGATAGGACTTTATAAACATCCCAGAGTGTGGAGTGTCTTGGTCACGGACAGGCACTGGCCATACCGGGCATCGGGTATTTTCCTGGAGGGCTGTAGACCAAGGGGGCGATTTTCACTTAAGGAGGCCGATTTTAACATATTGGGGCAGCTCTCACTATAGGCTTGGACGGGACACAGTAATTCCAACAGGGCAGTACAATGAAAAATATAAGCATCAGCGCAGTCGAACAGTGCTGCCCGAGACCAACAATGCAGTGAGGCGGCTCGTCTGACAAACATTTTCCAGGGCTGTTTTTGGCTCTTAGTCCAGTCCTGGTCTTTGAGGAAGAGTTAATCTAATGCCCCTAAGGAGTTTACAGACCAGAGAGTGTTCCCCCACCAGGTGCCAATCAGGGAATGGCCTGCAGAAATGGCAGATCTAAAGATATAATGCACCTATATGCCAAACCTTCCGAGGTTAAACCAATGAGAACATGTAAAATGCATAGAATCTAACTGGCATGATAACACTAACCCAACCATTGAGACCAGGCCAAGCGGTAGCTCTTAGTCCTACTGTCTGCCCAGGATTTATCAAGTAATGATGCAGATTCTTGGGACATACCTGGGACTTTCCAGTGTTCCTGGTAATCCTCCATGCCATAAGACAAGAGAGAGCCCTCCAGTACCAAGTGGTGACTGTTCCCCCGGGGATCGTGTAGAAGATCTGTAAACAGGGGTAGATGGATTGGAAAATTCCAAAAGTGTTCCACCAGAACTGGAAACCAGACTTGATATCTCCAAATCGGTATTACCACAAGGTCCGCCTCTTGCCTTCAAAAGTGGGTAGGCAACCTCATGATCATGGTAAATGACCGGAACGCATAGCATTTCTCCATGCTACAGTCATGGAGAAACGCATCTGTCGCCACCGCATTGTGATCTGGCCTCCAACTTCAATACCGTTCTAGTTGGTGATCCAGGCAAGGGTAAAACAGATCCATCATGAACGGACCCCATATGCACTATCTCCAGGAACAACCGGGGGTGCAGTTGCCAGAGACTGACATCTCATTAATGACGTAAATACTAATCTGCTACCTGATTGGATTTCCCCAGCAGATTCTCTGCCATCACGGAAATCTGATTGCCAAAGCAAGTAGGAACTAAAGTTTTGGGCTAAGTCTGAGACAGCTTTCTCTTTCGTTTCTCCAAGGGATTAATGTAGTGGACTGCTGCTAAGTTCTCCATCTTGAGGAAGATGCAACATTGAGCTGTGTTTTTGGTCCAGCATTTCACTGCAAAGGACCCCTCCCATGAGTTCCAGTGAGTTTATATGGAGGGACTGCTCTGCATAAGACCTCTTCCTCCTGTGGAGAACTTCCTTCAGCGAGCCCCCCCTCCAACCCAAGCAGCTGGCTTCTGATTCGATAACCAGATCTAGTTGAGAGCCGAGGATGGCATGCCCATTCCAGACTTCCATATGGGATATACACCATTGAAGCTCCTCTTTAGAGACATCCCAGAGGGGAGCCGATTGAGAGTAGGTTAGACCCTGCTGAAGATGGGAAACTTGAGGCGCTGTAAGGCCCAATAATGAAGGAGACCTGGATAGATGGCTTGTATGGATGAGGTCGTCTGAGTGCTTGCGTTTAGGGTCTGTCAGTGCGTTGGGCTGCCCTGGAGGTATAGGGGCTGAGGGCCAGAAGAGTCTTCCTTTGGAGCAAGGGGTTGTTGGCACTGATTTGCCATCTGGAGGATATTCTTCTCCAATAATTTGGCAGAAATTACCGTTAAAAGGGAGGTAAGTGATTTCCTCCTTCTCAAAGTACTCATTGGGGTCCTCTTCAATATAATCAGCAAGGTTCTGCATATTCAATATCGTGGCTGTATACAGGCGTAATATAAAAAGGGCGATGGAATACTGGGGGAAGGCTAGATAGTACGTTTAAGAGTTTACAGTGAGGTAAACAGTGGGCAACATCAAGAGAAAAAAAGACCCTGGGACACCAACTCCTCTTTACTATGTTTGCTATTGGGAAGAACAATTGTTACTTACCTGTAAACGTTGGTTCTCCAGTATTGGCGTCTTTCATAGATTCACATGCTTGAATATTCCCCGTCATCGAAGTGGGAGCCCCACGGTAAATAAAATAGCAATAAAACAAATATCATATATGTATATAAAACATAATACATACATTCTAAAACTCTAAATACTCATAAGTACTATAGGTTAGCATTAACACATAGAACTACATTAAAAGAAAAAGGCACTTCAATAGCATATTCATGTCGTTATAATAGTCCAAACGCTGTGCTGATACCTTTTTTTACTGGGACCTTGTGCTCTGCTCCTTGTTCTTCGTGCTACGCCTAGCGGTACCCGCTTCGCGGGTCCCGCTTCGTGGGGTGTTGTAGCGGGTCCGTGGCCTTTGGAAGTGTTGGCCACTTGGTGCTTGCCGTGGGCGTGAGAATTGCAGGCAGGGCTGCGAGCAGCGGGACCGGGACTACATCTCCCAGGAGCGCCCGCTAGCCCGAACTACCATCACCTGGGACGCTCTCCCTGCTTGCCCCGCCCCACCAACGATTTAAAAACCCCTGTCACTGGACCATCCTTGGGACGCTGTGCTGATACTTTTTTTTACTGGGACCTTGTGCTCTGCTCCTTGTTCTTCGTCCTACGCTTCGTGGGTCCCGCTTCGTGGGGTGTTGTAGCGGGTCCGTGGCCTTTGGAAGTGTTGGCCACTTGGTGCTTGCCGAGGGCTTGAGAGTTGCAGGCAGGGCTGCGAGCAGCGGGACCGGGACTACATCTCCCAGGAGCGCTCGCTAGCCCAAACTACCATCACCTGGGCCGCTCTCCCTGCTTGCCCCGCCCTACCAACGATTTAAAAACCCCTGTCACTGGACCATCCTTGGGACGCTGTGCTGATACTTTTTTTTACTGGGACCTAGTGCTCTGCTCCTTGTTCTTCGTGCTACGCCTCGCGGTACCCGCTTCGCGGGTCCCGCTTCGTGGGGTGTTGTAGCGGGTCCGTGGCCTTTGGAAGTGTTGGCCACTTGGTGCTTGCCGTTGGCGTGAGAGTTGCAGGCAGGGCTGCGAGCAGCGGGACCGGGACTACATCTCCCAGGAGCGCTCGCTAGCCCGAACTACCATCACCTGGGCCGCTCTCCCTGCTTGCCCCGCCCTACCAACGATTTAAAAACCCCTGTCACTGGACCATCCTTGGGACGCTGTGCTGATACTTTTTTTTACTGGGACCTAGTGCTCTGCTCCTTGTTCTTCGTGCTACGCCTCGCGGTACCCGCTTCGCGGGTCCCGCTTCGTGGGGTGTTGTAGCGGGTCCGTGGCCTTTGGAAGTGTTGGCCACTTGGTGCTTGCCGTGGGCGTGAGAGTTGCAGGCAGGGCTGCGAGCAGCGGGACCGGGACTACATCTCCCAGGAGCTCCCGCTAGCCCGACTACCATCACCTGGGCCGCTCTCCCTGCTTGCCCCGCCCCACCAACGATTTAAAAACCCCTGTCACTGGACCATCCTTGGGACGCTGTGCTGATACTTTTTTTTACTGGGACCTTGTGCTCTGCTCCTTGTTCTTCGTGCTACGCCTCGCGGTACCCGCTTCGGGGGTCCCGCTTCGTGGGGTGTTGTAGCGGGTCCGTGGCCTTTGGAAGTGTTGGCCACTTGGTGCTTGCCGTTGGCGTGAGAGTTGCAGGCAGGGCTGCGAGCAGCGGGACCGGGACTACATCTCCCAGGAGCGCCCGCTAGCCCGAACTACCATCACCTGGGCCGCTCTCCCTGCTTGCCCCGCCCCACCAACGATTTAAAAACCCCTGTCACTGGACCATCCTTGGGATGCTGTGCTGATACTTTTTTTTACTGGGACCTTGTGCTCTGCTCCTTGTTCATCGTGCTACGCCTCGCGGTACCCGCTTCGCGGGTCCCGCTTCGTGGGGTGTTGTAGCGGGTCCGTGGCCTTTGGAAGTGTTGGCCACTTGGTGCTTGCCGTGGGCGTGAGAGTTGCAGGCAGGGCTGCGAGCAGCGGGACCGGGACTACATCTCCCAGGAGCACCCGCTAGCCCGAACTACCATCACCTGGGCCGCTCTCCCTGCTTGCCCTGCCCCACCAACCTAAAGCCCTATAATATCCGTTTGCCACTCCCGCGGCGCGGGAGCGCGCGAGAGCGTCCCGGGAGAAGCCCGGGACAAGGGCGGGCCCTCTGTGGCCCTCCGTGGACTGTAGAGACTGGACTGGGCCAGGCCCCTTACGGGTAAAATCACTTAAGCCCGCTAGACATCAAGCCTAATGCCTTTACTTAGTAAAGATCCGTATTAGATGTTCCTTTTTATTTTGCTTGGTTAGCTGATATTCTTCTATCTTCTAGTACTATCAAGTTTTTTCGTTATTGATTGCATTAGGTTGTTGTGTTTCTACTTGATACTTGCTATCGGCCCAAAGTTATGTCTGCCCGTGAAACCCGCAGTCAGGCTGCGGCAGGAGCCAAAAATAAAACCAAAAAACTAACTAGTACACTAAATAACTTTATCCTACGTACAAACTCCCTAATTGACCAGGGTATCGTCCTGATGGAAAGGAGGGTTTCACAAGATCTTGCACATGCCAAAAGGTCGTCTCTAGGGAGTATAGCTTCTGCTCGTACTCCAAACAAAGCCTTGAGCAATTCTGTTCCCCTTTTTACGCAGGCTGATCCTGTGACTCCTGCGATTCCCAGCACTACTGGGCCCCATTGTCCCCATAAAGTTTTATCTCCGGTGCCCTTACTAACCTCCCCAACCCCGATTCCCCCTGCTGCTAACACAATAGTTATATCTGCCACTGTTCATAGTGAGTCTATCCCTAATAAAGTGCCACTAGAAGGTGTAACCCACAATCTTGACCAATTACCTCCTCATGTGATTGGTGGAATTACAACCAACCAAGATATGCTGGGTTCCATAGGAACCGAGGCTTGTGCCAGTGGTACTAACAAGGTGGGGAGGGTCTCCTTGGGATCCCCTGCAGAGAGAGATAGGGCACAGTTTGTATCTCACCCCTTACCAATGGGTATCCCGGACGACACAGTTTCGAATAACAGTCTGGCTAGTATTCTTGAAAATGGTAGCCAGGATGTTTCCTTAGACGACCTGGTAGACCAGAATGCTCCACTTTTAAGTTCTTTAACTGTCCTCATTAGGTCTTTACTCGCGCCTCTGGAAACCAAACTCCAAGGCATAGAACATCAGCTCCAGGCCCTCTGTCAGGAACTAAAATCCAAGGGGGTAAATACTGCCCAAGGGACCCTCGACCAACCAACTCCCTCTGCCACTCCGTTACCTTTAGTTAAGATTCAATCTGTAGGGGTCAATTCCACCTTCAAAAAATGCCCTCCTAAAATTGCTCCCAATAAAGGTAACAAGGGTAGTTCTTCACAGCCAGTTTCTAACGCTCCCACAAAACCCCAGAAAGCGGCTGGTTCCTCCACCCCAGCTCCCAAACCCCTTCCCTCCCATCCTGAGAAACCGGCTGGTTCCTCCACGCCAGTTCCCAAACCCCTTCCCTCCCATCCTGAGAAATCCAGTGCACGGCGGAGCATCAGTTTACCCCCTGACGCCTGTCCCTTTGTGCTGGTTTTAACAGGCGTTCCGGAGCTTGAACCTACCACTTCTGAACCCTTTTGGGCACTTAAGAACAAAGTTTGCCATTGGTTGAATAGAAACTACCCTCCTCCCCCTAATATTAATAACAAAATGCTAATGGTGGAGAGAGCCCCATGGGTAGGGGAGACTAAGAAAAGCTTACAGGGAGACTGTGTCGTGATAACATTTGAAGACCCAAGAATAGTAGAATATATTTGCTCTGGGCCTCGCTGTAAGAACGATTCCACGATCACGGTAAAACCCCTGTCATATTTCTTCACGTCCCCAGGGCATCATGATAATAGATGGAGTTGGTTTAGGGTTCCTATCAATGATAGAGGTAGGATAAGACCTGAGTCCAGGAAGGGGCAGTACCCTTTTAATTGGGGTGGCGATGGCAATGGTGGTTGGAACATTGTGCGAAACGATGTAGGGAGACCCTTTACCTGTTGTAACCAGTTTAATGAGGAATGGTCTGGCCCACAGCTCAATTATCCAATTCCCTGTTATAATCGCTTCAGTGGTCTGGAGGGAGTCGATTGACTCCCACCCCAGTCATCTGGACCAACCGGAAAGAGGGAAGTGTTAGCCACCCCAGGGAATCAACCTAATTTAATCATGGATGGTATAGTCAGCTCAGGAGAATCGGAACATAGTACCTTAATCACATCTAGGGAACCAATTGTAGCCTCAAAAGCCATTAACATCCTGTCTTGGAACATAGCAGGATTAAAGAAAAATCTTGCTAATCCCGAATGGAATGACCTTATCAACACTTTCCATATATGTATGTTCCAAGAAACCTGGTGTTTGACCCCGCAATACAAAAATGGTTACTCTACTTTTTTATCCCTGCCGTTACGGTGGGGAAAGGTCGTCCGTCTGGTGGTTTGCTTATTTGGGTTAAAGTGAATTTGAATTGTGCTGTTACCACCCACAATACTGTTTGCAATGACATTCTGCATATCACCCTTAAGAGTGAGACAGGGGGTTTTAAGTTTGAACTCTTTTGTATCTATGCTAGAGGCCTCCAGGGCGGGCTAGCCTCACCAATTATAGAGCTTCTAGATGGGATGCTATCAGACCTTCCTCCCAGATCTAAAATACTAGTAGGAGGGGATTTCAATTGCACTTTTGAACCCCTAGACGACGAAGAACCTTTGGGCTCCATCACAGAGGATTAGAGACAGGTCATACCTCCCTTAGCTCTGGTTCCTATTAAGAAATGGACAGCCAGAGCAATCCAGCTGAACGCTCTGGTATTAGATCACAACTTAAGGGCTCTTAACGGGCGGACGGCGTCAGATCGTGAGGGGGCGATGACCTACAATAAGCTGGGCTGCCCCTCGCGAATTGACTATATCCTTCTAGATACACAGTCATGGCCTGCCCTAGTTGACATGGAGGTTAGGCAATCTTCGGATAGTGACCACAATCCACTATGTATGGTAATCCAATGGTTAAATGGGACTGATACAAGTGAAAAACCAGAGATGATTACCAAAGAGGTTTTTCCAACATATTGCAATTGGAAACTAAAATGGAATGTGGTCAAGTGTGAAGAGGAGAAACTTAAATGTATTAAAGAGATAGTCTCAGTTGAAACCTGTAACCTCACGGGAGGAGTTTTAGTACCTGCTAACCCCCCCGGATTTAACCTGCAAACCTCCTACAAAGATCTAATAACCAAGGTAGGTGGCTTTTTCTGTAAAAGGTCCCAGGAGAACCCTACGTTAAATCGTGAACTATCTAAAAGTAATCCCTGGTATACGGCAAATTGCAGGATAAAAAGGAAAGCTATTACTCTAGCGATAAAAAGTAAGGACCCCGTAGCAGTCCGAATGGCTAGAAAGGAGTACCGCAGCAGTATAATATCAGCCAAAAAGGATTGGGAGGAGGAGCACTGGCAGCAGCTCAAGGCTGCAGCCAGCGGGAAAAACTCTATCATTTTTTGGAAATTGATCAATGCTCTTGATAGAAGGGGGGCAGAGCCAATTTTAAATCACATAACAGAACAGCAATGGTTTTCCCATTTTTTAAATCTATACTGTGAGGATAGTCTTAAAGGCACAACAACATCTCCAGTTATCGAACCCCAAAGTAAGAACGGCACAGAGCAAGCCCCCATGGAAGACCAATTTTCCCAGCGAGAAGTACAGGACGCCATTTCCAAAATATTACTGGGGAAGGCGGCTGGCCCAGATGGCCTTCCAGGGGACTTACTACTGCACGATCCCAAATTATGGGCAGATTTTATAGCGTGTTTAATGAATCTTATTCAGCAGGGTCACCCTGTTCCAGAATCCTGGAAAGGTGCAGAGGTTATTACTATATACAAGAAAGGCAACAGAGAGGACCCTGCCAACTACAGACCAATAAGCTTAATAGATACCATCCAAAAGGTAGTTGGCAGGGTCATAATAAATCGAACAGAATCATGGCTTATGGACGAAGATATCCTATCTCACTTCCAGGCAGGGTTTAGGCGCAATGTCGGTGCAATGGACCAGGTCTTTCGATTCTGTGCAGTCTATTGGAAGTCAGTGGTAATCGCCAAAGGTAGTTTATATCTGGCTTTCATAGACCTCAAAACAGCATTCGATGTTATTCCACGCGCCAAACTCTGGTCGGTCCTATTTGATATGGGTTTCCCCAGTTATCTGCTGCAACTTATCATTAAACTCCACGAAGGGAACTACGCAAGGATCCGCTGGGGAAGCCAGGGTCAATTGACAGGGAGGATGCCGGTCAACAGAGGAGTGAGGCAGGGATGTGTGATGGCCCCTACTCTGTTCTCCCTCTTTATAAATGGGGTGGTGGACCATTTGAGGGAGGACCCTGCGGATGCCCCAGTCCTTGCCGGTGAGAAAACACCAACACTCCTCTTTGCAGACGACACCCTCCTGTTATCTAAAACCCCTATGGGTTTGCAAAGACTGCTCGATCGTTTTCATTCCTTCTGTCGAGACCGAGGATTGATGGTCAACACCACCAAAACTAAGTTGATGGTGTTGTCCGCCAATAAAAAGAACAGGAGGGTTAACCTCTCTCTTAATGGCACCCCCCTGGAGGTAGTGGCTGAATTCGATTACCTCGGAGTGAGGCTTAGTAACAACATGAGCTGGAACTCCCATATATCTAAAATGGTTTTGAATCTTAAAAGGTCATCTGGAGCGATAGCAAAGAATCAGCGCCTCTCCATTAGTAGACCTGTAGCTCCCGCCTTGGCAGTCTATGGGGGGAAAGCGCTACCTTCGGCAGTATATGGCTCTGAACTTTGGGGTGCTGAGAACATCAAAGCATTGGTAGTGGCCGAAAATAAGTTTATAAGAGACATAGTTTCGCTACCTTCTACGACCCCCTTGAAACCATTATTCCTTGACATGGGCCAAAGATCTATTTCTGATTTAGTTCAAATTCGCCCCTTGTTATTTTGGGTACGCCTTAGAAGGACCCCTGAATTATCTAATTATGCACTAGTACTGGAGGAGCTTCTTAGTTTGAATACAGCTAACAAAATAAAATGGCTTAATAATCTAAAGAAGTTGGTTGTATCTATAGGACTGGGTGAGTCCTGGGCCTCCCAATCTCCCCCTCCGAAACAAATTGTTAAAAAACTTTACTGGGACTGGGTTGAGGCAAAGGAACTAAAGAATTCGAAATGGGGTTCCTTGACGAATAACTTCCTTGAACACAAGCCCTCCAGGAAGTTAGAGTCATTCTTAGATTTTATCCAGACTCCCCGCGATAGAACTTTGTTTCTTAAATTAAGATACGGAACCCTCCCCCTCAATACTTTTAAGGAAGGGTGGAAGGATAGGAGGGAGGCTGACTTAAAATGTCCAGGTTGCTCGTGTCCGAAAGAATCTCTTGGCCATTTTTTGTTTGCTTGCACTGCATATAAACAAGCTAGATCAAAATAGTTGAAACCTGTTTGTAGGGAGCTTGGAGTTAGGGACTATAGAACAGCCCTGCGTATTATTCTAACTAACACCTCCTCTATGTACATTGTCTGTGGGGTCGCTAAATATGCGACATGCGCTTGGCTCACCAGATCCAAACTGCTACCCAATGGTTGATCTGTATCATCTGGAAATGTTCGTTTTAGTGATGCCCTTTTTTTTATTCGTTATCTGCTTTGTCAAATGATATTTTAAATTTAATGGAACTGTAATGCTTGTAATACTGTTTTAGGTATCTTTGTATGTGTGAATGTTCGTACTTTTATGAATTTTTTTTCGAATAAAGTATTACAACAATAGTCCAAACTACAGCCAATCAGGTGCTAGCACCCTCTAGAACCTTCTCCCCAGAGGCTCAGGCCCTAAGATTTTCATAGCACAAGAATGACAAAAGAGTCTAGGAGAAGAAGAGAGAGAGAGCCTCTGAGGGGAGGTGGGTGGGTCGCATGTGAATCTATGAAAGACACCAATACTGGAGAACCACCGTTTACAGGTAAGTAACAATTGTTCTTCTCCAGTAAGATTTACATGCTTGAATAGAATAGGGAGCAGTAACAGCTAGCCGCAAGAAAAAAGAGCAGTGCAGTGGCATAAAATGCAATGATATAACATAAGACTGCTGGACAGATAACAACCCATACAGGAGGAGGGAAAGAAAGAGACTCACCTTATTTAAAAAGATTGCAAAGCACCGCTTGTCCAACTGCTGTATCAGCTTCATTGATCGGCTCTAGGCAGTAGTGCTTCGTGAAGGTGTGCCTGCTGGACCACGTAGCTGCACAACATATTTGGTGAATCGGCACACCAGCAAACAGGACAGTAGAGGATGAAATCGCCCTGGTGGAATGAGCTCTTACTGTAGATTGAAGAGGCTTGCCGGCCTTCTGACGACAAAACGAGATTGTTGAGGAAATCCAACGTGCAATAGTTGGCTTGGTAACAGAACGCCCCTTGTGCATGCGTCCATAAGCAATGAACAGTTGATCAGATCTGTGAAAGGGTGCTGTTCTGTCGATGTAGAATTTAAGGCATCTTTTTACATCCAATGAATGTAAGCTTCGTTCCACCGGAGATCGGGGATTAGCAAAGAAAGTTTTTAAGAACACTCGTTCATTGAGGTGAAAATCAGTTGGCACCTTAGGCAGGAATGCCGGGTTGGTGCGAAGTACAACACAGTCCGACTTGAATTGAAGGAAAGGAGGCTGAATGGTGAAGGCGTGAATATCACTCACGCGACGTGAAGAAGTCAGGGCGAGAAGGAGGGAAACCTTCCAGGTCAAACATTTCAAATCTGCTTTGTGAATGGGCTCAAAAGGCGCCTTCATCAGTTGCGCCAAAACAATATTGAGATGCCAGGTAGGAGGAGGACGCCAAATGGGCGTAAACATCCTGAACAGCCCCTTGAAAAACTTCCGAATGGCTCTGGAAGAGTAGAGACAGGAAGAACCGTCCTGCCGAAAACGAGATATTGCCGCTAGGAAGACCTTCAAAGTGGAGTGGGAAAGTCCCGATTTTGCCAACTGCAGAAAGAACAGCAGAAGCTGAGCAGGAGAAGAGTGCACTGGGTGGATCTTCGTAGATGCACACCAGTGACAGAACCTTTTCCACTTTAGCTTGTAAGACTTTACTGTGGACGGAGCTCTCGCATTGGCAAGAACGTCTCTACATGCCGGCGAAATATTCAAGTGGGCAAATTCCAAGTGCTCAGGTTCCAGGCCGATAATTTGAGAGAGGAGGGGTCCGGATGGCAGATCTGACCCTTGTTCATTGTGAGAAGATCCACCCGAGGACGAAGGAGGATGCGCTCGCACTGTGATAGGAGCAGTAGTTCCGAGAACCACGCTTGTTGAGGCCATCTGGGAGCGATCAGGAGAATGTGGCACGGTTGGCTCCGCATTTTCCACAACACTCGAGGAACCAGCGGGATCGGCGGAAAAGCGTAGGCAAATAGATTGCACCAGTCCATCAAAAGGGCGTTCCCGCACGACCCGCGGTGGGTAAGCCAGCTTGCATAAGACGGGCATTTCCGGTTCACAGGGCTTGCGAAAAGATCCAGGTTTGGGCGACCCCACAGTCAAAATATGAAGTCTAGAGTCGGCTGATGCAACTCTCACTCGTGGGTCGAGGACGCGGACCCGCTGAGGGAATCCGCCAGGATGTTGGAGATGCCTGGGAGGTGAACCGCTGTAAGGGTAATGTGGTGACGGAGTGCCCAATCCCAGTCGCTCTGTGGCAGCTGAGAGAGGAGCGGTGACTTGGTGCCGCCCTGTTTGTTTAGATAGTACATACTGGTGGTATTGTCGGTTTAAATGAGCACTGATTCTCCCTGAAGCAGAAGGTGGAAGGACTTTAGGGCAAGAAAAATGGCCATTAGTTCCAGTCTGTTGATGTGCCAGGAACGTTGAGACTGGGTCCACTTGCCCTTGACGGATAGCCCCTGAAGGTGTGCGCCCCAACCTTCCAGGGAGGCATCCGTGGTAAGGACAGCTCTGGAGCGATGGTCAGGAAAGAAGTACCAGCAGCGATGTTGGAAGGTTGCGCCCACCAGCGGAGAGCAGACTTCATTCGAGCGGTCACCAGGATCAGATCGTTGAAAGAGCCGGCGACCTGACACCACTGTTTGTCCAGTTCCTCCTGAATTGGACGACTCTTGAGCCTGCAATTTGGGATCAGGGATATGCAGGAGCACGCCATCCCGAGAAAAGATTTCAACAC
Source organism: Lissotriton helveticus (assembly GCF_964261635.1). NCBI lineage: Eukaryota > Metazoa > Chordata > Amphibia > Caudata > Salamandridae > Lissotriton > Lissotriton helveticus. The sequence continues at coordinate 414,517,139 of NC_136068.1, forward strand.
ACGAACTGAAACGGACCCTTTTGAACGGATGAGAGCCACCAGGCGTAGAATTCGCAGTTGACGCTCGTGAGACACGAATGCCTTTGCCAGCGAGGTATTTAGAGTGGCGCCTAGAAAGGTTTTGCAGGGAGCTGGATCGACCTGAGACTTCTCGGTGTTGATGGACAGACCTAGGGAGTGAAATATAGTCTGACAGAATTGAGTGTCCAGAGACGCCTGATGACGAGATTGCGACTTGATTAGACAGTCGTCCAGGTAGGCAAAGATTTGAACACCCCGCAAACGTAGATATGCCACTAATGGGGCCAGGACTTTTGTGAAAACGTGAGGGGCGGAACAAAGGCCAAAAGGAAAAACCTTGAATTGAAAATCTCTGCGCCCTACCCGGAAGGGCAGGTACTTTCGGTGCCTTGGAAGTATCGGCACGTGGAAATAGGCATCCCGGAGATCGATGGTGGTCAGGAAGTCACCCTTCGAGAGAAGGCGGAGGATTTCCGTGAGAGTGAGCATGCGGAATGATTGACATTTCAGGTACTTGTTGAAGACTTCTAAAATCCTAGCCCCTTCTGAGATTTGGGAACCACTTCTATGGCACCTTTCTGAATCATGAGTCGAATTTGTTGAAAAAGCTCTTTGAGGTGAGCTGGAGGTGGACCAGTTGGAGGAGTCTTTGGAGGGAACTTGACAAATTCCAAAGCATGGCCTTTTGACACAATGTCCAGCACTCAACGGTCCGAAGTGATTAAAGACCAATTGGAAAAGAAAAGAGAGATTCGACCTCCAACTTTGAGAGGGGAAGGCAAGTCATTGCTTCTTAGAAGCGGAGCCTCTGTAGGAAGACTTTCCTCTGTAAGACTTTGTGGACTGTTGTCGAAAAGATTGTTGAGGTTGAGAGGAATATCTTTGGTTTCCTTGATTATAGGAGCGGTACTGGCTGGAACCGCCGCGAAAAGAGGAGGAGGTGCCGCGTCCGCGAGCACCACGAAAAGGCTGCTTACGAAACTGTAAAGTGCCTAGGGCATGAGCCGTCTCAGTGTCTTTCTTAATGGTTTGAAGTGCGTCGTCACATGCTGGCCAAAGAGCGTTTCGCCGTCAAAGGGCATGTCGAGGATTTTCGGCTGAACCTCCTGGCGAAAAGAGGTGGAACGAAGCCAGCCCTGACGATGCAAAACAGCTGCCCCAGCTATCTGACGAAAACCAGTGCACGCAATGTCCACAGAACAGTCGATGATCTCCGATGACATTCTTTCCCCCTTCCTGAAGAATCTTAAGAGCATCCGCTCTGGAGGGCTCAGGAATGAGATCGATAAAGGAGGACATATCCGACCACATCTGGTGTTCGTAACAACCCAGAATGGCCAGTGAATTTGCAGCTCTCACGGTGGTAGAAGCCATGGTGGAACATTTTCGACCAATGGCATCAAGACGATGTCCCTCACGGTCAGGTGGTGCGGAAATAGGGGAAGACGGATTTCTGGAACGGTGCTGCGCAGCCTGTGTAGTCACAGAGTCTGGTTTATGTTGTGCCACAAGGCAAGCTGGAGAATTCTCGGGTGCCCTGTATTTTTTCTCCAGACGTGGAAGAAGTGCCGGAATGGAATTTGGAGTCTGCATCAGTTTGACACCTTCCTTCCATATGAAGTCAATTATGGGCACCGCACGGACTTGTTTAAAAGGCTGACTTTTGAAGTCAAAAAGAAAACAATCTTCATCCCTTAGGACCACAGGGAGTTTGAAGCGTTGTGCGGCCCTCTCCTTAAGTTCGTGAAAACTGGCGATATCCACCGGAGGGGAATCCAAAGGTACAGAAGGAGGTGGCGACGGTGTCTGGATTTCGTAATTGTCCCAATCCGCCATGGTCCCATCATCATCATCCACTTCGCTGTCTTCCCGATCCGGGAGAACGTCATCATCATCATCATCATCGGCTGCCTGTATCTGAACAGAAGGTGCAGATGGCCCCGGCGCTGCAGGAGGCGGAGGAGCAGCGGAAGTGGCAGGTGCCATTGCATGAGGAGAGCCGCGAAGAGCCGGAGGAAAACGTCTGTTATAATCCTCCAACATGTACTGGAGATTAGAAATTTGTGCTGTGGGAACCTTGAGTAGAATGTTACTCTTCGTGAAAGTGATGATCCTCCTGATCGTCATCATAATCCTGACACTCGATGAAAAGTTCAGAAGGACTTCGAGCTGCCCGGAACCTTTCATCTTCCTCCTCATCAGAACCAGAGGTATGCTCCGAACCCGAGGCAAACAGCTGTGATGGAGGCTGAAAGTGTTGTGGAAGCGGAAGCTGATCCAAAGAAACATTGCGACGCTGGAGCAGAGGGTCAACGGCAGTTGACAAGGAGCCGGATGTTGAAACTGGCACCAGAGGTAGTGATGCGAAAGTAGTCGCCGACGATAGTACCGCCGTCGACAGGACAACCAACAAAGCAACTGTCGACGAAGCCGCCGCCGACAAGACCAAAAATGACACCAAAGACTATACAATCAGTCATTGGTAAATTACCCACAAAAAGGGAACAAATTCCATTCTGGTTAGCTCAAAAAATTACTCAGATAGAGGGAGTATTTCCCGATAGTACACCTCATGAGAAACACAGGATTCTAACAATCTGTTTACCAATGGGGATTGCACCACACGTGGAGGACTGTGACACTTGGGGTACAGTCTTTGCTGCAATCTACACAAAAACACATGGTGTTCCGTCCATGGCGGTAAAACCAGAGGTCCTGAAAAAGATTCAAAATGAATACGGGGCAGGACCTGCTTTAAATCTCGGTATGAAATTACTGAAGGATTTCAAACAGGTCTCAGCTATAAAATTAGCTAATATTAAAGGTGAAGCAGCATCAGTGGCAATCCGCCAAAAACTAAAAGAACTTGATATAACTGAGCAACCACACAAACTGGCCAGAATAATAGAAAAATCCTATGAAGAACTAGGAAGAGACAGTTTGGGAGGGAAACCTGTAAAGCCCGAACTAACAGAAAATCCTGAAAAAGTTTTTATTAAAAACACACTCACTACTCCTGAAAAGAAGTGGGAAAATACTAAACAGACACTTCCAAAAGAGAAGCGTTCTCAATCCAGAGGTAGGTCTCCTCAAAAGGAGCACTCTGAAAAGAGATATAACCTAGGAAATAGGGATAATTTGAGAAAACCTGATAGATATCAAGATACTGATACACGTTCCTCTCGTACCTTTCAGAATTCCTCACAGAAATCCGAAAGAAGAGGACGATCAGAACACAAGGAAGAACGTGTGAAGTCTAAAGACGATCAACACGTTCCAAAGAATAAGAAAACTAAATTCTCCAAAAAGAAGGTAGCAAGTCTAAAAATCAGACATGCCGAGGATATTGAGGACACAACTCAAGAACGGGGAATGGGCCCAGACAATGCTGGACAGCGTAGCAGAGGTCACCATAGCTCGCAGGATCCTGAAGGATCATCAGGAGACAGTGGATCTGAATGAATACATTCAGGTTAAAACTGCAGACACCAGGGTTAGCGTACCCCATGAGTTATACGAAGTAACACTCCAGATAGAGGGGGACATAACGAGAAAAATAAGAGCACTCTTTTGGGAAAAGCTATCCAAGGGTTATGACATACTTCTGGCTGAACAAGACTGGCCTCCAGAATTTGTCAGGGAGTGCCCATATGGCGAAGAGATCATTATGCCAGCCTTCTCCAATCATATTCCTATTCATAAAAAATACACCTATGCCAGAAAATGGGCTGTGGCCCAGACTTCAGCATTATATAAAAATTATGTGGGATGGGATGAGGACTCTCCTCACCATAAGATCCAGTTAAAAAATCAACCAACTGCTCAGAGGCAGTATCCAGTTAATTAGGAAGATAAATAACAGGTCAGGGAGATCTTAGATCAACTTGAATACCAAGGGGTGATTGAAACATGCACCTCGTCAATGAACAATCCTTTGTTTCCTGTCTCCAAACCAGACGATACATATCGTCTAGTTTTGGATTACAGACATTTAAACTCTTCTTGCAAAACTTTTGCAGTACAAAATGCACACAGTGCAGCACTGATGAATAACATTGCGCGCAAAAAATATAAAACCACATTAGACATTTCAAACGGGTTTTTCTGCCAAAATATCGCACCTGAAAGCAGGTATTTGACCGCTTTCTCAATAATGGGGACACTTCAACACTTCGGTCGTCTGCCCCAGGGATTCAAGAATAGTCCACGGTTATTTTCAGCCAGAGTAAACGAGTTACTACAAATGTATGATGACAAAGCATTATCATATGTCGATGACATCTATCTTACAGACGATGATTTGGACAGGCACTTGAACAGAGTGAACACCATAATACTTGGTTTCGCATCTGAAGGGTACAAATTCAAATTTAAAAAATCAAGAATTGCCCACCTCAACGTCCGATTCTTAGGAAGGCAAAAGCTTGGCAGTCAACTTTTTAGAAAAGTGTGCGCTGCTCCAACCTCCAAAAATGCTGAAAAACTTACAGTCAATTATAGGCTTCCTGAATTTCGGAAGAACTTACATTCTAAATTACACAGAAAGGGTAAAACCTCTCCACGAATTAATCAAACCTAATTTCAAACAAACTAATTGGACACAAAAACACACAGAAATTTTGCGTTCATTGCAAACAGACATGTTAGCAACAAAACATTTACGAACACGCGACAGACAACGTACGCAACATTGTAATCCGAATCATCCCAGGGAGATGCGGATTCACATACCTAACATTTAATGAAGGTGAAAAGGTACCCATTGCGTATAAATCACACTTGTATACACAAGCTGAAATGAAATTCACTTCAACAGAAATAATTCTGACAGCGGTTCAAACTGCAGTAGCAAAAGAGAGAGCCCTCGCACAGGGAAAATGCATAATGGTCGTTATGCCTGTTCCTGCCTTGGAGGCAGTGACAAAAGCAAGCATTCCAAATGCAAAAGCTTTACATCCGAGATGGATACAATGGGTTAATTCTCATGCTGCAACAGATGTTGAATATGGTTTGACCCCTACTTGAAAACTAAAGAATTTCTCCAATACGAACAAGAATGTCATCTGTCCACTGAGATTCTGCCTCTGGAACAGTGCAGATGAATAATCTATACAGACGGATCAGCACAGCCCGCAATTGAGGGTAAACAAGCTTATAGTGCTGCGTGCGCGATTGTTAAAGGTCGCTGGCGCGACGGTAAATTCCGACCCATGGTCACAAAAACTCAATCTCTAGGAGACTGTACAGCTCAGCGAGCTGAACTACTGGCTTTCAAGATGGCGCTTGAGAATACCGATCGCAAATTCCCCACACTCATAGTGTGTGATTCGTATTACTGCGTCCAGTCTTACAATGAATACTTACAGAACTGGGTTCAAAACGGTTTCAAAGACTCAAAAGGTGGCACAATCAAGCATAAATTGCTTTGGTTACAAGTAGTTCTATTACAGAAAGAACTACAAAAGACTCACGTGATTCATACACTGAGTCATCAGCGTGATGGCGTTCACGTTGAAGGGAATTCATTTGCTGATGAGGCCACGAAGGCAGCTGTGCAAACGGCTTCTGTAGCTGCAATCACTTGTTCATAAACAAAAATGGACGGCGAAACAATGCTAGCTGTCAATGCCACAAGCAAAGGCAGCGGTGCAGCGTTACCTTTAAATTATCCACTCGAATATACATACATAATTGATGCCAACTCCGTTCTTTTTGCTCGAATCCCTGGAGTGGGGGATAGGGTAATTCCAAACAGGAGGCGGAGTTGTGCTTTGATTCAAGAAGCACATATGGGAGAGGGTCTGATACATCAAGGGATATCTACATCTATACTAGAATTAAAAGAGACATATTGGTGGCCAGGAATGAATGCCCACATTCACGAATTTGCAATTAATTGCCCTAACTGCAACAGAGATCGCAGCAGAGAGAGCCGCCAGAGACCTGACTACAGTGTAGCCAGCCCAGTACAGATACCATTGTTAGACAGCATTAGAATGTCTACATGCAGACGTCGCTACAGACGAATACGGTCCCATTACTACTAGGACAGATTCATTTGGATGTGGCCTCAGCGCTCGGCTGACGCCCAAACTGTTGCACAAGTTACTACTTGTGTAACGATATATCTGTAAGAGACATTAGTTAGTGATAGATTCCTTACCTTAGAATATCCCCAGGCGTCAGACTGATCCGGAAATTTTTGCGTAGCAGTACCCTTGCGCGTCGGTAGGCGTCGTCTGCGGCTCCGCGTCCGTCGTCGGCGCCGTGATGACGTCATCGGAGTACTTAGACGCCGCCTCCGCGTGCTGACGTCAGTTCTTAGACACAGCTTTTCCGCGCCAGAAGCGCTGAGCCATGTTAAAAACCAACACTGGTGCCATTGAAACTAGGGCCCTGAAAGGGGATGACCGTAACCCTAGATATCGGTTCGCAGAACGGGGAGGATGGGTGGGTCGGTAAGGAATCTATCACTAACTAATGTCTCTTACAGATATATCGTTACACAAGTAGTAACTTGTGCATCTGAAAGAGACACGTTAGTGATAGATTCCTTACCTTAGAATAGATACCCCAGCAATACCAACGCCAGTGGTGGGTCTGCGAACCAATAATCACACCAGAAAGTCCTGAAGGACGGAACGGCCAAAGAAGCCATCCCTCCGGACTTGACTGTCCAGGCAGTAGTGTCTTGCAAACGTGTGCAGCAAGGCCCACGTAGCTGCCTGGCAAATGTCCTGCAAGGGCACTCCCCGGCCCAGGGCAGTTGTAGTCGCCGTGGCCCGAGTGGAATGAGCCTGCAAACCAACAGGGGGCTCCTTTTTAGCCAAGGAGTAACATGCCTGGATACACAAGATGATCCACCGAGAGATGGACAGCTTGTGCACCGCTTTTCCCTTCTTAGCGCCCACGTAACCAACAAAGAGTTGGTCATCCACCCGGAACTGGCGTGTGCGATCTAAGTAGAATGAGAGTGCACGTTTTGGGTCCAGACGGTGCCGCTCTTCCTCTTTAGAAGGATGCGGTGGCGGAAAGAAGGTGGGCAAGGTGATAGACTGCACGATGTGGAAGGCCGAGATAACCTTGGGCCGGAAAGATGGCCTAGTACGCAACACAACCTTGTCCGGATGGACAGAAAGGAAAGGAGGAGTACACGAAAGAGCCTGGAACTCACTCACTCTCCTGGCAGAGGTGATGGCAACCAGGAAAGCAGTCTTCAAAGTGAGAAGACAGTTGTGAAGTGGCTCAAAGGGAGCGCACATCAGAAATGTAAGAACAAGGTTCAAGTCCCACTGAGGCATCACAAACGGAACAGGAGGGAACGTGTGAGTGATGCCCTTCAGAAAACGATTTACAATAGGGGACTTGAACAAAGAAGGTTGATCAGGCAGCCTTAGAAAGGCCGAAAGGGCAGAGAGGTAGCCTTTGATAGTGCCCAGAGCAGAGCCCTGCTGGGCAAGAGAAAGAAGGAAGAGAAGACCCTCGGAAAGAGGGGCAGCAAGAGGATCCACAGCCTTTGCTGTGCACCATGCCACAAATTTGCTCCACCTGCAGGCGTATACCGACTTCGTGGAGGGACGCCTGGCTGCCAGAATGACGTTACAGACTTCAGGAGGCAAGTCAAATGGCCTAACTGTCGCCGCTCAATCTCCAAGCATGGAGGTGGAGAGTGGACAGGTTCGGGTGGAGGACCGTCCCCTGCTGCTGCGACAGAAGGTCCTCCCGAAGAGGCAGACGAACCGGGGGATCGACTGACATACTGAGTAGCTCTGGATACCAGTACCTTCATGCCCAGTCCGGAGCCACAAGGATGACTTGGGCCCGGTCGTGCTTGATCTTCTTCAGCACTCTGGGCAGAAGTGGTATAGGGGGAAAGGCGTACAATTGACAGGCAACTCCACTTGCGACGAAAAGCGTCTCCGAGCGAGTGCCGCCTTGGAAATTCCAACGCGCAGAACAGATTACATTGCGCGTTCTCTTCTGTGGCGAATAGATCTAACCAAGGCTCTCCCCACTGCTGAAAGAGGCCTTGCTCCACGTCCGAGTTCAGACGCCATTCGTGATCCATCATGCACCGACGGCTGAGCTCGTCCGCCCTGGCGTTCAGAGAACCTGCCAGGTGTTGATCCACCAGGGTCACGCCCTGATGTTCCAGCCACTGCCAGAGCGCAGAGCCTCCTGGCAAAGGGTCCACGACCCCACCCCGCCTGTTTGTTGCAGTACCACATGGCGGTGGTGTTGTCCGTGAACACATGCACTACACTCCCCCGGACAGAGGGGAGGAATGCCTTCAGTGCTAGACGAATCGCCCGCAGCTCCAAGAGGTTAATATGGAGCCGGGACTCCGCCAGAGACCAGAGGTCTCTGATCTCTGCCTCCCATGTGGCCTCCCCAGCCCTGGAGGGACGCGTTCGTCACAACTACGTGCTCCGGTTGGGGAAGGGAGAGGGATCTGCCGCTGACCCAATCGCGGCCCGTGAGCCACCACTGCAGCTGTTTCGCAGTGCCCTCCGAGATCAGGACATGGTCGGACAAGTTGCCCTGATGCTGGGCCCACTGAAACTTCAGGTCCCACTGCAGAGCCCGCATCCGCCACCGGGCGTGATGCACCAGAAGGATGCAGGAGGCCATCAGCCCCAGAAGCCACAGCGTAAACCTGACCGAGACCCGGGAGAAAGGCTGAAAGAGTGGAATCAGAGCCTGAATATCCCGGACCCGCTGTTCGGGAGGATAAACCTGAAACTGCGCCGAGTCGAGAACCGCTCCGATGAAGAGGAGCTTCTGAGAGGGACACAGGTGTGACTTCGGCACATTGATGAAAAACTCCAGCTGGTGCAGGATGTCTGCCGTTGTCTGGAGGTGGTTGACGACTGTCTGGGGCGAGCCGCCTTCAACAACCAGTCGTCTAGGTAGGGGAAGACTGAAACCCCTAACCTGCGCAGATGAGCTGCGACCACCGCCATCACCTTCGTGAACACCTGTGGTGCGCTGGTAAGGCCGAAGGGGAGTACAGTAAACTGAAAGTGCTCGTGGCCTACCGTGAACTGCAGGTAGCGCCGGTGGGCCGGCAGGACGGGGATGTGAAAATAAGTGTCCTGCAAGTCCAACGCTACCATCCAGTCTCCTGGGTCCAGGGCAGCTAAGATCTGAGCCAGTGTCAGCATTTTGAACTTCTCCTTCCGGAGGAAGCCGTTGACGTTCCTTAGGTCCAAGATATGGCGTAGGCCCCCTTTGCCCTTCTTGGGTACCAGAAAGAAGTGGGAGTAGCAACCACACCCTACTTCTGGCCCAGGAACGTGCTCGATGGCCCCCTTGGCCAAGAGGGCCGTAACTTCCTCCTGCAGAAGTCGCAAATGATCCCCCGACACGCAGTGGTTCTGCGGTGGCATGGCTGGAGGGGTCGCCTCGAAGGGGAGGGAGTAGCCCCTTCGGACGATTTGCAGCACCCACCTGTCCGACGTGACAGTGCGCCAGTGGAAGAGGTGATGGCGAACCCTGCCCCCCACTGGCGTCACATGGGCCTGAAAGCACGGACTAGGAGGGTTTTGAGGCAGATGCTGCGGGGGAAGGTGTGGATTGACCTCGCTGTTGTCTCCGACCGCCTCCACGGCGGTTTCCACAGCCGCCACCGCATTGGATGTTAGTCTGCGGTGTGTGGCTGGCGGCACGTGTGGGGGCGCCCCTTCCTTGGCCACGAAAGGAGCGAAAGGCACCCGTTTGCTGGCACGCGGCCGAGAGGCCCAAGGACCTGGCCGTAGCCCTGGAGTCCTTAAAGCGCTCAAGCGCATGGTCTGCCTTGTCGCCAAAGAGGCGACGGCCATCGAACGACATGTCCATGAGGGTATTCTGGACATCAATCAATCAATCAATCAATCAAGACATTTATAGAGCGCACTACTCACCCGTAGGGTCTCAAGGCGCTAGGAGGGGGGGGTGCCGTTACTGCTCGAACAGCCAGGTCTTGAGCTTCTTCCTGAAGGAGAGGTGGTCTTGGGTCAGGCGCAGGTCGGTTGGGAGGGAGTTCCAGGTCTTGGCGGCCAGGTAGGAGAAGGACCTTCCTCCTGTTGTCGCTCTTCGGATGTGGGGGACGGCGGCGAGGGCGTGGCTGGTTGATCTGAGGTGGCGCTTGGGAGCGTAGAAGTTGATTCGGTTGTTGAGGTAGCTCGGGCCTTGGTCGTGTAGGGCTTTGTGTGCGTGGGTGAGGAGGCGGAAGGTGATTCTTTTGTTGACGGGGAGCCAGTGCAGGTCTCTCAGATGTCCGGAGATGTGGTTGTTTCGTGGGATGTCGAGGATGAGTCTGGCTGAGGCGTTCTGGATCCGCTGGAGTCTCTTCTGGAGCTTGGCGGTGGTTCCGGCGTAGAGGGCGTTGCCGTAGTCCAGTCGGCTGGTGACGAGGGCCTGGGTGACAGTCTTCCTGGTCTCGGTGGGGATCCACCAGAAGATCTTCCGTAGCATGCGCAGGATGTTGAAGCACGACGAGGAGACGGCGTTGACTTGTCTGGTCATGGAGAGGGAGGAGTCCAGGATGAAGCCCAGGTTGCGTGCGTGGTCCGTCGGTTCGGGTGCGGTGCCCAGGGCGGGGGGCCACCAGGAGTCGTCCCAGGCGGAGGGCGAGGAGCCCAGGATGAGGACCTCCGTCTTGTCTGAGTTCAGTTTCAGGCGGCTGGTCGACATCCACTTGGCTACATCTCTCATCCCTTCGTGTAGGTTGGCTCTGGCGGCGGCGGGGTCGTTGGTCAGGGAGAGGATTAGCTGGGTGTCGTCGGCGTAGGAGATTATGTTGAGGTTGTGTTGGCGTGCGATGGCCGCGAGGGGGCTCATGTAGACGTTGAAGAGGGTGGGACTCAACGAGGATCCTTGAGGGACGCCGCAGATGACTTCGGTGGCCTCTGACTTGTACGGTGGTAGGCGGACTCTCTGTGTTCTTCCGTCGAGGAAGGAGGTGATCCATTCCAGTGCCTTCTCCTGGATTCCGATGTTGCCGAGGCGCTGCACTAGGGTGCGGTGGCAGACAGTGTCGAATGCCGCGGAGAGGTCCAGGAGGATAAGGGCCGCTGTTTCTCCGTTGTCCATCATGGCTCGGATGTCATCGGTGGCAGCGATGAGGGCGGTCTCGGTGCTGTGGTTGGCTCGGAAGCCAGACTGTGAGGGGTCGAGGGATCCATTCGTCTCGAGGAAGGCGGCCAGCTGTTTGTTGACGGTCTTTTCGATGACTTTGGCCGGGAACGGGAGGAGCGAGATGGGACGGTAATTCTTGAGTTCGGTGGGGTCCGCTGTAGGTTTCTTGAGTAGAGCGCTGAGTTCTGCGTGCTTCCAGCTCTCCGGGAAGGTGGCGGTGTCGAAGGAGGTGTTGATAATGTCCCGCATGTGGGGTGCGATGACAACGTCGGCCTTGTTGAAGACGTGGTGAGGGCAGGGGTCGATCGGAGATCCGGAGTGGACGGAGTTCATTGTGCGGACGGTGTCTTCGGTGCTGACCGGAGTCCAGGCGTGGAGGGTGGTGGTGGGTGGCGTTGCTGCGGTTGTGGCGTGCGTCGGTTGGATGCTGAAGCTGTTGTGTATGTCCGCGATCTTGTTGTGGAAGTAGGAGGCGAGGGAGTTGCAGAGGTCTTGTGACGGGGTGATGTCGTTGTTTCCGGCGTTAGGGCTGGAGAGCTCCTTCACGATGTTGAAGAGTTCCTTGCAGTTGTGTGCGTTGTTGTCCTGCCGGTCCTTGTATGCATTTTTCTTGGTGGCGCGGATCAGTTGGTGGTGTTTCCGGGTGGCGAGCTTGAGGGTGTTCATGTTGTCCACTGTTGGTTCCTTTCTCCATACTTTCTCGAGGGCTCGGCAGTTCTTCTTGGAGCACTTGAGTTCGTCGGTGAACCATGGGGCTTTTCTGCTGCCGGGTCTGCTGGGCGGGGTCCTCAGCGGGGCGAGTTCGTCTGCGCAGTTGCTGATCCACTTCGTGAGGTTGTCGGCGGCCTGGCTGGGGTTCGCTGAGCCGGCAGGAGGGTGCTGGCTCAGGGAGGCGGTGAGCTGGTCGGCTGTGATCTTGTTCCAGCTTCTTCGGGCAACCTGTTGCTGGTGGTGGTGGATCGTCGTTCTTTTGAAGGTGAAGTGGACGCAGCTGTGGTCCGTCCAGTGGAGTCCTGTGGCGTGGCTGAAGGCGATGTCTTTGCTGGATGAGAAGATGGCGTTGAGTGTGTGTCCGGCGAGGTGGGTGGGGGTGGACACCAGCTGCTTGAGTCCGAGGTTGGCGAGGTTGTCGAGCAGGGTGATGGTGTTCCGGTCGCTGTTGTTCTCCAGGTGGAAGTTGAGGTCCCCCAGGAGGATGTAGTCGGCGGAGGGGAGGGCATGCGGGCTGATGAAGTCGGCGATGTCCTCGCTGAATCGTGTGCGTGGTCCCGGGGGTCGGTAGATCAGGGTGCCTCTGAGGGTGGTCCTCGGGTCGGTGTGGATCTGGAAGTGCATGTGCTCGGCGGTGGTCAGGGTGTCGTTGGTGTTGGTCGTGATGCGGATGGTGTCTCTGTGGATGATGGCGATGCCTCCTCCCGTCTGGTTGGCGGTGCGGTCCCTCCGGGTGATCTTGTAGCCCTCTGGGATGGCGATGGCGATGTCGGGCGCTGAGGAGGCGTTCATCCAGGTCTCCGTGAGGAAGGCGATGTCAGGGGCTGTGGTGTCGAGAAGGTTCCAGAGTTCGATGGCGTGTCTGTGGACGGAGCGGGTGTTGAGCAGGATGCACTTGAGGTGGTTGCTGCTGGTGTTCGGCTTGGCGAGTGCTGGTGCAGGGTAGGTCCGGATGCAGGAGAACTGGCAGGCGTGGCAGCTGAAGGGTCCGTGGGTGTGCCTCGGGGTGGCTCGGTGGCACCCCGGGATGCCGCCGGTGTTGAGTGCGATGAGTTCGGCGGCGTTGTAGGTTCGTCGGGTCGTCTTCCGTCGGTGGGGGCCAGGGGTCCTGGCACTGGGCGCGGTCCAGGCGCAGACGGGCTTACCTTTGGCGCACATTCGGCGCGCCCGCTGCGCGTCAACGCTGCGCGTTCGCACGGTCGCCATATATGGCGAAGTGCGCGGGTGGGCGGAGCAGCTGGGAGGCGGGAGCGGGGAGGGTACAGAAGGCCAAAGGGGCGGGGTTACCGGCGGTGGCGGGAAGCGGGGAGGGAGGGCGAACGGCGGCAAATAACAGGAGGGAAATACAATTTACAAAGAAACAGGCAATATTAAACGACAAAACACACTAAATACGGCAAAAAACGGCAGGGGCAGGGAAGTGCAATTACAGAGAAACAAGCAAAACTGAACGACAAAACACACTAAATACGGCAAAAAAACGGCAGGGGCAGGGAAATACAATTACAGAGAAACAAGCAAAACTGAACGAGAAAACACACTAAATACGTCAAAAAACGGCAGGGGCAGGACAGCCGAGCACGGACCACGCCGCTCGGGGGCAGGGTGCGTGGTCATGCGGCGGCAGGCAGCAGCGAGGCAGTCAGGCAAGGGGGGCACACGCAGCGGCTGGTGGCCGTGAGGCGCGGGGGTGTCCTAGAGCATCGGCCGAAAAGTTGGTGGACCTCAACTAGGCGTGGCGACGAATCGCCACCGTCGTTGCCATCGCTCTGCCCAGAGAGTGGGTGGTGTCCAATCCACACCGGATAGAGTTCCACAAGGGCTTGGCCGAGTTTAGCCCGTACCTCCAACGGGCATTCTGGCAGCACGTCCGCGACCGTGTCCCACAGAGAGTGGGTGTAACGGCCCAAGAGGCACGCGGTGTTGGAAGACCGCAGTCCCAGACTAAGGGATGAGAATACCTTCTTGCCGTATTGCTTGTACCTCTTGGATTCCCTGTCAGGCGGAGCAGACGGGAATGCGGTCTGGGAATTGGAGGCCTGGATCACCAGGCTCTCAGGGGTGGGGTAGGTGGACAGGAAACAAGGGTCGCCCGGGGCCGGGCGGTGGTGTCTGGCCACGTTCCTATCTACAGGCGTACCTGTAGCGGGCCTGGACCAAGTGCCCAAAAGAACGTTGGTCAAGGCCTCATTAAACGGCAGCAGAGGCTCAGCCGAGCTTGACTGCGGTTTAAGGACCTCAGTGAGGAGGTTACTCCTCACGGCCGCGACGGGGAGTTCAAGGCCCAAGGCCTTGGCCGACCGCGTCAGCACCACACTGTAGGTAGCCCCCTCCTCCGAAGCCACGATAGGAGGGGAGACAAAGCCAGTGTCCGGTGATGTGTCCAGACCACTGGCGTCCCCAAGTCCACCTGTCCAGTCCTCCTGTGACTGACACTCCCGTGTCAGAGGGTCCTCAGACCCCTCCCAATCCTCCTCATCACCCATCTCCTGGTACTCAGGGGTGTCAAATGATGGGGCCGGCACATGAAAGAAAAACTCTCCGAACGGCGTCTGAAGCGGCGCCCAGCAGCGCCGTTTCGGCGCCAGAGACGGATCGAGGGAGGCCTCGGGGACGCGCCGCACGAAGACGGTGCCGGGGGTGACACCTGAGGGATCGGCGCCGGGGAGGTCGTGAGGTCCACCGGCGACGACCCGGATCCGGAACCGGATCCAGTGGGGCCCTGCGGCGCCGGGACCGAATTCGCCGGCGGTGCCGGAGTCGAAGCACCCGGCGGCGTCGGAGCCAAAGCACCCGACCCGCTAGGACCCCCAGATGGGTCCGCTGGGCCCGAAGGCACCGCGGAGCCCGTCGGAGAAGAGAGGGACCTCATGGCCATGAGGAACCGCTTGATCTCCTCCTGCGTCACGCGCGGCCCAGGGACCGGAGGGTATGGAGCTAGACGCGACGCCTGCGACTCCGACGGAGCCGCGTGGGCGGTGTCCCCTGAACCCCCTGCCCCGTTGAGCCAGCATCGGGGGGCGTCGGAAGAGCGATGACGTCTCTTCGACTTCTTGTGCTTACCTGACGACTTTGACCCTGAGGAGTGATGTCGACTCCCGGAGCTACGATGGCTCCGCTCCCGCCAACGGTCCCTTGACCTCCATCCGGACCGGGACCTCTCTCGGCGCAGGGCCGACTGCCGGAGTTCGAGCCGCTTGCGGGACCGCTCCCGCCTAGCCTTCGAAGTCAGGGCCCGGCAGTCGGAACAGGTCTTGTCGTCGTGGTCGACGCCGAGACAGTGGAGACACCGACGGTGAGGGTCCGTGACCGACATCAGACGGTTGCAATCCTCACAAGGCTTAAACCCTTGCATCCCTACCGGCACCGATTTGGAGTCGAAGACTCGAAAAAGAATGATCAAAAGAGATCAAAAAAGTTTAGTCAAAAAACACTAAGGTACCACTTTTTCCGGATCTGCGCTGCTGGCGCGGAAAAAAGAAGAACTGACGTCAGCACGCGGAGGCGGCGTCTAAGTACTCCGACGACGTCATCACGGGGCCCACGACGCCGACGACGGACGCGGAGCCGCAGACGACGCCTACCGACGCGCAAGGGTACTGCTATGCAAAAATTTCCGGATCCAGTATGACGCCTGGGGATATTCTAAGGTAAGGAATCTATCACTAACGTGTATCTTTCAGATATAAAAGATTTGCGAGTCTTTATCAGCACATACGCAATCGGCACGCTACATTGTGACCAGGGTCCTGCGTTTACCTCCAAAGCTTACAAGGAGGCCATGGCCAAAATGGGCGTTGCATTGCGATTTTCGAGTCCATTCCATCCTGAGGGAAATTTGGTTGTGGAGAGAAAAAAACGGGACATGAAGCAATCTATAACAACTAGGGTATTAGGTTCGGGTGACAGGTGGGTCAAACATCTAATAAGTGTCCAATGTAGCCTTAATAGCCTACCAAGAAATTCCCTGGGTGGAATGAAATCCTTTTTGGTACTAAAATGATTGTCGAAGACCTCGATCGTCTTACTTCAGTGGTAGAATAAAAACCCTTTGATATCAAAGACCGTTTGGCTGTTTTGCAGGACTTAAATGAAACACGAAGAAGTCTAAGCAACACATTACAGAAGCCAACGACCACTGAAGAACAACCACCTGTCCCAGCAGGACCTGTCTGGATTCCTAAGATTGGGGATGTAGTCAGAGAAAAAATAGCGGATAAGAAGGAATTTGGGCCTTCTTACAGAAAACCAGTACATGTGCTAGCAATCCACGGATCAAGAACAGTGTTACGGCCGCCCCTTGCTGGAAGAAAAGAGAACCGGTTCGTGTCCATCGACCTGGTCAAACCACATCATGTGGCCGATAATAAGTAGCAGGCCCAGTGGACTCCAAAGATGTAGCAGACGCCCAAATCTTGCTACTATACACGAGGTTCAAACTGAAAGACTCATCACCTTTGAAGAATCTACAGTGAGAAAAGAAGGACTATGCAACAAAGCCATGGAACTTTTGCCTCTTGAAACACAAATAACAGTTCATCAAGAAACTCCTATCTACAATGATGTAGTATCTGACTATACTTACATGTCAAGGGACAAAGCAGCTCCAGCGATTTCAAATAATCCGGATGCAATACCAACAATTGACAGAACTGCCTCTGGCTATTTCATCAACTTTGATAACTTTTCTGAGGATCCCAGTGAACCTGAAACAACGCCAGCAAATAAAGCTTTCAAGGAACAAGTAATTGACCTTTGTCACCATATTGCAAATACATATCTGGTTTCAACATGGGTTGAATTTTGGATTGTGTTAGGTGTACTTTTTCTCCGACTATGGCTGATTCTAGTTTTAAGTGTGGGAAAGCTGATAGACGGTAAATATAGTAAAATGGACACAGCAAGTAAGAACATCAACTTGCTCCTAAAGCCACACAAATCATCTCATTGTGGACAAAGAGACCGGTCATCAGTGAACATCACAGCCGTTCCTCTACCTGGTGGGATAGCATGGGATAGAACTGATAAAGACATTTATGGCCCTGAAGAGCTGCTGAAAATTCCACACCAATTTAAGGTTTCCTTGAGTGATTTTGTTTCACCCAGCACATTTTTTGATGAATGGGACTTTGAGACTGTTAATAACATGATGGCAGACTTAGAAATGTCAGAAAAATTTACAAAACATGAATACTTAGAAGGTTCATCAGATTATGAACAAATGTATTGTTTTAATCATTTTGGTCACCATTATTTGCACAAATCGGCAAATCCTAGAAATGTTTTAACTTATAATCAATGGGAACATTGTCCAACGCCACCAAAGGGTAGCTCTAAAACATTTTATGAAAAATGTCCATACTTTTCAGGTTTCAATACCACAAATCCAGGAACATTTTTCTTCAGAAATGTTAATAAGACAGGAATGAGAAGTATGATGACTAATACTAAACAAATTTACTCTGCGGCCTTTTATGCTCAATTGTCCACATTAAGTTTTGACTTTGGGAAAGACAACATTGAGACAAAAACTGTCTGGGGTACAAAGGACTGGCAGGTGCAAGGTTTAGAAGCCGTATTTAGAGCCTGCATCATCCTAGAACAAATAATGTTTTAAAGTGAAACTGTTCAACAGACCTCTTGTCTTGGTCTGGCTAAGATAAAAGATTTAAACAAACCATCCATACCTAAACCCACACCTGATAGTAATGGAACTACGGATGAGGAGGTAGACGTAAACTACATTTTAAAACAGAACAGAACTAATCCTGATTGGAAAAAATGGTTAATCTGGCCCACAGACACGAATAACTGTCAAGATAGATTCCTGAACAAGACACAAGGGTTTACAGTAACTAGGCCCGATCCAAGATATGTCCAGAGACAACATCTACGGATTATAACAACTTACAGTGTAGGAAAACTGTGCCTTGAGAGGCTACAAAAGTACCCACTCCCGGAAATAAAACAACACTTAACGTTACTTAAAGATGGCGTTGATTTGAGAGACTTCTTACTAGGGCCTCGTAAACCACGTCATAAAAGTTTCATATACGCCGGTATATATGCTGCCTTTAATGTAGCATGGAAAGTCACACAAACGGAAACTGCAGAACGAATACGAGAAACTGATCGT
The DNA here is from genome assembly GCF_964261635.1 of Lissotriton helveticus. Lineage (NCBI taxonomy): Eukaryota > Metazoa > Chordata > Amphibia > Caudata > Salamandridae > Lissotriton > Lissotriton helveticus. Next base: position 414,535,125 of record NC_136068.1, read on the forward strand.
ATTAATTTAGAGAAAGCACTCTCTGTAGTTGACAATGGTTTAACAACTCTGTCGTCCAGAATTTATTCTTTGGACAGCATTGTATCCTTTGCCATAGACATCATGGAACAGGAATTGCTAATGTTACAACATAGCCAGTCTCAATTGCGTTCTATAATGCTGCTAGGCTGGACGTTACAAAACCTTCGTTCAGGCTATGTGCCTTGGCGTCTAATCAACACCACGTCATTGTTTACTGGATTTAACCTTACAGGTAAACAAATCTCTTTGGCACAAAGGGGAGCTGAGCATAGAAAAACTGGAGAGATTACCATTAACCGTTTCTGAGAAACCAGCCGTTGAATGGATAATACATGGCACCATCACGATACCAGTGACGATTTTCCAGTTTCAGTATTGCTTAAAACACATAGCAGCAGGCCTGTATGAAAGGTTGGGTAAAGATTACATAAAGTGGACCTGGGATTTACAATACACACACAAATGTTGGAGTGGGGGAAAGGAGGTGTTTCTTAGTGGAAAAAATTACAACAATGCACTAAGCAGATCTCTTTTATTTCAGGATATTAATTTACATGGAGCCTGTGACGGTTCTTCAAATAACCTATCCTGCCACCTGCAGGTTTTCCCAACAGCAGTGATAGATCCAGTTTTTAGGCAGCTTTCCAATGGAAGCTACATAATGTTGAATGATCACAGCTGTTGTGAATGATGCCAGGAATAGCCTATCTCGTTAGTGTGTCAGCCAGGGTCACTTGTTGTATGCAAGTATTGTTTCCTAAAAGTAAGACAGACGGGGAGTCGCCACTATGGCTTTCACTGAACATCTCTTCTATACAAATTGATACTTTAAGCAGAATGAGAGCCATTCTGTTACAAAAAACTGTGCCACTGACCTCGCCCAGAGAGACGTATGATCTGCAAGTTGCAAGGTCCTCTGCAGAGATACATGCCCTATTATCGACAAACTGTCCAATACATTTCGCAGAAATGTTAGGTCGTATCTTAAACATGTCTGATACCAGTGGTATTGTACATGTATTTAAGACGATTTTTTCGGGACTGTTAGCACCATTTAAAGAGGTCCTAGGCATTTTTCCAAACTTCGTGCACTCTGTGTTCGGGGCCTGCCTCTCATCTTGGGAATCATAGCAGGGATACTATTTTTGTTCCTTCTGCTCCGTTATGGCAAGTCCAGTCACCAGCGATACCCAGATTACCATGGAGAACGCTCTTCTGGCAATGCAGTATGGTGATCGCATAACACAGATTCTTGGCTTGGCTCGTTTGAGAGATCTGAATACCACATGGTTCCCATCGTTCAGACCAATCTGGCAAGATTGCATCTTACCTGTTCTACGATGCCTGCTTTGTGGAGAGGAATGCATGTTGGATGTCTGTCTAACACTTCCATCAGCACTGCCAACGGATGTTGACGCTTTGCTTGGTTCGGTAACGGCTCATGCATTGTGTTGTCCCCAACGGCTACCAATCCTGATGACGCCATTCTTTGAGGTCTCACCGGTGATTCCAGCTGAGGGTGAGATACGTGGACCAACAGGCACACAGGTACCATCTATTGCAAACATTGCTAATGCGCCTGCCGGCGATGCTTCTCATCTGTGTACGATTGATCTACTTAATGAAGTGGTTCAACTTTCATCTACTGTGGTAGATGATTTCTTTGCCAGCCTAGACGACTTAATGGTTTCTCCTGACACCGAGAATAACTTTTGAAATTAGTACATAGCGTTCTATGAACTCTGAATTCGACCTTTGCTTTTTCAAAACAAATCTTCTAAGTTTGGAACTCTATTTCACAATGATTCAATTTGACTGTTTCCAAAACTTTTTTTTTGGTACAAAGTAATCTGCTTAAAATAGAACTATTCTTTTTTTTTTAAAACAATTTTTATTGAACAGTTTGCATGGCAGTGCATAAGGTATACATTCACGTATCATCCATATAAACATTTCTATATTCTGTTTACTCTCCGCTAACAATATTTTTGAAAGACCAGTACTGGGCATTAATGTCTGTCTGTGTACCCCTCGCTCTTGACAACAATCCTTTCAACACCAATTCGTTGAGCTCTCTATTTCAGATGCTGGCATCGGACTCGGAGTCTTCCCCCAGGGGTGGGTCGCATATGTCTCCTCTATAGCTATTCCAACCTCCCCAGACCGTTGTCCATTTTTTTAGACATCCTCGGTTATTATAGACCGATTTTTCTGCCATCATTGCCATGTCCATGTCCTTACACCACAGATTGAGGATAGGGCTATCTCTAGATCCCCAGCGTTGCGCAATGTTGCGCTTTGCTATTGTCATGCCTAATGTCACCCAGTCCTGGGCCGTCCCAGTGAGATCCGTGGGCTCCCAGATATTGAGCAGGCAGCACCTAAGGTCTGGCAATACTGTAATGTGTGTGACCTGTGAGAGCGTTCGCAACACCGCCCACCAATAAGAAGCGGTCCTGGGACATTGCCAGATAGTATGGAAAAATGTGCCTGCTTCCCCGCACTGTCTGAGGCAGAGAGGTGTGTCGGTGTGGTTAATTTTGTGGAGTAATGTCCTTATGTAGTACATGCGGTGTAGGATTTGAAGCTGTACTAGCCTTAGTCTCGATGGGATTGCTACCTCCCTAGGAGACGCTAACGCCTCACGCCAGTTTGCTTCCTCAATATCACCTAGCTCTCGCTCCCACTTAGCCCTCAGTGCAGCCGTAGGATCCGGGTAATTGTTAATTATTTTACGGTATGTTAGTGAGATTGCCTTTGTGTGTAGGTGGTCCATTAAAAGTCTGCAAATGGGCAAAAGTAACAATTTCTCCCTTCTGCCAAAGGTCTCCCACTGTGGATATACCTATTATGTCCCAGTTTCCGAATCCCTTGGTATTGCCTAACATCCCAAGTTGTTTTGCGTCCCATAGAGGCATTGCTAGTGTCACTACCCCATCCCAGCCCAAGGCCTTCTGTGCCTCAAACCATATACGTAGTGCATGTGATGTTGGACCTGTTATATTGTGTCTCTTCTTATTGTATAGTGCCCCCATGATCCCCGATGGAGCAAGTAGGTGCCCATCTAGTCTAAACGCTGGATCTTCTTGGGGAGTGTGGAGCAATTGATTTATAGCTACAAGCTGGGATGCCCAGTAGTATGCCTTAATGTCTGGGAGGGCTATTCCTCCATCGTACCAGCTTCTAGTTAATTTATGTAGGGCTATGCGGGGCGTCTTTCCATCTCACAGCAGGGTCGTTACATCTGCATTAATCGCCGCGAATTAAGCCTAAGGGACAGGGAAAGGTGTATTTTGCAGTTCATAGAGGGAACCGCGGGAGTGCCATCATCTTAAAGAGGGCTGCCCTCCCGAGTAGCGTCAAAGGCAGTGAGCGCCAGTGTTTAACATCATTTTTGAATCTCAATAGGGGTTGAGTCAGATTTCGGTCCGTGAACTGTGCGTGGTAATGTGTGATATATATCCCGAGGTATTTAAAACCATCTGTAACTATTTGCAGCGCACACCTTCGTGGTAACCGTGGTTGAGGACCATGTAAGTCATATAAAAGTGACTTCTCCCAAATAATAGTATACCCAGATACCCATCCATAGGACGCACAAATGTCTAAGAGGCAATTGACGGATCGCACCGGAGATGTTAGGTATAATAGTATGTCATCCGCATAGAGTGAGATGCGATCTTCCCATTGGTCAGTCCATCTCATCCCTCTTATAGTCGGGTCTTGTCTAATCCATGCCGCCAGTGGTTGAAGGACCATGGCGAATAGGGGTGGCGACAAGGGGCAGCCCTGCCGTGTCCCTCTGCCAAGTTGGAATTCTGTCGACAAATGGCCATTCACCACTACCCGTGTCGGCTGCTCCGTGTAGAGTAGCTGTACCCATGCACAGAACTTAGGTCTGAACCCCATACGTTTAAGCACCGCAAATAGAAAAGGCCACTCTACCAAGTCAAAGGCCATTCGCACGTCTAGGGAGAGTATTGCTGCATCCTCTGCAATGGTCGATTTACGTTCCATTACACCATGTACCCTTCTAAGATTTAGTGCTGCGTTTCGGTGGGGCATGAAGCCTGACTGGTCCGGATGGACTAGCATAGAACTATTCTTAGATAACAAGTATTCTTAGAGTACTTCCTAGAAACAATATTGACCTTGTCTCCAGAACAGTATATTTATTTTGCTATGGGATGGTCTCGAAATTTCTTTTTTGTAACTAAGAGCCATTTCATAAATGTTCTTTTCATGATTCATTCGGTTAGCATTGCCAATGTCATATTGTATGCTTACAATGATATAATTTCCTATTAATGCATACTATGCAAATGCTCACTTTCTGTGTTCAACCATTTTTTAAATGCATTTTCTGTATGTTTGGGTGGGATTGTAAACACATGCTTTAGATATGTTTTAGTGCTTGAAATTTAGTAATGTCGAACATAATAAAGTGGAGTGGGTGTTGTATAGCATTTTAGGACCCTAGTGTAACTTTCCCGATTCATGCCCTTATATAGGTATAAATCACCATATCCTTATATAGGCATAGAAGTCATAACCATATTTAGACAGAGCTCATGCAGTCCAAATACGGCATGGCTACTTCCACTAGTTGCTAAAAGCCACAACGATTTCTTGGAAAACTCGGCTTCAGCAGTTAGGGACTTCCCCTTGCTTGAATATTGATTTGTCCAAGAACTCATGGAGTTTTCAAAGAACTGAGACTCTTTGATGACGTTATTATGTCAACCTTTACGTCAAACTCGGCACCTTCAAGGTATAAATATGCCCACACTTGCCTTATCAAACACACAGCGGTTTGGAGCAATTCGACTATCTACGAGCCTGACGCATCCTGCTGCAGCAAGTGCCGAAGGAAGCCGACCCTCCAGCAGACGCACTGAGAGATGTTGTCTTTTCTCTTGCCGAGAAATCCAGCTCCAGTGTTTCCAAGCTCACCTTGCGGGGTGTTGGGAAATTGAGTCCTGAGACAGAGAGATACCAGACCTCCTTCATTCTAAACCTAGGTACGGAGCTGATTAGACCCTAAGAGAAATCTTGGATAGATTCTTGGCAAAAGATACTAGATTTATGCTACATCTCACTTACTTCTTCCCTCGTACTATACTTAGGTTAGGTACATCGGGGTAGGCGTATTTTAGAAACACCAGTTGAGTACTTTTAGCCTTTTATTATTTATGTATGTATTTTATGGCTTAGAAACCATACCATGGGGCCCATTAGGATGGCGGGCGGATTGCCCCCGCCAGGCTGGTGGTAGCCACCGCCAGCCTGGCGGGGGCGATCCGCCCACCATCCGCACCTAAATCCCCTCCGCCATATTAGGATGGCGGGGGGGACCGCGGCGGACGGAAAGACCGTCTGCCGCTTTTCCGCCTGGTCGCCTTAAGGCCGGGGCAGAAAAGGTTTAATATGGTAGCGGTATCTATGAGACAACGCCAGCCATATTAGCATGGGCATGTACAAATGCCTTTCCGCCACGGAAAGGCATGCTGAGACACCCTGCGGGGGTCCGTTGCGGGCCCCCAGGGACTCTGGGGTGGGGGGTGCACATGGGTGGTACCCCCCAGCATTACAAAGTACAACGTGGCAGGCACCACGCGGTGCCTGTCACGTTGTGCTTTGTAATGCATTACATGTATCTTCAGCATTGCGGCGGGCGGTCCTTTCAGCACAGCCTGCCGCAATGCTGAAGATACAGGATGCGCCCGCCACTGTGGCGGGTGCATCCTAATGCCCCCAACGGGAGCCCCGCCCTTATGGCGGGCGGTCCCTAGACACGACAGGATGACGGGCAGACAAAGTCCGCCCGTCATCCTAATGGGCCCCCAAGCTTTTACAGTATTGTTTTATAATACTCTTCTTGTTGTACGCATTACACTTTACAGCCAGTATTACGATTGTAGCAGTTCATTTCTTCTGCACGAGAAAGAAGACTGTTCAATAAATACTTTTTATTGAAAACGACGTCTCTCTGTTTCTCTGCACCTCTGGTGAAATGAAGCATGCACGACTAACTGAGTGAAATATCTATCTATTGTTTCCACGACTCTGAAGACCAGTTTTATCTTGGAGAAACAAAGTTGTCATGTTCATGCGGTTGTCAGAAACTAATCCCTTCTTGTTTATTGGAGAAAGTTTCTAGTGACCTCTGAGCTAGCTGGCACTCACAATTTAATATATTCGATAGAGACCTAGTAGACATCAGTCCTACGTCAAATCTATAGGATATATTATTCCAATGCACCGAGCCTATTGGGAATATAGGAACTACACTACAGTCCGCGTGCAGCTGACTAACCTGAGCAGGACCGGAGCTGTGGTGGGGCACTCTCCAAGACGCTGCACATTTCCTTCCTGCCGGAGCGGGTAAGACTTGTTACGTGCCTACCTGGTACTGGGGGACTCAAAGCTGAAAGCTCAGTAGAGCTAAGACACTTTTGACTGTATTCTAAGACTCAAAGGGTACTCTTGATAAAAAGGCCTACTAGTGAGCATTCTCTGGATGCGGCCACCAGTGAATGGGAAATAACCCCAATCACATTGTAAGGAACAGGTGGGAAAGGGACTTGCGAATGAAACACTAGAGCCCGACCTCAAGGGGGAAATGTGTTGTTGCATGTGAATACCATAACCTTCCTTTGAATGAGTAGGGTTAGAAAAAAATACTTATTTTGGTTTTAAAGTAGTATAGGGCTGGTATTGTATTGCTGCTGCGTGCTTTTCGAGTTATGAGGGTGTTTACTAATCTAAATCCACACCTTCCACCTGAGGAACCTTAGACTGCTCGTTCATAGTACCACTGAGAGTCAGAGAGGGGTGACCTGGGCTGATTTCAGGCAGAGGGGTGACCTGGGCCGATTACAGGCAATCAGGCACTACGCTTTGTAGGAGGAGCTGACCAACTTAGCCGGATGGAGTCAGCGAACGGTGGAGAGGGCTTATTTGCTGAGATTATTTTCTATGGTGCAGATCTGGTTAGTAGTTCGGAGGAGGAAAAGCTTTCCTTGGATTTGCAAGGCAGAGATTCTGGAGAGAGCGACAGTGTTCCTCTAGCAATGCAAAGATCAATTTAGTCTCTCTTGTCTATGAAGAAGTTGTTGTTTCTTTATGTTTTTTTTTAACAATTTTTATTGAAAAAGAAAAAGTCAGGGTACAGTGCATTGGTAATAGAATGTATGAGTCCACTGTAAAAGCATGCCACGTACAGCCAATAAAGTGAGTCATGTGCATAGTCCATCACCCCACTTCCCAAAAGCGGGAAGAGCATTAACAACATTGGCAACAACTTGCATTCGGACATAACGTTGTACTCAGTAGGAGTCCTCCCCCCTCTGCTGCATACAATAGGACAAGCATATCAGTACATCAGGGTGGGAGTGTGTCCTCAAAGCCAGAGACCTCCAAGAGGAGGCGTCGGTCTTGCTGTTGGTTTCCTTGTTGGTAGGGAGACTGGGATGAGGTCTTTGGAATTAAATTCTCATACAATAAGAAACAAAGATCTTCTTAGGTATATTTTTCACTGTCGTCATTTCCTTTTGGAAGGAACCGGCTTTCGATTAGAGAATGTGGAGTTTGTATTTTTTTTCTTCATTTAAGTCGAAGATCTGGTAGCGATTCCTTCTAGGGGTTTTGCCTCCTTGAGCGTTCTGTGGTTCTGAGGATATTTCATTCCTCTAGGAGTTGTTTAGAGAAACATTGTGATGAGGTGCTGCTGTAGAGTTGTTCGAGTCAGAATGGGGCAAAATAATTCGCAACTTCTGACATTATGGTGTTGTAGTTCTCGACAAGACTTGTCAAGTCATTGACTGATGGAGAGGATAAGAACTTTGAGCCAAGGAGATGTTGGTAAAGTCCCTGATCTACTCTCTTGGTTTATCTACTAGCAGAGGGTTTTTGAGCAGGTCAAAGATGGAAATATATATTTGTGGAGGTGTGGCAAAATTGTTCCAGATCACTGTTGGTAAGAAAAAAAGAGTTAGCCGAGACACTTCCGAATCAGATAGGTCTTCCTAGTAGGAGTTGAAATCACCAAGGAAGATGTTATTAGAGTTGGTTGTCAATCTATCAGCTATAGCCTCATTCAGGTATTTGATAAAAGGAATATTGTTTGCTGGGGGCTGATAAATAGTGAGGAAGATCATGGGATTCCATTGTGATGTCCTCAGTTTAACAGAGAAGCACTCAAACCCATGAGGTTGAGATGATTTTAGGTTATTGCTCTGAAAGGAGTACTTGTGGGTAACAGCAACCTTTACCCGCAAGTCCTCCCTTCAGTTCGTTAACCTAAAATCATCTCAACCTCATGATGATAGGAATGGTAGAAAATGCAGAAGACGGATATTCGTGAGAGTGAGTAGTGGTGTGGTGAGTACTGTTGAGTGGAGTCAAGTGGAGATTGTTATGGACAAGAGGGTGGAAGGGGGAGCAACCAATCATCTAGGAAAGTTGGAGTGTCACAGGTAGGTTAGGAGTCTGTGAAGTAATAATTGCATATTCCTACCACGCCACAGGTTGGACAATTGTTGGCTCCTGGAGGAGAAACAACCAGATGTGATTTTCCTGACTGAAACCTAGCTCCATGAGGAGTCAGGACAAGATATTGCCCCTGATTACTATATAACACAGAGATATAGAAGAAAGGAAGGGTTCAGTATCGAAATATCGAGGGACAAAATATCGAATTATCAAAATATCGAGGGACAGAATATAGAATGCCTATCTACAAACAGGTAAGTACTAAAATATTGATTCCAAAATATAGAATGTTAAAGTATAGTTAACTAAAATATCGAATTTTTTAAATGTATTAAAAATACTAGAAATGTAATTAAATAATGAACATAATTAAATAAAACATAATTAAAATAATGTAAAAAAGCTTAAAATGTAAAAATAATAAATGAAATGTAAAACATTTTTTTTAAATATAGATGTACTTAATAATATCATAAGAATTATTAATCTTAATGATAAAATATTTAGAAAATTAATGAAAATATATTTACAAATATATAAATAAACATATTATTTAAATATACAAATAAATACAATATATTAATTAAAATAATAATTTTTATGTTAATTAATAATGAGTGCAACAGTAGTGAAAACGTTGGATAGCGTAGGGGTAAAAATTACTATTCCCACTACAGAGAGTGCAACAGTAGGGAAAACATTGGATAATGTAGGGGTAAAAATTACTATTCCCATTCCAGAGAGTGCAACAGTGGGGAAAGCATTGGATAGCAGGAGGGTAAAAATTACTATTCTCACTCCAGAGAGTGCAACAGTAGGGAAAGCGTTGGATAGCGGGAGGTAGAAATTACTATTCCCACTCCAGAGAGTGCAACAGTAGGTAACGTGTTGGATAGCGGGGGGGGTAATAATTACTATTCCCTCTCCAGAGAGTGCAACAGTTGGGAAAACGTTGGATAGCGTAGGGGTAAAAATTATTATTCCCACTCCAGAGAGTGCAACAGTAGGGAAAGAAATGATTTAATATTGAAATAAGATTAAATTAATTATCAATACCAATAAAAAAATATTTAAAAATGACCAATTAATAACAATTAATTACCAATTTAAAAAATGTATTACAAATTCATTCAAATTAATTACCAATAAATAATTATTTATCAATTAATTATCAATACATATAAATAAAAATAAACATTAACTTCATTACAATTAAATTACTTTCCACCCAATTCCCCTATAAACCCACAACCCGCTCCTAATAATAAAAAATATAATTGACATAATTATCAATTAATCAATAAAAAAATAATTACCAATTTATAAAAATTAATTACCAATTAATAAAAATTAATTACCAATTATTAATTAGTTATCAATTAATTAATTATCAATACATATAAATACAATTTAATATTGAATTTATTCTAATTAAATTACTTCCCACCCTATTCCCCTATAAACCCACAACCCGCTCCTAATAATAAAAAATACAATTAACAGAATTATCAATTAATCAATTAATAAAAATTAATTACCAATTATTAAAATATAATTACCAATTAATAATGAATAACCAATCAATTAATTATCAATACATATAAATAAAAAATAATATTTAATTTAATATAATTAAATTACTTCCCACCCTATTCCCCTATAAACCCACAACCCGCTACGGAATTAAATGACGCACAAATTAAATTACATAATATTCATTACTTTAAAAAAATTAAACATACATTCGAAAAATAATACATCATTTTAACACATATATACTACCATACATAACACTAAAAAAAATTAGATATTATGGGAATCTACATTATAAAATATGATATTGTGGAATTCGATATTCTGTCCTATCTATATTTTGATAATTCGATATTCTGTCCATTCTATATTTTTGATTCGATATTCTGTCCATTCGATATTTTGGAATCGATATTTAGGGTGTTCACCGAAAGGAAGGGAGGAGGGCTTGCAATTTACAAAAAGGCTGCATTCTCATGCCTGGCTGAACCCCCGTTAATTCCCAACTGCAAAAGCATGATATTCAAAATGTCCTTGTCCCCCACAATCACGTTATCAGGACTGCTCATCTACTGCCCCCCTGGCACCTCAGGCCAATTTACCCTCACCATACCAGAGGCCATTGCCAACTTGGCAGTTAGGAAACCTTACTTTATGGTGCTGGGAGACCTTAACCTACAACTCAATGAGCCCGCTGACACCCAAGCTGCTGATTTCCTGCAAGACCTGGCTACCGTCCAACTCACCCAAAGAGTTCAGGGCCCCACTCATGAAAAGGGGCACCTGCTCAATCGCATTTTCTCTAATTACCCCCACTTACAGATTTTGGATCCTCTACCCATTATCTGGTCGGTCCACTCCTAGATTCGTATGTACCTCATAATCCCTTGCCCATCTGGAGCCCCCAAACAGTTTGACTGGAAAGACAGAGGCTGGTACCAGCGAAACCACGAAGACTGTAAACACTTACTTAGCAATACTTTAGCAATCCAGGGTCCCGACCCACGCGTTGCTGATGGCGTGATCTTGGAATGGTTAAATCACTCTCTAGTTCAAACATTTCCAGAAAATCACAAACTCTTAAAAGTATAAAAAAGCAGAAAGGGAACAAAGCTAAATATTGTGAAACTGTGACGAATTATCATGCAGATATAAAAATGTCCTAGGTCTCCCTGTATGAAACCAGAATTAATGGGGCAGCACACTCCCCTGGAGAGATGTTCAAAATCACGTAAGCGCAGTTAGAACCCACACCCAACGGCCCACACACTGAACCCTCAAATTCAAGGAGCAAAGACCTGACCACCTATTTATCTGACATCTACCGCTCTTTCCAAGACGTGGAGGGAGACCTGGACACCAATTCCCCTAACAACTTCAAGGATATCAGATCAAATGCCCTCTCCGAATTCCCCTCCCTTATTTATGAAAACTTCACTTCTCTCTTTAGCTAAGTCAAATCAGGATCCCTACTCGACCCCGCCCCTCTTAAGATACTCTCCCTCGGAGAAGAACACATCTTCCCAATTGTTGCTTGACCTAATCAACCTGTTCTTACAGAATGGATTAGTACCCCTGATGTGGAAACTCGCCTAAGTCAAAGCCATCCTAAAAAAAACGAAACCAGATTTGCACGGCAAATTAGTGGAAAAACACATCAATATGCACCATTAGTAAATCATTATATCCAACAATATTTCACACCCCACCCAAACAGGTTTTTGGCCTAAACATAGCACCGAAACTGTCCTTCTAGCAGATGGGAAGGACACAAAAAGGAGGCTTGACCAAGGAGGCACCGTAGCCATTATATTTCTAGACCCAAGCGCGGCATTTGACACAGCGAACCACAACATCCCCTGCAAAAGAATTCACACGGACAGATTATCAGAGAATGTCCTGGACTGGCTCAGCTCATTCCTGAAAGACAGATCCTTCCAGGTATTTGCCAAGTCCTGCTCCTCAGACACAATTCCTATCAACTGTGGAGTCCCACAGGAATCATCCCTGAGTCCCATGCTTTTTAATCTTGATATTCAGCCACTCCCGAACATTGCAAAGTCATTTTGGATCTCCACGGTATCCTATCAGGATGTCGCCAAACTGGTATTCTTACTCCCCCAAGACATGGACCACGCAGCACCCACCTTGGCACCATGTTTGGAGTTGGTAGCCAGTTGAATGGACAAATCATGCTTCAAGTTGAATGGAAATAAGACCAATTTGATGATTTTAGGAATAATCCAAACCCCCAACGATCCATGGGTTGAGCGGAACGTCTAGGCCTGGCTCGACAAAACGTTATCGATGAAAACCCAGGCCACCAAGCTCTTTTTGAAGTTTTGAAATCCTTTGAATGCTATGCAAAATTTTTCACCTACACCCCCGACATCTGTGAGGCTGGTAGTCCAGGTATTGACCTTTCCTGCCTGGAATACAGCAACTCACTCTACCTGGGTGCGCCCAAAGCAGTCTTCAGTAAATTACAAGTTTTGCAGAATGTAGCAGCATGTACGTTTTTAAAGATACCTAGACACACCTCAGTCAGACAAGGTCTGGCAGACCTACATAGGCTACCAGTCAGCCAAAGAATCAAATTCAAGGCCTTGTACATTGCACAAGAGTCCTCCAAACAGAAGGACCAACCCTCTCTTGTTGGCTCATTGCCCCTCTATATTCCCAGGAGGGTCCTCAGATCCTCCAACGTTCAAATAGCCTTAGTTCCTCCTATTAGAAGACCAAGAATTAGAGGAGCGTCCTTCAGCTTCAATGTATACGATCTCTGTAACTCTCTTCCCCAGGCCCTGCGGACAGTGAACAACAAACTATCCTTGCGAAAAGTACTAAAAACTTCGCTATTTGAGAACTAACCTCTGACGGAGCAATCTTCACAAACAGTTTTGTTCAACCAGTGCTGGGATGCCTATGGATCACCATGTGCTCTATAAATACGATTAGTATAGTCATAGACAAGGTGGGATATGGCTCCACCTTTCGCAGAAGCCAAGGTAGGAGCCAGATTATTGGATCTGGAGAGTGGGTGTGAACCGAGTACATTCCATGGATTTTAAGGAGGTGGACAGGAGGAGATTGGAAGGGAACAGAAAATGTATCTCTGAGAAATAGAATTCCGTGTGTACATGAGGGAGTTTAGTATAGTTTTAGTGTGGGGAGGCCATGGGAATCTTGATTGAATGACTGCCCAATGCTGGTGTAATAAGATTGTGTAGAAAGGGAGTGTGAAATGAAGGGGGATCCTATTTTAGGAGATTGGAAGTAAAATTAATTCATTGAATGTTGGAGGTAGATCAGGTCTGGAATGACTAGCTGATGTAAATGTGAAGGGGTGAAAGTTTGAAGGAGTGTGGGATTGGGGTAGGAAAAGGAACATCCGTCAGGACAGGAGAGTGCCCAAAAATAGGCATAATTGAGAGTTCTCAACCATCATTGGTGTAGGACTGTATTGAGGATGTGAGAGAAGTATTTCGAGGTAAGGGGATTTTTCTCTTAGAGCAGAGGGGGATTTAGGGAGGAGGGGAGAGGTAGGAGAATGGAAGTGTGAGGAGGGAAACAGTTGGTTCAAAGATAAGATGGTGGAGATGGGAAGAGACGGAGCAATTTAAACTTGGAGTGGAAGATTGCCAGGAGTTCATCTGTAGACTGGATCATTCTTACCTCTGTTAAAAATTGAGATAGAAAGTTTACCACAGGGTGGAGATGGAGAAGGGATGACAAGCTTATGTAAGTGGGTGGTGGGTAAGGGTAAAGAGGGTTCAGGTTGTTCATGAGAGGGGGCAGAAAGAATTAAGGCATAGATGAGGGTGCACTATATGAGGATATGAAAGAAAGTGGTATAAAGGTGGGTCTGGGGCATGAAGGAGTGCTGCTAAAGTATGATAAAGAGGAAAATGTGTTTGAGAGTACTGCTTGAAGAAGGGCAAGGAGTTAGTAGGTTGTAAAGGCGAGGATATAGAGATTAGAGATTCCTCTCTGTGGGGTTTGCGTTAGACAATGGAATTCTAGAATTAGACATGTTTAAGTTGCGTATTGGTTGGAAAGGGAGAGAAACCGGTGTGAGCTGAGTTCAGGTAGGCAGTCAGGCCTCGAAAAATCATTAAAATTGTACTAGTAACTTAAATAATATACTCGACCTAATTATAATGCTCCTCACCCATAAACTGGTTTCAAGTTATGCGATCCTGGGCAAATATTTTAATTCACTGAACTGCTTTTTTCTTCTTTATCATAAATAAGAGCACCTTCAAATATACGGGTTCAACACGTCTGCTGTACAAAAAACACTTGTTTGATTTAATAGACTAAACTTGTGTTCCATATATAATACCAACCTAGCTACACATAGGATACACATGACCGCTGAGTTGCCTCTTAGTTCATTAAACGCATTGTCATCAGGGCGTGGACAGGAATGTTTCTCAAATCATGTTTAAAAACTATCACTTTTAATAAATGAAGTGGTGGCACATTTATTTGCAATCAACTGTTTTTCCATTGAAATGGCCACAACATTTTTAACTGATGAGGTTTTACTGATAAAACTATATAGTGTATAATGTTTGGAAATAGAGTTTCCGCAAATATTCGTCATTTGCGCATCTCCAAGTAAAGTTTTCTGATTTGTTTGGCTCCTATTTAAATCTTTGTTTGCATCACACTTCTGAATTATAAAAAAAAGTTATTTCCGAATTCTGGATATATTTTGAAATACATGTACAAGTCATTTGGAAGCTGTTTAAATGTGTGCTAAAACAAACCTGACATCTTACAGCCTTTTGTTTCACAATGATTATCAAAAAGCTCAGTTGACAAAAACCTACAACTGTAATAAGAGAAAGAAAAGCAAACACCATTTTCCAGGTGTAATGTGTTCGGGTTAGGCCTAGAGGGAAACACTGCCATTTTACATGCAGACGTTTCCCTAAGTTGCTTTCTCTTACATACATTTGCCTGTGTGACAGTGAGGATTAATTTAAATGAAACTAAACTTGCTTACAAATTCCTCTTTGCAAGAACACTAGCACGACACCTTAAACATCATGTACAAGGTCCTACACATATTGTGCAATTGTGATCGTTTTCATCCATGAGGAGACATAGCTATCTATAGTACATAAACAATGGCGGCCCGACTAGAATTTTGGCCCAGGGCAAGAATGCTTTCTGTTATAAATAAACAAGCATTTCCGAGTTTGGGCAGAGGAGCACTTGCTGTTGCGAGGTCACTATATGTTGAGACTTCATCCCAGCTCTCAGCTGATCCCTCAACGAGGGATGTCCAATTCAGGACCTAACGGGGACCTATATTCTTTCCATTCAGGTAACAGGGTTGGATCATCTGATGGTGGATTCTTGGCAGGACATACACACACCCTAGACACTTGGGTTAGGTAACGCATAGTAGAGGTACACTACCTATATACTGGTTTATATATGCTTGCAAATACACATTGTCTTAGCAAGATGGAGCTGTTTATTCTGCTCACTGCCCTTATATTGCTAATAACTCTTATGTGCTTCAGTCCATTGATCATCGCAGCACATATTTTATACAAGAATCACAATGGTTCAATAAAGTTGCAAACGCCGCTCTGTGTATACTTTGTATGTTTCTCAGAGAAAGAGCAAGAGTGACTGAGCAAAAAGGTTCTAGATCTGTTACCACGATTCATGGGGAGTCAGGGTCGTCATGTTCTGTAGTTACCCAAGCCATTTACTTCCTGTCTAGGTTTAGGGGGGCTTATTGTGACACTGTGAACTAACTGGCACATAGGACAACATCTCCTGCGGGGGTGTTCAGAATCAGTCTGGCACCATCCCAAAGTTTGTTGCCCAATAAACGTGCAGTTCCTACTGGAAACTGGAAGCTACATGACACAGGATAAGATAAGAAACAATTAGTAAAAAGACAAACTGTCAATTGACCTCTGTCTTTGAACAGACAGCAAATGCATCAAGATAAAAACAAGATTTAAAGGCGTTGTTATTGGATGAATAGAACACCTGTTCCTTCTAGCTTAAGTTCACTCGCCAGAACGGATGAGTAAATGTTAAAAATAGCTCGACCTGATAAAAACCCGACCCACCATAAGAAGTGGGCAAGTAGATCTTTTGAGGCTTGGCTGTGATAATCGTCTTTCAATTGTGAACAAGGAGACTTCAGACACATCAACGTATTAAAATTTCATTGGAATAAAGAGCAAAAATAGAGTTAAACTTAGTAGGTCTAGTGATAGCAGTGAGGAATCAGTACAAGCAGGGACTCAAGCTAGGCAGGCATAGTCCTTTCAGCTGTCACAGAATATTATTGCTTTCTATTTTTATGGACAAGTGAAAGTGATTTCTTTTATTGTTTAGTTAATTAACCCCTTGCATGCGGCCGCGATTCTGCGCCTGTGCGGCAAAATCTCAAGTGGGCGGGTTTATGACGGCCACCAGCCTTCATCAGCACACGAGCGCCGTAGTGCATGACGGCTGGGGGCCGTCATCAGCATGCAAGGGGTTAAAAACAGAACAATGTTCCAAAACACCAAATGCATTGTACTGTTAAAGCACACATATAGACATGTTTTTTGTGTTGAAATTTTTTATTAGCATTTCATAAATATGGTACAGAAAGAATATCATAAAGTAGTAAATTCTATAATACTTGGTAGAAGAGAAATACTAATAAATGCAGTTATATATAACAAGCATTGGCATAGCCAATAGGTCTCGCCTTTGCGACCTTATAAGTATTTAGTTATGCAGCATAATTTCCTTGGTGCAACAACATCAACTGTTGCACGGCTAAACACCTATAAGGTCCCAAAGGCGAGACCTATTGGCTATGCCAATGCTTGTTTTCT
This sequence comes from Lissotriton helveticus, assembly GCF_964261635.1. Taxonomy (NCBI): domain Eukaryota; kingdom Metazoa; phylum Chordata; class Amphibia; order Caudata; family Salamandridae; genus Lissotriton; species Lissotriton helveticus. The sequence continues at coordinate 414,552,038 of NC_136068.1, forward strand.
GCTCAAGATATGATAAGCAGCGTAGGCGTTGGATTGCTCCTTTATGCCGTCTTTTAGGAGTCGTCCAATACAGAGTAAGGATATGTAGAGCGGACACGCCCCGGGTCATTGTTTCCTCCATCGTGAAATTTGTGGACAGCACATGTCCAATTCGCAAAAAAATGGCTCTTTTACCATTTCTTTGCTCTCTGTCTAATGTATATCCCCCTCCCTCTTGTGCATCATGGTTTTACTGGGTGTACAACTTGTTTTAAATTACAATGTAAGCTGAAGAACTTGCACTTTCCTCAGCTAGGCTGTGTGTGCGGCAGAGAAGGGTACGTACCCAAGCTGTATGCCTGTATCCATAACATCTTGTTCCATCTTGGATAAATCCCTATATGTTAAAGGCAGTGTGCACACACCTACAATGTTTATCGAGGTGCCCACTGTTAAAGTGTATTATTCTGGTCCGAAGTTTTCCATCACCCTTACTACAGCATGACATGTATGAAACTTACTTTTAGGCATGACAGACCGAAATAGGTTTTTGTCTATGGTGAAGTGTTTGTACGTCTGCGTTGTGTTTTTAGGCCAATAGTGGATACTTTTAGGAATATTTTATGCCCGGGATTTGTATATGCTCCAGCTATATTGTATTGTGTGCCTCCTTTTACAAGTACTTTAATTTGATTGCTTTTATGGACATTGGCCGAAATAAAGTAAATAAAGAAGAAAAGAAAGAATCTTGGTTGATTATTAAACACTGCACTGAACTAAATGAATTATGGAGTTTAATTTTGATTGCATATTTATCACGAAAATATGTCTGAAGAGCGAATCGACCCTGGAGATAGATCTCTTTGGTATTTCCCTCTGACTTCATTAAACATCTCAATGGATCATCTAAAGAAGGCATGGAGATGCAAGTAGTTTTAAAGATAAATTTAAGGTCTCTGGTTACATTTCCTCCAGTGTCTGGCGGGAAAAAATTCACTTGCCTTTAACCTTTAAAGTTTGACAGCACTCTTCTGTCAAATGTGTACTAGTTCAAAGGCCCCCCGGATCCGTACGGGATTTTATATCATCTTTCTTTGAATTAGCTGCGTGTCTCCTCATTTCTGATGCTTTTGTGAGATTTTAACATACACCCAGATTACCAACTAGCTAGAGATGCTGATAATTGTCAGCATCTGTTGCCTGTAGTCTTACAGGAACAACAATAGAACAAGTGACAGAATGAAGATAAACTACCTGGATAGATGTCACGCATCTGGCGTAGAAAACACCTACGTTTGTATGCTACATCCTCAAGCGCCAAGTGGCTCAAAGACATGAAAGATGCTAGGAGTCACTCCTGGCTTGTTTGGTAGCAGACTTCACCTTCTGGGGTTTCAAGTTTTGTTTATACCGGGTTTTCAAGTGGTCAATGTTGGATGCAATCATTTTTGCTCCTGGTAACATCCAAGACTGAGGTGTTAATTATCACATTGACCTTTTGAGGGAGGTGTAGGGGGGATAATATGGATGTTACATGCCAGCAGGGTTGACCCACCTTTTAATTAAGAGTGCAAGCTTCATCACACCCTGTAATTACCAGGAGCAGTGAACATTGCATCACTTAAGATTGAGAAACCAGGGCACCCGGGTGTGTGCACAGGGCTCACAGTGTAAGGTGCCACCTGGAATCAGGCCCTAGACGGACTTAGATGTCCCCGAATAAAGAGCTGAGGTGTCACACATGCCTTGTCCCCCAAATAAAGAGCTGTTGCCAGAGGTATCACGCATGCTTTGTCCCCCTAATAAAGAGCTGTTTGCTGAGGTGTCACGCATGCCCTGTCCCCCTAATAAAGGGCTGTTGGCTGAAGAGTCACGCATACCCTGTCCCCCTATTAAAGAGCTGTTGGCTGAGGTGTCACGCATGCCCTGTCCCCGCAAATAGAGAACTGTTGTCTGAGGTGTCATGCATGCCCGGTCCCCCAAATAGAGAGCTGTTGGCTGAAGAGTCACGCATGCCCTGTCCCCTAATAAAGAGCTGTTGACTGAAGGGTCATGCATGCCCTGTTGCCCCTAATAAAGAGCTGATGGCTGAAGTATCATGCATGCCTTGTCCCCCTAATAAGGATGTTGGCTGAGGTGCCACGCTTGCCTGAGTGAGACCACTGACAGAGACAGTCCTGGGAGTCTGTGCAGGGCACGACTCGCCCGCCCGTTCTCGAAGTCTCGCTAATGTTGCTTAAGCGTTAGTGGTGCGAAATTATTACAATTCCCAGAATGCACTGGGATGACCTCGGAGACAACAGGAGCAAACTTTATGTAACTCTTCTGCGGGTTAACAGAGAGGGCCATGAAATATTGTGTTCAACTGGGCAAACACTATTTCAAGGGTGCTGGAAAATACAGTCTGAAAAAGCTAAACCTACCCCTGTCTGCAAAATATTTAAATACTTTGATTGGTGTTGAGACACCCACAGAGGCATGCTGGTAAACGTAGTCTTACAAAGCCCAGACTGACCGGAAACAAACACATTTCGCACAATCCATTTCCCGGGACAGCCCCGGGGGTCCAGAGGTGCTGCTTACCCCTCCATGGCTGCCGTGCCCCTCCCTGGGCTGAGAGTGGCGGGCTGTCTGTCGGTCTGTCTCTCTCTCCTGCTCCCTCCTGGGGTCCTCGGCGCTCTCTTTGAGTCCGTGGGTTCTGCCCTGAGGCGCCGCCCTCCGTCCTCAGCAGCGCTGCCCTTTGTTTCTCTGCCTCAAGGCGCTGCCCTCCATCCCCGCAGAACTGCCCTTCGTGTGAAAGGCAAGCGTAGCCAATCACATGCAAGAATGAATTCAGCGCTGCATTCAAGAAATGAGTGCTCCATGCAGTACGCATGGTTGTATCGTGCAACAATGAGTTATTATAACAAATACACAAAACTGACTGTGTTCCGTGTAACTTACCAAAGAGATACATGGGTTTTAATGGATATTAAACACAAACAAGCATTGTGTAGTCGCTGTGTAACTTACCACAGAGATACGTGGGTTTTAATGGATATTAAACACAAACAAGCATGGTGTAGTCAGGCGGGTGCTGCTTGTGCTGTCTCTGCCTCCCACCATGAATTAGGGAGGCCACTGTTCTATTGAGAATGCGTACGATGCAAGGCATCAAACGCATGCGACACAAAGAGTGCGAATTAACCCACCAATCACGATGCAAGCATTGAAAATGTAATAAGACTCTGATTTACCCGAGCCCTATTGCATTTTAAATGGAAGTGCCGGCACGAACAGGAGGTGGGGGTGGGGGTTGTGATACAAGAAGTTACAGACTGCGGGAGGGAACGGGGAGAGACAGGGAAACCAAACGTTTTTAGAAGTAAAGGGGCTGATAGCCTCGGAAGTGAAAAAATTACGTCATGGCAGTCAGGAGGGGGGACTAAGAAGCCACAAACCAATCAAAATGCAGAATATATCATTGTAGCCAATCAAAGTTATGGCCGGAAAGTTGGCGGAGTTTCCCCCACTATACTGTATACAGCATCTGTCGTCGAGACAGCGCAAGCGCTGCCTAGGCAAGGCCTAAAAACAAATACATCAAAATACATTGAGTAGTGTAAATGAGTAACTATTAAAAGAAAAACACACTACATCAAATACAATAAAAACAATCATTAAATATTAAATATGAAATTATTAAAATGTAAATCTAGTGAAGTGTAAAAACTTTAAAATCTGAAATTATTAAGATATTAGTTTGCTAAAAACATTAAATTACACATTTCATTAAAGAAAAATAATTGAATATCGAAGAGATAATATATAGATAAAAATACAAGAACATCCAATTGAAAATATGAGTGTAACAGTATTAACTGAGAAGGACTTATCCAGTGTACAAGACTCCAATCTATGTAAATGTCGTAAGTAGGCCGTTAGAGATAGAATACAAAATAATTAATTGTCATTTTGCAAAAGTGGCTAAAGCAACTTAAGTAGTGGAAATGGTTGCGGAGACATTTTCCATTTTTAGGAAAGGATCCCACACTTGTAAAAACACCTCAGTCTGGTCTTGAATGTTATATATAACCCTCTTGTGTGAGGCAGTTTGAATCATAGTTGCCAACCAATTATCTTGGGATGGTGGAGATGAGGATTTCCATTGGCTTAATATACAGATTTTAGCAGTAGCCAATGCTGTATGAACCACACAACATTGCGGTTGGGGGGGAGATGGGGAATTCTCGGCAAATCATTCAGTATAATAGTTGCTGGTGAGAGTGGAATATGCAAAGGGACAGTGTTATGTATAACCTGACCTATGTAAGTAAGACCAATATTGTTTAACCATAGGACATGTTCATATGATGTGGACTATGTCATAACCAGAGGCGCTACACCTCCAGCAATTAGTGAACAATAGTTGGCCAGCCTTATATAGTTTAACCGGTGACCAGTGCCAGTCATGAAGTATTTTAAATTAACAGAATTTGAGACGAGCTTACCGGGCACCTGTAGCCAGGTTTTCCACTAATTCCACCCATTCATTATCTTCATAGGAAATCATTAAACGTGATTGCCATTTAGAACGAAGATCACGGGATAAAGGGTGTGAAAATAGTTGTGTTGTAATTGTTTTATACAGACCTGATATAACCCCTCTGTGTCTCCCCCAAATGTGAATTTAAGACCCTATTGGCAAAATCTGTAGTATCCAGGGCTTTGGCCCTAAAACCTTAATAAGGGAATCATTGAGTTGTGAATAGTTGTCTGATTGTGATAAGGAGAGATTGAATTCATCCACTAATTGGGAAAAAGGTTTGAGATTCCTGTCATGAAAAATCTGATACCTGCTGATTTCCATTGGGGCCAGGAGAGAGTTTTCCCTTTAATGCGTATACCGGAATTATTCCATATTAAGGCTTTTGCATGTAAACGTGGATTAAAGCCGAATATACGGTGTGTTCTTAGCCAAGTTTTACGCATTGCAGATAGCATAGGGCTACGGGGATCCAGACGGCTTGTACCTGACCCGTATAGAGCTAAAAGACATAATTCAGTGGATAACAGGAATCTCTCCACATGTACCCGTTGTGGTGTATTGAAGTTGTCATGGAGCATGTATGTAGGTTGAGATAGTTGTAATGCAAGTGAATAATGTTCTATCGAGGAAAGACTAAGACCTCCATTGGAGTGATGAGCATTTAGTTTTTTCACCGCCAAACAAGGTTTCGTGGAAACCCATATAAAATATTTTATCTTAGAGTCTATGAGACGTAATGTGGATAACGGAATATGAAAAGCTAGAATTCCGAAGGTATAGAGAAAACATGGAAGTTTAGCTATTTTTACAGCTTGGACACTACCCCACAAAGATAAACCCACAGCTGTACCTTTATCAAAGTCACAATACATCTTAGTAACTAAGGAACCTATATTATCCAAGACCATTGCTACGGTTCCTTTGTTTACAAGAATATCTAAATACTTTAAACAAGAGTGTTGCCATTGGAAGCGGTAATCTTGAATTACATCTCTGGGGGTGCCATCTGATATGGGAAGCGCTTCACTCTTGTCCCATTTAATTTTATACCCAGAGAAAGAGTAAAAATCTTCTATGACTTGAAACAACAATGGTATTGAAGGTGATTGGTCAGTAATGGTGCGTAAGATGTCATCTGCGCAGAGATAAAGTTTAGATTCTCCCAAGGGAAGGGGGACACCAACGACAGTAGTTGACTGTGTAATTGCTGCGGCCAGAGGTTCAATGGCCAAAAGGAACACAAGAGGTGAAAGGGGACAACACTGGCGAGTTCCTCTACAGATTGGGAAAGTATCAGAAATAAAACCTCTACAGTTAACTAGTGCAGTAGGGTGCTCGTATAACAGCCGTACGTTGCTTATAAACCCATCACCCAATCCAAATTGTTCTAGGATTTGGAATAATTTATCCCATTCCATTCGATCAAATGCCTTCTAGGCAATAAGCGATAATGCTAGGGCATCATCTTGAAGGAGTTTGGCAGCATGAAGGGTATGCGCTAAGGAACACAAATAGTTTCTGCAAGAACGCCTAGGTATAAATCCCACTTGGGTAGGGTGAATTAGAGAGGGTATGACTCTACAGAGACGAAAGGCAAGACTACAGGCCAAGATTTGTATGTCACAATTAAGGAGCGAAATAGGGCGATAACTGCTACATAATAAAGGGTCTTTCCTTGGTTTAGGCAGAACTGCTATTACTGCTTTATTAGAAAGACATCCTAAAGAAGATGAGTGCTCAGCCTCTTTAAATGCAGCATGCAAACAGTCTACTATGCTGTCACCTGACCAGCGGTTACATTCCGCAGGGAAACCATCCTCCCCTGGGGCTTTGTGATATGGAAGTTTGGCGATAGCTTGTGTTATCTCTTCTTTACTTATTTCTTCATTGAAGAGTGCTGTTCTCTGCAGAGAGGAGAGACAAATCAAAACCTGCAAGAAAGAATGTCATCTTATCATGATCTATGTGTGTTCCTGGGGTATATAAAGATTTTTAGTAAGTAGCAAATTCATTAACTATATCCTGAGGATGTGTCTACATGGTCCCTCCAGATGATTTTAAGGCTGCCATGGCAATTTCTCTTTGTCTCAATTGTGCCGCTAAAAGTCTACCCGTCTTTTCTCCCTGTTCATAATGCCTCCCTTTCATTTTTTGTAGAACATATTCTGCCTTAGAGGTGAAAAGACTGTTCAATGCCATACGGGCTTGTTCCAAGGTTTTTCGATTTTGCCAAGTACTTTTGGTGTATAATCAGGTGAAAGATATAATATCCTGTTCCAATTCTTGCTGTCCAGCAGAATTTTTCCTATTAGCTTGAGCTGCATCACGCATTAGTTGCCCTCGAATAGTAGCCTTAGCAGAGCCTTGATTCTAGGAAAGATAAATGAGTAGGTGATCCTGTAAATGTGCTTTACCCTTAGGTGTTTTGTGACATTGAATAATCAACCTCCAAGGTTTACGACCTGGTCTGGTTATCCCTGTTTGTAAATGTAGTAAAAGCAGATAGTGATCGGACACTGATGCTTCCAAAATATGGGAATCCTCAACTAATTGGACAATACTCTGAGAAATTAGAAAGTAATCAAACCGGGAAAGGGTTCAATGAGTAGGGGATGTAAATGTGTATTCAGTAGTATCATCTGGGTGGGAAAGATCCTAATGATGTACAAGGCCATTGTCCTCAATCAAATCGTTCATAAGAGCTCTGTCTTCAGCATTATTCTTGTTGAGAGGATCTGTTTTGTCTAGAATGGATCCCTCACCAAATTCCAGTCACCTCCTATAAGATACTGCGAAGCATCAATCTTCGACAGCAAGTGACACTAATATAAGAAGAAGGGCTTCTTGCTACCTGTTGGAGCATAAACTGACCCCACACACGTGTCTCCATACGCAACTTAGGAAAGAGGTAACAACCGTCTGGATCTTCCCACATTTTGGATACCATAACTGGGAGGGTTTTATGTATGAGAATTGCCACACCCCATTTTCGAGTAGGGTCTGAATCTGAGGGTCTATCTTCGTGTATACTGCTATGGAAAACCTTCCCCATCCAATCCCTGAACAGTTTTTGCGAGTCAAGTTTGTCAAGATGTGTCTCTTGAAGAAGAGCCACATCTACTTTTTTTAATTGAAGATAAGAGAGTACTTTTTTCCTCTTTATGTAGTGGGTTAAAACATGAACATTCCATGATATTGTACATAAGGCATGAGTAGAAATCATGACTATGAGTACTAGAGCTTGTTTTTTGTGTTAGAAAAGATAATGAAGAGTGAGGTCCAAAAGACGGGGAGAGAAATGTGAATACGTTTTCCTCATGGCCCAATGTAAGATTTGTTGAATTCCTAACCAATGAAAAAGAAATAGATTGTGCAAAATAAACAGAGATATACTTTCAAATTATAATATGATGGTATATAAGATATTTCAATATTAATACTGTGAACCGTGGGTCTGGGCTCACTAGAGCAGCACCGTTCCTGGCAGGAACTCCACCAGGACGCAAGGACAAAGGCCAGGACTAATCATAAGAAGTGTTAGAATCTGGGCAATCTATTTATATTTAGTATTGACCTGTGTAAGGGGAAATTAATTTCTATAAAACATACAAACAACCGTATCTACGTAATATAAGAAAGAGATCTAAGGAGCATTCTGAGGATATAAACTTGTCAGGAGTATAAATAGGTGAGAACATTTCCTGCTTAGAAATATCATGAAAAATCGCATTTATAATAGATCACATTCACAGCTATAAACATCATTTATTAAAAATATAGGAAAATTCTTCCCCGGGTAGGGTAGATACATTTTGGATGGCGAGGAATCTTCTAACAAAATAAGTGGGAAAAGATGAGCAGATGAGGAAATGTAATCCAATAAAGAACATCAATGATGAATACATAGATAGTTAATGCAATTAACATTTATCCTAGATGGGAATGCTAAAAATAGCTATGCAGAAAAATTTGAGTACAATCAAATTTATAACTAAGAGGTACAATTCTACAAAACCCCTACTGCTAACATTCAGGAGGTGCTAAATAACTTCAAGAATTGCAAATAGACTAAGAAAGATTGGTTTGGGTAAAACTGATGAAAAATCACTTATGAGAACTCAGGAACCATGACAATAAATATAGCTCTATATTAATTATAAAAATGTTGCATAAATTGCAGATCATGTGATGATTATAAACAAATATATAAACATTTCCCTTGGAATTAGCAACAATAATGAGGAAGTAGTGTAGACAATACTCATCTTATGCATACAAGAAGATCATCTTCCTGAAAGTCTTAAATATGGAAGTTGTAAACTAAAATTGTTATTAATAATGAAAGAGATATGACGTTAAGGACTACTCTCCATCTGAGGCAGATTTTAAGGGAGCGCGAGATTTATCACTGTGCTGGTCTTGAGTGAAATTAGAAACTGTCTGTAGAGCTGAAGTTTTATCTTCCTGCTTTCGATTCGACCTCTCAAGCTCTTGGCGACAAACTTCACCCGTGTTTTGACGTCTGTTATCTGAGAACTGGATAGAAGGTTGAGGAACTTTGAGAAACATGATGAGTAGAGGCAGGCTGCATGTCCATATCCTGTAGGATCATGTCATCCAAGAAACGTTATAATTCTTCTGGGTTGTAGAAGTCTCTTCAATACCCATTTTTAGTGACACAAAAGCGACCTGGATCAAAGCAACCATATTTGATGTCCATTTTACGTAGCTGAGGTCTCATAGCTAAAAATGCTTTACGTTGTTCATTGGTTTCACAAGGAAAATCAGCTGGCAGTCGAATTTGATGGCCTTGATAGCTGAAGGAGCCTTGGGTAAGTGCCACAGTAAGCAGTTGTCTAACCTGTTCGTGCCTCAAAAAACAAGCAATGATGGGTCTTGGACGAGTATCAGTGCCTTTCGTGGGGGGGCCAAGACTGTGTGCCTGTTGAATACCAACCAATTTTGGAAGGATATCACATAAAAAAGTTCTGGTATTCTGACCTTCAATTTTTTCTGGAAAACCAAAGTAACGAATATTATCTCTCCTACTGCGGTCTTCCAATCAACCAGTTTGCTACGGAGAAATAATAGTTCTTGATCTCTGTTTTGCACTGAATTAATTTTATTCTCAACTATTGTTAAGCGTTGATCCAGACCTTCTGTTTTAGTATGAAATTGCGCTATGTCAGCTCTTATTGATTTAGTCTCTAATAAAAGAGAGGAAATGTTAATGTCCATGTCTGTCAGAAGACAGCTAATTGTGGAGAGTTCTTGAAGAATACGATCCATAGCGTCCCCTTGTATAGCAGTTGCAGTAGTGTGGGACTTAGTAGATGACGGTGAAGCAGAACCCTTCGCTGACATTGTGTTGGACTGCTTAAGTACGTCAGCAAAATATAACTACTTATTAGACTTGTTCTCCTTCTTGTTATGAGACATTTGAACGTTGCCTCATTTATTTAAAGGTATAAAGATCAATATGTGGCAGACTTATCAGTAGAGATAAAGTAGCTTATAAGTATTTAATGCTTTTTTTTCTTGACAAGATGTTGAGTATACAAGCTTTTGTCAGGTCACGTTGAGGTAGAGCAAATCAGTAAATGGTCTACTCAGACTGATATGATAAAAGACTAGGAACAGGTGAAAAGGTATCGCCTGTTTAAGGAGGTGTAAGCAGGAAAAAATGTTTCGAGGAGTAGAAAGCCACTGTCTCAGTAAATGCTATTGTATGCAATCTGACAATAAAAGTCACATAAGCCACTCCTTATAAACATCACATAAATTGACTCGTATATTGATTAAATAAGCAGCGTTAAAATAATGACAGAAACTCTCCACATTCTATAAAAAGATATCTTCATTTGTATTTCCTCGCAGATAATAGAAGAACGAGTAGTAGGTCTGCCAATCAATGGGTCTCTGCATGTGCGAAGAGAGCGTAAAAAATGCTACAGAGAACCACTGCAGTGTGAGAAAAACTGATGTTTGCTAATGAAGAGTATATGCGTTCCGGAGAAACATTGAGAACAAAGGTCGCATTTTTGCCATGGTCAAAGGCAAATTATGTAGGAATGAATAGAGGCTTAACAAATTCCAACCAGGTGCAGGGAGTGTAACCGGAGAAACGGCCTTCTGCCGAAGTTACCGGGACGAGCGCACAAAGTACGCGAGGTACGGGATTAGCAGCGCGTCACAAGGCCTGACTGACGCACTTCACCGTAGACGATTCTTCGTCTCGGAATGAGCCCGAAAAGAGGTTGTTGGCCGGTAAAACTCATACCAATTATGGCCCCAATGTTAAAGCGGAGCCCCTCGTATAGGCGGCCATCTTCCTTCGTGGCCAGACCACGCCCCCACACATATAGACATGTTAAAACTTATAATTACCTCAATTTCTTTAAACATTCAATTTGAAAGGTTAAAATTGATATGAACAGGTGATACCCCACCTTTTTTGTTCAATACATTAAAATTGATTATTTCTATTTACAGTATTATTGTTGTTAAAAGGCAGACAGTGACCACTGAGTGGCAATGTGACCAATTTCATTGTGTAAAAAAATTATTACGTGGCAAATGAGTTGCCGATCATTTGAGTCAAGGCATTTCAATATGGCAGTTCTACAGGTGCAGATGCCTCTTTAGTTAACCACATCGCTGCGGCGGCTATTCCGCAGGCAGCGCTAAGGGGGGCGCGCAGCGGGCGCATGTTGGTCACGGAACCGCTCCGTCACCAGCCGCAGGTTGAGCTGTGCTCATGACGGAGCGGCTTCGTTATGGCCCCGCCCGCTTAATAGAATGCGCCGCGCAGGCATGTCGGGCGGGCCATGACGGAACCGCTCCGTCATCAGCACAGCGCCACCGCGGCTGATGACGGAGCGGTTCAGTCATCAGCATGGAACCAGTTAAACTGTCTCCTCAACAGATGACGACAATGCAAACCTGAGTCTGGGCAAATGCATATTAGATGTATAAAATCCTGTGTTGGTGACCCACAGAGAATGCATGCTTTTGAACCCTGATACTTCCAGCTGTGAAGGTCTGCGTTGGAGGGCAACTTCCCCATACGTAACTTTAAAAACTTGTTTTTTAAGTAAGGGGAAAAGGGAAGCCCCAGATATGGACAAGTAGGAGGAGAGGGTGAGTCCTTTTTCTGTTTCCGTGATTCACTTCATGTAGTCAGTGAGTCTTCTTTTTATGTCTGGAGAGTCAACAATTAAAGGGCCAAAGGCCACGAAATGAGGCACATGGGATTCCCCAGCATTAGGGAAAATGGCATCGGGGGCCCGGGTGCAGTGTGAGAAACAGCATTCCCTGTGAGAATGAAGACCGTAATAAGAGATCTGCGACTGAATGTCACACCCTCCCTGAAGTCCTGAAGGGGAGAGGTGTGGCGCCGCGGCCAGGGTGACTGACGCTGGAATCTGAGGATCACAGTTCGATCCCCGGCGCTGGCTGCAGATCAGCCCAGCACCATATGACTCTGGTCAATAGCTTACTTAATCTTCCCGACGCCCCCCAGACTCTTACGGGCGATTGTTCGCGCTTTACAAATGTGGATTATTATTATTCCTGAAGCCGAGCAGAGAGGCAGGCAGGCAGGGCAGATGGAGCGCCCAATCGGAAGAGGTAGCCGAATCGAAGCGGGGTGCTCGAGATTCAAAGCTTCAGTCGAAGGGCAGGCGTCACAAAGGTGATGCACCCAGGATAGGGTGACAATGCATCCTGGGTTTGCCAGGACAGTCCCAGTTTTTATTTAGCTCATGTCCAGCTTTTCAGAGAGCATCAAGTGAAAAAAGAGGGAGGCAGATTTTTATGTGCTCAAAGTTGACAGGATTTAGCAGCTCTCATCAGAACACAATTTAATTTCCACCCACTAGGCTGGATTTAAGAGTTGCTTTTGATTTTGTTCCTTAGTGCCTTGTTGTCTGTCTTTTTGATGCATTTTATCATTCAAGTCATTTTGTGCCTCTCAGCTGATGTGAAAGTGTAGTCCTTCTACAATGTTTGCTACCTCCACTATCATTTTTAATCCAAATAACAGACTAATATGTCCACCACTCAATTTCATATTTCACTAAACTAATTTACCACTATTCCTTAATGGATGTCCAAGGAGCATGCTCCTCGCTGAAAAAGCACTTCAACACCTCATCAGGGGTAGCAAGCGCTATATAAATAGAAACCTTTTTCTCTTCTCTATCCCTCTAAATCCAAATAACTAACATTTCCACCACTTAAATTACTTTCATATTTTCACCATACTAACTCACCACTAATCCTCTCTGGGTTCCAAAGTAGCGTGCTACTCGCTGAAAAAGCGAATTAATGCTTCGTCAGGGGTAGTAAGCAATTACAATACAATACAAATTTCCCTTTTAGTCTTCAAAATCTGGTCACCCTACCGCAGGAGACCAAGAGGGCTGGTCTTGGGAAAAGAGGTAAAGGATTTAAAGAGGATGCCAGGTGGCGCACAGAGACTGGCACAGGGGAAGAGAAAGGCCCGTAATAAGGAAGTGACCTCCAGACCTGGTGCTAGGCCACTGCGACTACAGGGATCCTTTTTAGTGGCTGGGGTTCTTCTCAGAAGCTCCCAATTATTGGATGAGCCTTCATCCCACTGGCAGGCAGAAGGCATGGTCTTGTGTAGAGGTGGGTGAACATGCAATAGAATTGCACCTATTCGCGATTCCCTGCCGACAGAACTCCTTTAGATTGCTCCTAGACGTCGGCCACCGTGACAAACAATCTGAATAGGATCAAAAATGATCTGCCTCACGAATATTAATTAGGCAAGTCACAATTCACGCACCCTGCGACTGGCTGCTAGTGCAGGAACGGAGGCTTGTAGGGGCCAGCAGATCGCAATTATAGCCATAAAACACTTGGACATTCCACTGCAAATCGCAAACAGGAGAAAGAAACCTCTTTCAAATTCCATTCTTATTTGTGATTCGTAATGGGTCACAGAAGACCTTACAAAAAGGTGTTTTGCTCACGCAGGGATTTTGCGAATGGCAGGCTTTAGGAAGACATACACCTTTGTACCGGAGTTCATATATTCTGCTGTTCTTTTTATTTGCTATTAATATTGTGCAGAAGCAAACTAAACATATCAAAAGGCTCTAAGTGTTTGAGTGTCTCAGAGAGAAAAATAGCCATAGAGATGCAGAGGCAGGGATATCCCATCATACTTTATCTAAAGACATCTAGCTTTACATATATTTTCTCACACTGAAAGTCTAACCACTTCAAACTAAAAAAACGTAAAACACTAACGGCCACATGCATCATTGTAACATTTTGCGATTTCTTAATTGCGAAAATTAAGGAATCGCAATTAAGAAATCGCAAAATGCTATGCATTAAGAAATCGCAATTTCTTAATTTTCCTTAATTGCGATTCACAATTTGCGAATTGCAATTAAGGAATCCCTTCCCATTGATTCCTATAGGCCTAGAGGCCAATAGGAATGAATGGGAAGCCTTTCTCATTTTGCGATTCGCAATTAGGAATCGCAAAATGAGAATGCTATTTCCAGGGTGCAGGGGACCCCCCCTGCACCCCTGAAATTTAACTTTAAGAACATTTTTCACACACACACATGCCCCAAGGGTATGTGTGTGTGTAAAATGAAACTTTCAAAAATGCACTTTTGTGCATTTTTGAAAGTTTTCGCAAATTACCATGAAGTTCAACTTTATGGTAATTTACATCTTCCTATTTGCGAATTCGCAAAAAAAATGATCATGCATTGCATTTAAGAAATCACAAATTGCGATTTCTTAAATGCAATCACAATTTAAGAAATCGCAACATAATTGCGATTCCTTAAATTGCCAAAAAAATGATGCATCCCAAAAAAGGAAATTGCATTAGCAAACGGCCGAATTTTGCGATTCGCACCGTTTGCGAATGCAATTCCCTTTGATGCATGTGGGCAATAGATTCCTTGACAGGTGAATGGTCTTCAGTTGTGCCTTCTAACAGCATAGGTTTCAAAGTACATCCAATTGCTATTGTTTTTTGGTTCACCACAAATAATTGTGAGGCAGCCAAGTCAGTCCACATTCTTATTTCCGACAGTGACACAAGGTGTCCACTGTCTTCACATGAAAGGACACTATACTTTGCTATTAGCTTTTAAATCAACAAATCCCTTGTTGCTGGCTTTTCTAATACACCAAATTAACAGTACATTTCTTGTGTTGCTTATGTTTTGCATCATAGCCTGATTCATTACGATTAATTCATATTTAATGACTACATTACCATTTTTGTCGCTTCTTTAGAAATAAATTATTGGTTTATTTTGTTTTTGTTGTAGCTCATTGACACAAAAGAGTATAATTTCCTCTTCTGCCTACTTAATATTGCTAACTTATTACCAGTATAGTAATACAAGTTTGGCTTTTGTAAAATGTGTGTATTGCCTATTTCTGAATCTATTGTGTATATTGCCACATTGCTATCAGTGGATAAGCAACACGCCCTTTAAAGGTCACACTCGGTTGGGCAGTGTAATAATGTTGACACCTGTTATGTCTCATTACCTGGGTACTATTGGCTTTTTAAACTGGGTTTTTATCATTAACTTTGCATAATTGCTCGTTAAGCTTTTCATCCGAAAATACCGCACCAACCAAACAGGAGGAGGCATCGCCATCGTCCATAAGAACACCATCCGAATCACGACCATCTCCGACGATAACCTCGCAACCGCCGAACACCTTCACTTCCAAATCCACACCGACCCCAGGACCACACTTAGAGGCACCCTCATCTACAGACCACCAGGAACCCGCACACAATTCAACGAAGACATCACTGACTTCATTAGCCCACATGCCCTCACCTCCGAGAACTACATTCTACTGGGAGACCTCAACTTCCACCTGGAAAAGAAAAACGACTGTAACACCACCACCCTTCTGGCCAACCTCGGACTCAAACAACTTGTCGACACCCCCACCCACCTAGCCGGACACACGCTCGACCCCATCTTCACCTCCAGCAAACACATCTCCTTCGACCACACCACAGCTCTCCATTGGACGGACCACAGCTGCGTTCACTTCAGCTACAAAAAGACCACGACCCACAACCCCCCACAACCTATTCCTCGAAGAAATTGGAACAAAATCACCACCGATCAACTCTTCACATCGCTTAACCAAAACCCTCCTACCATATCATCGGACCCAAACCAAGCTGCCACCAAACTCAGACAATGGATCACTCACAGCGCTGACGAATTAGCACCCCTGAAAAACCACCAGATCAAACAAGGTAGCAAAAAGGCCCCCTGGTTCAACGATGACCTTAAGAAATCCAAAAAGTTATGTCGTACCCTCGAGAAAACCTGGAGAAAAAACCCAACCAACGAAAATCTGACCACCTTCAAGGACGCCACCCGCAAACACCACCAATTGATCCGTTCCACCAAGAAATCAGCATTCAAAGATCGACTCGACAACAACGCCCACAACAGCAAGGAACTATTCAACATCGTCAAAGAATTCACCAACCCCACCGCCGGCACCAACGACATCACTCTCTCCCAAGACCTCTGCAACTCTCTTTCCTCTTTCTTCCACAACAAAATCGCCGACATACATAACAGCTTTGAAAATCAGTCCGAAGAACAGTCCACTCCACACACCGCCGAACCAAAACAGCACTCTCACAACCTTTACGCCTGGAACCCAATCACCACTGTAAACACCATCCGCCTGATGAACTCCATCCACTCAGGTTCTCCAACCGACCCATGTCCCCACCACATCTTCAACAAAGCAGACTCCATCATCGCACCCCATCTCAGCGATATCATCAATTGTTCCTTCAACTCAGCTACCTTCCCAGAAAGCTAGAAACACGACGAACTCAGCGCCCTTCTGAAGAAACCCACAGCAGACCCCTCTGAACATAAGAACTACCGCCCCATCTCACTCCTCCCATTCCCTGCCAAAGTCATTGAGAAAGCCGTCAATAGTCAGCTCGCCGCCTTCCTCGAATCCAACAATTCCCTCGACCCCTCACAATCCGGCTTCCGAGCTAAACACAGCACCGAAACCACCCTCATCACTGCTACAGACGACATCCGAGCGCTACTGGACAACGGAGAAACAGTTGCCCTCATCCTACTTGACCTATCCGCCGCCTTCGACACAGTCTGTCATAGCACCCTCATACAACGCCTCAGCAATGTCGGAATACAAGGAAAAGCTCTGGACTGGATCATCTCGTTCCTCGCCGGAAGAACCCAGAGAGTCCGCCTCCCCCCATTCAAATCAGAAGCCACCGAAGTCATCTGCGGCGTACCACAAGGATCATCACTCAGCCCCACCCTCTTCAACGTTTACATGAGTCCCCTCGCATCCATCGCGCGACAACACAACCTCAACATCATCTCCTACGCAGACGACACCCAGCTGATCCTCTCCCTCACCAAAGACCCAAACACCGCCAAAACCAATCTACACGAAGGAATGAAAGAAGTAGCCGAGTGGATGAAGAACAGCCGTTTAAAACTAAACTCGGACAAAACTGAAGTCCTCATCTTAGGCTCATCCCCCTCTGCCTGGGACGACTCATGGTGGCCTCCGGCCCTCGGAACCGCACCCATACCAACGGATCACGCACGTAACCTGGGCTTCATCCTAGACTCCTCCCTCTCGATGACCAGACAAGTCAACGCAGTCTCTTCTTCATGCTTCAACATCCTACGCATGCTCAAAAAAATCTTCCGTTGGATCCCCACCGAAACAAGAAAGACAGTCACTCACGCACTAGTCGACTGGATTATGGAAATACCCTTTACGCCGGAACCACAGCCAAACTACAGAAAAAACTCCAACGCATCCAAAATACCTCAGCCAGACTCATTCTGGACATCCCCCGTCAAGCTCACATTTCCGGTCACCTGAAAGACCTCCACTGGCTCCCCGTCAGCAAGAGAATAACGTTCCGTCTCCTCACCCACGCACACAAGGCCCTCTACGACCTAGGACCCGAATGCCTCAACACACGACTTTCCTTCTACACCCCCACCCGCCAATTACGATCGTCCAATCAAGCCTTCACCGCAATTCCGCGCATCCATAGATCCACCATGGGGGGTAGATCCTTCTCCTACCTAGCAGCCAAAACCTGGAATTCTCTCCCCACCCACCTCCGCCTTACACAGAACCACCTCTCCTTCAGAAAGCAGCTAAAAACCCGGTTATTCGATAAGTAAAGCACCCCCCCCCCCCCCCAAGCGCCTTGAGACCCTCTGGGTGAGTAGTGCGCTATACAAATCACTGAACTTGAACTTGAACTTAAGCTTACCGCTATGCTCTAAATCAATAAGACAGCATGATTAAACTCTTGAAGCAACACCCAGTAGATCGCACAGGGCTAACTCAGTTTCTTTTATGGAGCTCGCAGAGGGAGTGAGGAAAATGTTGTTTGATATGAACAAAAGTTAAGCCATTTTTGTATCTACCCAACATTTTTGTACATCTTTGTCTGTGGAGTTTTTCCATGCTACTGCAACCCTTTTGTGTAGTGCTGACTTGTGCATATTCTTGTTCGCCATGCCCCTGGAAAGAACTGAATGGTAGCTGAAATATTACACCCTGTTATAATCATTTGTGCTAATCATAAGATGGTATAACACAGGCTGTTTCCATACAATTTGCAGTTTGTCAAGCCCTGTGAGATTCGCGCTCGTGCTTGCCTTAAAAATGTAGTGTGATTAGTTATTTTCCTTCTATGCATAACTGGCAGGAAATATCCAATGAATTAGGGGTTGAGAGAGGAGTCTGCACGCAGACTTGTTTGTTATTTAGTATAAATATCAAAGGAGAATTGTTTAAAGTGCTCATTCCCTTCACGTACATGATGATGATGATGATGATGATGATCCTGTGTTGGTTTGTGCCCCCTTGCGCGTACAAAACTGATTTGTTTTATCTCCTACAACCTGTACTCCTTTGGATTTCAGTGGACAAGAGTGGTATTATCCAGGACGAAAGTGTACGGTTTCCATAAATGGCACCCCAAATGGGAACTCTATCAGGGCTCGACAAATCCACTCGACCGCTCGCATTTGAGAGGTGAATTTTATGAGGTCGAGCTACTTTTAGGTCCTACTCGCCTTTTCTGGCGAGTAGGAAAACATACTAACTTTTGTCCTCCGTCGGAGCAAATGTGACAAGATAACAAGATTTAACGGCCTTTTTATTGCTCACAAAGCAAATGAGCAATAAAGATGCCTTTAAATCTTGTTATTTACAACAAGGGGTGGTGAGGGACAGAGTCTCTGAATTAAGCAGAATACTCTCACCCAGTCAAGAGATCAGGGCTAGATCCAACACCGTTTTTTAGCTCATTGCACCATCCCAGTTTCAGAACCTGGCTGTATGCAAATTAGTCTGTTCCTGTCCCAGTGCATGATGGGAACAGGGCAAACCAAACTACAAAAGCCAATTCTTACACTGGGAAGGAAACAAGCTTCCGGGGACCGGTTTCTGGCATTACAGCCGTCTTCGGCCCGGCTTGCTTGAATCCTGATGGTGCAATGAGCAAGGGACTCATGTCTGAGTATACCCTTCCACGCTAAGGGTTTCCTTCCCAGTGTAAGAATTGGCTTTTGTAGTCTGGTCTGCCCTGTTCCCATGATGCACTGGGCCAGGGACAGACTAATTTGCATACAGCCAGGTTCTGAAACTGGGATGGTGCAATGAGCTAAAAAACGGTGTTGGATCTAGCCCTGATCTCTTGACTGGGTGAGAGTACTCTGCTTAATTCAGAGACTCTGTCCATCACCACCCCTCGTTGTAAATAATTTTGTCCACCCTAAGCGTGGAAGGGTATACTCAGATGTGAGTCCCTTGCTCATTGCACCATCAGGATTCAAGCAAGCCGGGCCGAAGACGCCTGAAATGGCAGAAACCGGTCCCCGGAAGCTTGTTTCCTTCCCAGTGTAAGAATTGGCTTTTGTAGTCTGGTCTGCCCTGTTCCCATGATGCACTGGGCCAGGGACAGACTAATTTGCATACAGCCAGGTTCTGAAACTGGGATGGTGCAATGAGCTAAAAAACGGTGTTGGATCTAGCCCTGATCTCTTGACTGGGTGAGAGTACTCTGCTTAATTCAGAGACTCTGTCCATCACCACCCCTCGTTGTAAATAATTTAAATCTTGTTATCATGTCACATTTGCTCTACTTTCAGAGACGGAGGTCAAATAGGTTACTGTTAGGTCGGGGAGTTTTTTTAAAGTACTAGACCTGCAGGACTAGTACAATTTTTCAGATTTGTCAAGCCCTGTCTATGTGGGACATCCAACAGCATTTGCGTGTGTGGCTGAGGTGGCACGACCTGAGATCGACTGATCATGGGGGTCCTTGCAAGAGGAGACTGGTTTCACACAGCTGCCATCTGAAATCCCACACAGCTGTCCCCCGGCAGAGGTTCCGAACTTATCAAGCAAAAAGGGGCTGAATCGTAGAGGACAGAGAGTCAGACTCCTTCCACAAAAAACCTGGTGACATTGGTCTGAGTTGTTTTATAATAGTTTTATTGGATTATTGATTGGTTGTTGGTATTGAGAATTGTATTGCATTACCCTGGTTGGGTCTTAGGTTGGAAATGATAATTAGGCCTGTATTGATTGTATTGGAAAGTTCTCATTTAGATGGTCTCGGACTTTAAGGGACGATGAGCAAATTAAAGAAATGCATTTCGCAGTGTTGTTGCCATTTCATGAGTCCAGGCCTGGATAAGTCCCAACCAGTTCTGGTTGAGGGTAGTCCTGCATAGAAGAGGATGATAAAATATGGGACAGGTGTGAACTTGTGGAACAGACTATGGCATCGATATACTAAGGGAAATGAGGATTTGCGATGTATGCTGGAAGGTTCATTTGATTTTAATAAAATGTACTATTTGCAGCAAAAATACATTGAGAGAAAGGTCAGCGATGTGGGAAAGTTTCAATAAATAGGAAAAACATGCTACGAATAATACCGAGGGAAGACATAAATTAGGATAAAATACCAGCCTGTAAACAAAAGACTACAGAAGAAGTCTCCGACTATTTCACTAGTTTGGAGCAAAAATTCAGGGATCACGGTGGTCAGTATTTGGCAACAGTGACAGGGAAAATAATGTTTGCTGATAAATTTTAGAGTCATTTGGTGAAATAATTAGGAGACTTTATTAAGTTGTCCAAGAGCACCTGGACAACTAGAACCTGCAGAACTATTAGTAACCCCTACGTATTATGAGAATAACCAGAAAATTAATAAAGAAAAGAATGATAACAAATGAAAGAATTGAAAACAAAGGTTTTGCTACATCAAGCATTCCCAGATAGGGGAAGATAAAGGGGTATGGGAAATGTGAGGGGAGGAGAACGTGGAAGAGGGGCTGACAGAGCCTAATCAGCTCCTGCATAGCAATAGAGAGCAGGATTAGGCCAAAATTAGTGTGCCTATTGCTTACAGGAAGGTCATTGGAAGAGTGAATGTCCTAGTCAACAGGGCCTAGCAACTGTGGCGAGAGGAAGAGGTAGTTCAGTGCCAAGGGATACAGGAAGAGGTGGCAAAAATAGGCAAGATTTTACCCAGCGTCAGAAAGACAATAGATGTCAAAATTATTTTGATTTCCAACAAGTTGACAGACATTTCTATAATGACGATTATATTGACATTGATTACAATGCCATTGAGTATTCAAAATGGGACAATGACGGAAAGGGTGGAAAGAGGGTCATGATTACTGTTAATCATGCAGGTGTGTATGTCACCATGGGGATAGAAGGGGAAGTAAACAACTTCCTTGTTGATACGGGCGCCACCCACAACTTTGTGGCTCATGACCAATGTCCACGGGCTCCCCTCTCCCGAAGATTGAATAGATCAGTGGGATACACAGGTATCCTCATCTAAAGCTCCATCTCCAAACCTTTAGATGTTACTATAGGTCCCTCCACCACATCCGCAACACTTGTGCGCACTAAAAATTGTGCTGAGAACTTATTAGGCCTGGACCTATTGAAAAGACTGAATGCTAACATTGATTGTTCTCCTGATGGTGTTTATATCTCAATGGCTTCTGATAACTTTAGCAAATGTTTTACAATGAAGGAGATTACTCAACAACCACCTGAATTACAGGAGATTAATAAAAAGTTCTGGGCATCAGGAGATAATGTTGGTAAAATGGACATAGATCCCATAGTAATAACTTTTTAAAAAGGTGTTCACATACCTCGCATTCCTCAATTCAAAATATCCTTGGACAGAGAGGATGTTATCTTAGATATACTATATAGGGTATAATAAAAAGAGATAGAACGCAGCCCATGTAACAGCCCGATACTTCCTGTTCTTTACAAAAAGCACAGAGGGAATGCCTAATAAATATAGATTAGTGATTGATCTCCGAGCCATTAACAAAGTTGTAATACCTCGATGTCCCATTGTTCCTGACATGAATTCTATTTTTACCATGATCCCGTCTTCAGCCACATATTTTACAGTGCTTGATTTGAAAAAAAATTTTTTTAGTGTGCCCATTGCTAAAGAAAGTCAATACCTTTTCTCATTTTCATTTTGAGGGTGTGCCCTTACATTCACAAGAGTGGCCCAGGGGGTATCCAGAAAGCCCTACTGTATACAGTCAAGCTTTGCTGTAACAATTAGACCTTTTTACCCCCTATAAGGGCTCTGTAGTACTCCAATTCATTGATGATCTGTTGATTGCCTCAGGTACAGAGGAAGGTTGTAAGGAGGCAACAGATAATTTGCTACATCATTTAGCACTCTTAGTACATAAAGTGTCACCTCCTGTCGAAGGGGGGTAAGGGATTGCACCCACAAGAAATTCATTTGGTACAGAAAATGAAACATCCCCAGACCCAATCTGATGTTCGTGCCTTTATAGGTATGACTTCTTTTCGCAGACAATGGATCCCTAACTTCTTTGTAATTGCAAAACCTCTGCTTGCTCCAACACCGAAGGATATTTGTTACCCACTCCCATGGACAGATGAGTGTGAGCATGCTTTTTAACAACTAAGGAATGCTTTGTGTAATGCACCTGCTTTCGGTAACCCTGATTATGCCTAGGAATTCTGCTAGTTTGTGTGCGAAAAAAAAGGATGTGCTTTGTTTGTTTGGACACAATCCCATGTGGGGGGGGGTGTAGAGACTGTGCACCTACTTTTCCTACACATTGGAACCAGTAGCAAAGGATTTGCCAAATTGTTTGAATGAAGTAGCAGTTGTTGCAGTCAGACATTCTGAAACAAAACTGCAAGTTTAACAGGGTACAAGTTAACACTTTTTGCTCCAAATATCATTCTGAAACGTTGCAATGTTTTAAACCCAGCCATAGTGTTACCCCTCCCCAGGGGGACAAACACCACAATGTTGTGT
Source organism: Lissotriton helveticus (assembly GCF_964261635.1). Taxonomy (NCBI): domain Eukaryota; kingdom Metazoa; phylum Chordata; class Amphibia; order Caudata; family Salamandridae; genus Lissotriton; species Lissotriton helveticus. Next base: position 414,574,975 of record NC_136068.1, read on the forward strand.
TCACCACTGAAGGAGAAACCAAAGGACAGGTAGACCTGACAGATACTCCCAAAGTTTTCCCGCCCAAAGTGGGGGTGTAAACCAGGGGGTGCCATCTGCTGCTAGCAGCAGAGGCTGGGGTTCATGTTACAAAGGCGTCACATCATACCCCTTCACCTACATTGCCTCACCTACACTACACTGTAACAAGCCTTTTAGGTTTGAACCTTTACCTAATTCTAGTCCTGGGTGCAGAAGGGTTTCTCCTAAACAATAGAATCAATCAATAGACCCACACAGTATGAATGAATATTCATAAGAATTCTTAGAAACCAGGCTGGGGCTACGACCACTTTCTTTCCCATATCTACGTACACGGTTCATCCCATACGTCATCCTCAAATCCAACAATGGCTAATACAAGCAACGAGGGGCAAAGGAGCCCTAGATACTTTCTGCATAAATATAGCACCTCTTGCTAGTGTTACTTAGAGGGAACTGAGACTTCCAGGCTGACACACTGACCAGAGACGCTGAGGCTCCTGAATGCAGATGCTCCAGCTGACAGCGGTCGGAACATCCCTTGCGGGGTGTCCAACTCGAAACCAAGAAGGGCTCCTACATCTCACACTTCAGGTAATGGGGTTGGACTAAATCCTAGAGGGATTCTTGGCTTCACACCTACTCATATGCTAGGTACATCTAGATAGGCATCGTAGGAGTATGCGCACTTTTATCCTGCATTTTATATTCATGTATTTATTCATGCTTATTGCAAGATGGTAGAACTGTACTATCCTTTTATATTCATAGTACTGCTAGTCATGTATCTCTGCTACTGTCTAATGGTTGTTGCAGCTCATATATTTTACACAAGAATAACAACTGTTCAATAAATCCTTATTGAAACGCCCAGGCTGTTTATTCTGTGTATCTCTGAGATGAACTAAGTGAGCACGAGTGACTGAGCGAAAAGTAATAAATTGTTTTCACGATCTTGCGGGATCAGGGTTGTCATGTTCTAAGGTCGCGAGAAACTATTCTCTCCCCGAGAGGAGACACTAGTGGCACTGTGAGCTAGCTAAATGCAAACAGGCTAACATTTCTCAGTGGGGGTGCACAGAACCAGTCTGCCTCCAATGCCACTGTTTGTGTTATCCAAACGTGCAGGTCCTGCATGGGTACTATAGGAGCTACACGACAGTTGGAGAGCCTGAGGAAGGACTTCATTGAGATGGAACAAGTAGGCAAACAGAAGTATGTTTTGGTTGTGGTCTGTGCCTTTAGCAGATGGGTGGAGGCCTATCCCCTGAAGGATAACACAGCCCTGAGTACTGCAAAGGTGCTCCTCAAGGAGTTATTTGAGGTTCGATTTGCCAATCGTCCTCTGGAGTGACAATGGGCCACACTTTCTTGGGAAAGTAAAGGAACTGGTCTGTAATGGGCTACAAATAAAGCAAAAATGTAATGTTGCTCACCTTCCACAGGCTGTGGGCCTATTGGAAAGTTATAATGGTATTTTGAAGAATACGTTGGAAAAGACATGAGCAACAAGTAAATTGAAATGGCTCGACGCCTTACCAATAGCATTGTTTTTAATTTGCACCACTGCACACTCGAAAATGAGTTTATCTCTCTATGAAGTCGTCAAGGGGAGGCCTGTAAATGTGTGGGGTGTATCTATACCAAAGACATTTTCTGAAATTGAATATCCTTTGCTGGTTGACTATTGCAAATTGACTAAAGATTTGCATCTCATTCATCAATAGGTCATGGCCAGTCTTCGACCTGGCCTTGCAGGATCTGGAAACATATTGAGGCCTGCAGATTGCATCTTGACCCGAAACTTCCAAAGAAAATCCAGCCTTGAGCCTCGGTAGAAAGGGCCGGTGCAAGTGCTACTCGCCACCCAGAAAGCTGTTACCTGTTACTGGCCATAAGCACTGGATACATGCCAATCACATCAAGAAAGCTCCATTGCCTTTGCCCTGCGATCAATGGGTGAAAGATGGGATTAATGATTTTTGACAAGATCCAATTCCACAGCAATTACCTTTTGGTGATAGTGAACTGGTCAAAGAAGGAAAATCTTCCAATCTGTCCAATCTTAGGCCTATATCCCTGCTTCCATTCCTGGGAAAACTCCTTGAAAAACATGTGAATCACCATCTATCCATGTACATCGAACAAACAGGAGGACTGGATCATTCACAATCCGGCTTTAGGCCTAAACATAGTACGGAGTCGGCCCTGATATCAGTCATGGACGACCTGCACATGTATCAAGATAGGGGCCTTTCTGTCATCATGGTGCTGTTGGACCTGTCGGCGGTGTTTGATACGGTGTCACACAACATCTTGACTAGCCGAATGGAAAACATCGGTCTAAAAGACAAAGCCCTGACATGGCTAAGAAGCTTCCTATCCAACCGCACCCAAACTGTCACCATGGGTGCCTACCGCTCAGCAGAGGTGGATATCTCCAAAGGGGTACCACAGGGCTCCTGTCTGAGCCCAACTCTTTTTAACGTCTATGTGGCACCCCTGGCTGGAATTATGCGAGCATATGGATTCGTCCCTGTATCCTACGCGGACGACACACAGCTCCTTTTCCCCTTTAAATCTATGACCACCGAGGTAAAGGATTCCTTCTCACAAGGCATGAGAGCTGTGGCACAGTGGATGTCATCTAACTGTTTGCAGTGTAACGTGAGCAAGACCGAAGTTATGCTGTTCGGGGAGGCTAAGATTCTCTGGACCCCAGATTGGTGGCCACATGATCTGGGTCCAGTCCCCGAACCCAAACAAATTGTAAAGAACTTAGGAATCCGATTAGATCAGGAACTCTCGTTAAAACAACACAGCAACTACGTCGTGGGATCATGCTTCCACGTAATCAGTATGCTACGGAAAATATTCCCTATTCTCCCAGATTCCGTCAGGAAAACGCTGGTGCAGGCTCTGGTTCTTAGCCGCATTGATTACTGTAACGGCCTGTTACTATCCGTAAATGAGGGAGTATTGGCAAAACTCCAAGTGGTGCAAAATACTGCTGCCCGCTTGGTCTTAAACGCCCCCCCCCCCGGTCTGCATCTAAGCCTCTTTTAGACAGACTGCATTGGCTATCAGTCCGGCAGAGGACGAAGTTTAAGACCTGTTGTCTAATCCACAAAAGCTTAAACGGACTAGGTCCTGCATACCTGAAAAATAAATTTACAGCCTACACCCCTTCACGTTCCCTTAGGTCAAGCAACCAATCCCTATTAGTTGTGCCCCGCGCAAGGAAGGCAAGGCACGGAGGTAGAGCTCTTTCCGTGGCCGGCCCATCGCTATGGAATAAGCTCCCTCTAGATCTCAGACAGTGTTCAGAACACCTGATGTTCAGGAAGAAACTCAAAACCTTCCTATTCCAAAACTAGTTCCATCCGGTCCCCTCTCTAACTGTGTTTGCTATGTTTCTTGGGCGCAGAGATACTCCCTAGGGAGTTGATTCAAGCGCGGTATAAACTCGCAAATAAATAAAGGTAGTGCATTGATTGATCAACCTCACTCCCGTTGAGCCCGAATTGATACCAATACCTCTGTTTGAGCATCCAGATTATGACTGGCCTAGGTACAATTTGAGACCTAGGACTGTCAAGAACTGTAGACTTTGATTAAAGAAACTATCTCTGGAGAGATAGCAACCATGCTGGTGGTCAACACCGCCAACGTCTGGAACTGTACATAAGCTTGCCAAGTGAGGCTTCGAAGTAAAGGTCACTGGAAACTCTTGATGTTCTTTGGAAGAGTAGATAGGGATTTTTTTAGAATGTCTTAGCCACGTTACTTTGCTTTTGGCTGTTAGGAGCTTTTGATTTGTGTATCTTTTGTATAAAGAAGAGGCCTTCAGAAACAAGGTCATTCACCCAAGAAAAGGAAGGCTAGGAAAAAGAATGGTCTGCACATAAAGACATGTATTAGGAGAAGCATCAGACGCTCATCAAGAACAGATATTTGTATGTAATACGTAATAAATACATTATGGGTAAGACTTGGAGTATTGAACTGAGACTGTTTGGGAAGTCACCCTCTGATCTGTGGCAGGAGAGGAAGACTCCAGTATCTGGTATCCCTATTGAGTTACAACAATTCTGGACCGTGAAAGTTGTGGTGTTTCTGATCTTAATATTAGGAATGCTAGGATTGTTCTGATGGTTGGAAGAAAACCAACAGTTGCCAAGCCAGTGCTACCAGTCACTACACCACTTACACAGCATCATCACATAACCATCGCCCCTCATAAGCAAGCACACAGCTTGCATTATGTGATTAAAACATTCATTCAGGCTTTACATAATGCCATCTTGGCTATAATGCTACAAGTTCTTGGATATGTGGCTTCCTGCCATCTTCAGTCGAAAGGACGGCGCCTATTTTCCTACCTTTAACCTACAATGGGTCTTCAGTGCCTGGTGGGAATTGAATTATGTGTCCTATATCAAAGTCAAAATCAAATCAAATAACTTTATTCGCATTTTGGGAATGCATAAAAGTACAAATAAATATCAATATGCAATTTGATCAAAAAACATTTCAAATCAATTGATAATTAATGTTTTGTTTTTTCCTTTTAAAATAACAATAATTACAAGTATCCTCACCACTAAAACTAAGAGCTATTAATTTTATACAGGCAAATAAACTACAACAAGCAATTTAAAATGGCACCATCCCTACATAAATATTTTCTTATTCTATGTCGAATTCTAGTTAACATATTTAAATCTTTACAGCAATTCATTTTCAGGAATTGGGCAATAACGGCAGGCTGATAAAAATTATCAAAAAAACAACACCCCTATCTGAGGAACTTGTCAGAGTCCAAAGGACTGAGTAGAAAAAAATTGCAGTCATAAAACAGATAAAACGGGTTTTCAAGGAATTAATAAGAGCTGAAGAGTGAAAAAATAGACTCAGTTGCCAGCACATGGCCACCTCTTGCTTTCTACTCCCTTAAGCCACGCGGCCGGCCCCCCGGGGGTTGTAGGCAGGGCGCTGTGTTAAGGATTCCACCTCACCTGGTTACCTACTCCTGTTACTGATTTTTCTCTGCGCGGCCGGCCCCGATGAGGGGTTGTAGGCTTATCGCTGTGTCCACAATAAAAACAGATTTGAACAAAAAAAAAAAAAATAGACTCAGTTTTGTTATCAAAGGGGGATATAGTTTTTGCTTTCCATTTTATAAATACAACAAAGAAAATAAACATGAGACATTGTTTGAGTGGACAGGCCATCTCAAGGACAAACTGATGAATTATTTAATGAATGTTCATGAGCTGGGTATCCTGCTATCAGGGGAAAAAAATTCAGACTCATCCTTGTTAAAAGATATCGATGCATGTTGTTCGTGACAAAGAAAAGATATGAATCACTCTGGGCAAAGTCTGGTAGAATATGACAGTGACTTTGCTTTGTTTGCGTTGCCATCTGTCTAGCTCACATTTATTAATGAAAGCCTCTCTTAGGTTGGTCTTGGAGAAAGACAAGCATTTGCAGGGTGATGTGTACGGCATTTGCAGGGTGATGTGTACGGAAAAGCTAGGCCCAAATTTGTGAAAGACATCCTGACGTATACTAGCCAGGGAATACTGTTGGCTTGGCCACAGGGATTCCTGCAACCCAGCTGGGCCGTCGCTCTTTGCTTCACTATCACCAGTGCACAAAGCCCCCTTGGGTTGTCACCGCATTTTGTGCCTACAGTGCTGTTCCAACTGTCTTGTATGAAATGTGTTTTCAAATATATGATGCTACATGCACTTTCTAAAAACTGAAATTCATAGTCTCTCTCCCTTTTTTCCCGCGCTCTCATAATGTCTTGTACATATATTTTTATTTGTCCCTCTTATTGAACCCGGTTGAGTTGTTTAGAATATGTGATTAAACTGAAGCGCATGTCCGAGCAAAGACTCAAGCCTTTGTCACACTGTTATTGCTATAATTAATTGATACACTGTTAGCGTGTGCAGGGGACTGTTCCGTTTTACCAGTGGATATCCACACGTTGGGGAGAAAGGTGGCTCTCCTTACCCATATGCGCCGCAATCCTCACTCAGAGCTAGAGTACTCTTACCTGCCTATTGCCCAGAAGTGCCAATACCCTATACAGAACCACCTACCAAGCAGTCTTACTCTGGAAGTGAGACTGCCAGGTGGATTCATCTATATGAGTATCAAGAGAGGTGCCATCCTAAGCCTGCAGAAAAGGCGCATTTACAACCCTCCAAAAGGCCTTACTGTCTTTACTCCTCGATGCCTCACACAAAATTACCCTTTTGTGGAGATACAGACGCCGTGGGGACATCCTCTGCTGTTTTCCCCCCGCTCCCCGCCTTACCGGCAACTGCTCGCCGCTCCCGCTTCGCGGGAGCCGCTTCGTGGGAGGACCCACCAACGCTGTTCGCTACCTGGTTGCCGCGTTTGCCGTGAGTGTTGACCAACTGTGGGGCTGAGAGAGGCTGCAGGGGAGTAGCGCGGCAGGGACTCAATATCCCAGGAGTCCCTGCTCGACCACACAACATCCGGTCAGCGCCCCCCTGCGTGCCCTGCCCACAACCGGCAAACCAGTGAAAAGGAGCTTGGAGAGATTGTCCAGCGTGACCCTTTTGTGGAGATACAGACGCCGTGGGGACATCCTCTGCTGTTTTCCCCCCGCTCCCCGCCTTACCGGCAACTGCTCGCCGCTCCCGCTTCGTGGGAGGACCCACCAACGCTGTTCGCTACCTGGTTGCCACGTTTGCCGTGAGTGTTGACCAACTGTGGGGCTGAGAGAGGCTGCAGGGGAGTAGCGCGGCAGGGACTCAATATCCCAGGAGTCCCTGCTCGACCACACAACATCCGGTCAGCGCCCCCCTGCGTGCCCCGCCCACAACTGGCAAACCAGTGAAAAGGAGCTTGGAGAGATTGTCCAGCGTGACCCTTTTGTGGAGATACAGACGCCGTGGGGACATCCTCTGCTGTTTTCCCCCCGCTTTACCGGCAACTGCTCGCCGCTCCCGCTTCGCGGGAGCCGCTTCGTGGGAGGACCCACCAACGCTGTTCGCTACCTGGTTGCCGCGTTTGCCGTGAGTGTTGACCAACTGTGGGGCTGAGAGAGGCTGCAGGGGAGTAGCGCGGCAGGGACTCAATATCCCAGGAGTCCCTGCTCGACCACACAACATCCGGTCAGCGCCCCCCTGTGTGCCCCGCCCACAACCAGCAAACCAGTGAAAAGGAGCTTGGAGAGATTGTCCAGCGTGACCCTTTTGTGGAGATACAGACGCCGTGGGGACATCCTCTGCTGTTTCCCCCCCGCTCCCCGCCTTACCGGCAACTGCTCGCCGCTCCCGCTTCGCGGGAGCCGCTTCGTGGGAGGACCCACCAACGCTGTTCGCTACCTGGTTGCCGCGTTTGCCGTGAGTGTTGACCAACTGTGGGGCTGAGAGAGGCTGCAGGGGAGTAGCGCGGCAGGGACTCAATATCCCAGGAGTCCCTGCTTGACCACACAACATCCGGTCAGCGCCCCCCTGCGTGCCCCGCCCACAACCGCCCTCTACCAACAAAATCAGGCGAGGGCCCGTCTTGCGGGACGCAAGAGGGACGCCGGGCTAAGCCCGGGCTGTCTGTGGCCGTCCGGGGCCAGCAGGGGCCGGGACGGGCCACCCCCCTAAGATACACCCAGGTAAACGTTGATATTGACATTGCAATAAATAGCACACTGACTATTTTACATTGTCTTTCCCATGTCCGCCTACACCCCAATGGCTACCCGCTCTGGTAGATGTTCAAGGAAAGGGGGAAATTCTACTCTAGGCACTATGGACAATTTTATAACCCGCTCTGTTTCTGTTGTGGAGAAGGAAATTATTTTAGCTGAGCGAAGATTATCACGGGAATATCTAGCACATAAGCGCTCTTCCTTGGGTACTCTGGCACAGGCAATATCTCCAACGAACACCATTCCAGCAGAACCCTTAATTTCAATAACATCAAGCATTAAGCAGCCCTGTACTGGTGATCCAGGGGTACATTATGGACTTCTCGACATTATCCCAGATTCAGAGATAACTAATAGGAGCCCAAGTAGTACTGTTGTAACATCGAACTATCCAACCACAATAGTTGTAGACCCATCCACCTTGCCTGTGACAATGATTCATGAGGCTCCAACGCGACAAGATTCGTTGACTACCCCGGCAAGGTCAAGTTGTACAGCACTAAAAAGGAAGAGAATAGTTACCCCGCGCAAGGGCTACAGACTAAAGGCCCTCAAAAGAATAAGAAGAAATCAAGTAAATGGGGGAGCCCCTTGCAAATCTATGGGGTCCGAGACCAAGAATGCAGGGATAGAAGCAAATGACCGGCAAGAGGGTATTTCTGCTAATGTACCACTTGGACCCCTATCGGTCACTGAATTGGGCAATTCCTCAAAGGATTTATCTGCAGACAATCCTTTGATGGAACCGATCCAACATTTAATGTCATCCTTGCTCTTACCCGTGATTGAAAGACTGAAAGGGCTCTTGGATCGGTTGGATAAATTCGAACAAGCTTCATTTGATAATTTTTTTGCATTAAAATCATTGGTCAGATATAACAAGGGGAGAATCGAGCCCGACAATCCCCAAACCATCGGAACAAACTCGACTACCAAGAAAAGATAAGGTGATGGACCGGAAAAAGGATAATGCTGTATCAGGGGGATCGCAAGCAGCTCCTTCTGGGGTGCTGTTAAAAAGTGGAGGAATGCTTACTGCTGTCCCCCCAAAACCTGCGCCACGCAAAGGAAAACAGGTTACAGCAACAACTAACCCAGTGTCTGTCACTTCTCAAACGTTAGCTTCATTGACAATTGACGAAGGGATAGGAATCTCCTCTTGTACCACAAATTGTGTTCCTAACATTAAAGACCCAGCAACCGATCGTAATACAGGCAAAACAGTCCCAAAACAAACTCCAAATGCCGATCTTCCACCCGGATGCCAACCGTATGTGGTAGTACTAACAGGTGTCCCTCCACTGAAACCTGATAAAAGGGAGTCTTATGACGAACTTAAAAACAAGACCTTACATTGGTTAAGAGAAAACAGACCTCTCCCATACACCACTAACTGTCAGGTTATACACGTCCGAAGAGTGAATTGGCTGGGCACCAGACATAAGGACATAAGGGGGGACTGTATTTTGGTGAACTTTAAAGACCCCTTGGTAGCCCACCTTGTGTATGGGCAAAACCAACAGAGAGGTCACTCAGGGATTGGAACCTGTGACCTAAGCTACTTTTATCCAGAGCAACCAATATCAGGTAATAGAGGCCCACCCAATGTGGGCATGATGAGTAGGATGTACTCGTTTTTTGATCCCCCTACACCAGGCGGCAAAATGCAACTACAGAATATGGGAGTGGACACAAATTGGTCATGGTGGGGTCGATGACAAGAAGGAGAGTCCGAAGCTGGGGAATATTTTTCCCCTCTAACCAGTGATCGCTCACAGGACATATGTGTTGGATCATGTGTAAGATCTTGTGTAGTGTCCTCTGTAACTGAAACACCCAAAACCACGACTGATGGTATTGTTAGAGATCGCCTAATGAAGGCACACGTGGATGATCCTATTGCATTGGATCAAAACATGCCATCACCTGCACACACGGAGGTCCAAAATCTAGTGTCTAGTAGTGGGTCTCGGGACAATTCGAATGGGGGGGAAATACCCAATATATATAATGAACACCCCAGTAGCTCAATACAATGTAATTTGAAACGAGAGATAAAAATGTTGTCATGGAACATTGCAGGGTTACTAAGAAATCTTGGTGACTGGGTCTGGAGCTCTTTCATGGAAGAGCATGATATTATATTCTTACAAGAAACATGGGCAACTAACATGGTTCACAGACTTGGTTATAAAGCATTTCACTGTGGGGCAATTTCATCTACAAGAGGTAGACCATCAGGGGGCGTAATAATTTGGATAGGTATATCCTTGAATGTTGTTATCTCACCATTGTTTTTTGGTTCTAATGATTTGCTTGGGGTAAAGGTGACCACGAAGGAGATGGGGGATGTCTATTTAATAAACATTTATGACAGGCCCAACCCCCACCATAAGGAATCTATGATTGTAGAACAGTTAAGTTCGTATTTGGCCTCCTTAGAACTAGACTCCCAAGTAATTATAGGCGTGGACTTTAACTGTCAATTTGAACCTGTGTCGGGGTTAGAAAATGTATTAGAAAACGAAGACAGGGCTCGTGATATTTCTTCCTTAGACAGTGCAAAACCAGTTAAAAGTTCAGTCGCTGCCATGCAGATCTTCGAATTAACTGTGTCCAATGATCTAAGGGCATGTAATGGTCGTCTTGACCCTGATAAACCTGCGAATTACACATACAGCAAGGGAATATCCAAATCTCTAATTGATTTTATGTTGATTACCACTAATTTGTGGCACTTATTATTGGCTTTTAAAGTTGTGAATAGGCCTGAAAGCGACCACTTTCCCTTGCAACTAGAGTTACTTTCTAATCCATTTTTCACTTCCCCAGGGGAAATAGAACTTACCAGGGAGGTGGATGAAGTAGAGATCTCTAACAACAGAAGAGCTATAAAGTGGCCCCATATACTAGCAAAAAAAGAAATACTTGAGGACATTTATAATACCTTCGCAGACACGATCCCTTTATACAATAATCTGAGCTTGGGTTCCCAGGAAGTTCTCAAAATGCACTACCACTTGGTGGAATTATTAATTCCCTTACTGAGTAAAACATGTAGCAATGCCAAAAATAACATAAGTAGGCAACTTGAACTAGAGACACCATGGTACAATAAACAGTGTCGCCTAGCGAAAAGCAACTTAATCATTGCTGTTAAATCTAAGGATCAGAGGAGGGTAAGAGAGTGTAGATATAAATACAGAAGACTTCTCTCTAGTGCAAAAAGAGAATGGGATAATTCGATCTGGGAAGATCTCTTAAATGCTGCTAGGAAGCACGACCAAAGTACCTTTTGGAGTTTGATATCAAAAAACAATAAAACGGGTCGCTCCAATAGGGACTTTTTCCTAGACGAGAAAATTTGGTATGACCATTTTGTAAAGCTGTATGAATCGGCAGATATGCCCCCATGTTCAAACAATCCTGAAACTGTCTTGCCCCTATGTACTAGCTTTTCCCAATTCAGCACAGAAGAGACCCTACGCGCAATAAGGGCAATAAAGGCGGGCAAGGCACCAGGCCCCGATAAATTGCCTGGGGATTTATTTACACACAATATTGAAGTATGGTGCCCCTATATAAATTTTTTGTGTAACTCAATATTGGCAGGGACTCCAATCCCTGAAACTTGGAAGGGGGCAGAAATAGTTACTATATATAAAAAAGGGGATCGTTACAATCCAGCCAATTACAGACCGATTAGTTTAATCGATATATTACAAAAACTCTTTGCCAGGCATATTTTAAACCAACTTTTAGATTGGATAGAGGACTCTAAAATCCTCACCAAATATCAAGCAGGGTTTAGAACTAAGACAAGCACGGTGGACCAGGTGCATAGGTTTATGTGCATCTGCTGGAAATATGTACATATAAAGAAGGGTAGCCTTTATGTAGCTTTTATGGATCTACGTGCAGCATTTGATCTTGTTCCACGTTCCTTACTTTGGGATACTTTGAGGAATATGGGTGTCCCGGGCGAATTACTATTAAATCTTATAAAGCTTCACACAGATAATTTTGCAAAAGTGAGGTGGGGAAGAAATGGTGAACTTACCCAGGCCATACCAGTAAAAAGGGGGGTACGGCAAGGGTGTGTGTTGGCCCCCACCCTTTTCTCCTTATTTGTAAATGATATCCCCCCTTACCTGGCACAATGTAACCACGATTCCCCGAAACTATGCAATGAGGCAATTACAGCATTGTTATTTGCCGATGACACCATCCTAATATCTCAAACCCCCAAAGGATTACAAAATCTAATAAACCAATTTAATGGTTATTGCGAAGTAAAGGGGTTAGAAATTAACCCATCAAAAACCAAGTATATGGCCATTAATCCCCCAAAAACCTTCAAGAAGAATTTGGTTTTAAATAATACTAAATTAGAATACGTGGAATTTTTTGACTATCTGGGTATCAGGCTTGATAGTAAATTGTCTTGGAAAAAACAACTAGAAAAGAGCAGGCTGACATTCAAACACAGCTCACTTCCTATTTTAAAGATTCACTGTGGGAGTGCTTCTAAAGCTATTACTCCTGCTATGGAAGTATTTAAAGCTAAAGCACAATCTGCAGCCCTATACGGGGCCGAGATTTGGGGGCCTTATTCGAACAAGATCTTTGATACTGATGAGAACGCGTTCTTTAGGCGATTACTAAGACTACCCCTAAGAACGCCCTTAGTGCCTGTTTACTTGGATATTAATGTAAAACGTACTGATCTTCTATGTTGGTTAAGGCCTCTTCTATACTGGGTACGAGTATGGTCCACCCCGGAACTCACAGACTATAGAAATGGTTTATTGGAAATTATGGAACTGGATACTTTTAATTCAATCAAATGGCTGAGACATATATCCACTTGGTTTACAAAAATAGGTCTTTCACACTTTTGGGTTAACCCACTCGTACTGCCAACCAATTGTAAAGAACAGGTAAAAGCTGCCTTCTGGTCCCACGTTACTAATAATGCATATTTATATGAACGTGGCACTGGCTCTCTAGCCCAGAGGTTTTTGCAATTTAAGGACATTCCCATGTTCGAGCAGTTCATGGACGAAATTGAGCCATCCCTGGCTAAAACTGTTTACTTGCAATACAGGTACGGCGTTTTGCAAATAAATGCAAATACTGGTCGCTGGGGAAAAACCACGAGGAATGATTTGTATAATTGTAAATTATGTGATCTTAAGCAAAAAGAAGATGAGGCTCATATCCTCTTCTTTTGTCCGATGTACAAACATCAACGCACGAAATGGATCAAACCTCTTTGTAATAATCTGGGCTTAAGAACTTACAAAGAGGCAGAGAGGATACTCAAATCTACAACCTCGCAGATGGTAGCCTTTGCTGTTAGTAGGTACCTCCTTAGTGTATGCTTGATTAGAAAGAAACTGGGGATTAAAACATAGTACTAACCCCATAAGGAACCCTTGAAATTTATGAACAAGTGAAATCAAGTTTTTTAATTACTGGCATTTTAATTATTTATATACTGTATATAGGTTTCTTATTTTTAAACCGGTCTTGTAATTGCTTCTTTTCTCTTTAATTGGTAGCATATTGTACTGTGTATGTTATACTTTACACTATGAATTTGCAATGTATTTTTTTACAAATTGCATATATCCCCCGATGTTGCCTTGGAGCACCAAATATGTACCTAATGCACTTTCTGATAATCATGTTATTCTCTGTTTTTGGTAATTATGTATGATAATGTATTTTTAAATGTTTTTATGGCTTTATGACTAATATGTCGAAATAAAAGCTTTACAACAACAACTACCCCAGCTTCATCCCGTAACTCCTTTTTTCTCACCACCCTGGCTATCTTATAGTCAGCTCGTAGCTTCCTTATCAGATCTTTGTTTCTGGGATTTGTTTTAAGAGCTGTACAAAGTTCTTTGGATGCTTACGAGCAATTTGTCTCAAACCACCTTGTCATCGAAGAGTGTTTCTTGTGGCTGGACGTGTAAGATTAGAGTTTATAGATGTTTAAATTGTATTAAGTGCTATATTACTACCTGATGGCTATCAGTATTGGTATGTAAGCAGGATTCAATCTCAGGTAACACCTCCTTTACCACCTTTGAGAGGAAGTGAATTGGATCCATTTTCTCCCATTTGATAGTAAATCTGTTTTTCCTACTCAGTCTCGGTTTTGGGGCAAATATATATCTAGACTTAGCAGAGAGAGGCCAAACAAAACAAAAAAGAAGGATAGCATGATCCCTGAACTCAAAGTCACTATTAGACTGTACAGAAACAGTTTCGGGATCATCTTTATTATCTATGCTATCCAAATGCTGCGAGGATCTATGGTACCATGGAGGAGAAGGAGGAATTCACCGGCCTAATGACTCATCTATGCTATTATCCTTTAATGAGAGAAAAATGTCCAACGTGGCTATGCTCCCCATACCTGTGCGTGCCAACAGAGCCCCCTTTTGTTTTCAAGGTGAAGGGACCCTCGCTGTCGGAAATAGTACTACTCCTGTACAGTGATATTAAATTGCCCTAGTTTCCCATCATTTGTGGCCTCGCAAAATACCTTTTTTGTTTGTGGTAGCCAGGCTTACGTCTGATTCCCTAGAGGATGGTCAGGTAGATGCTATATCATTTCTTTTCCCATGCAACCTCCGAATATCACAAGACATATCTAAATAATAAACAGTAACTACAGGTTGACCAGAGAGATACCACCCTGCAGCAATTCCCAGATGCAATTAAGGGTCTGGTGCCAGAGCCAATAGTGTTCAGGCCCGCCAATTGGCCAGGGCAGTGGAAGCTGTTATAAATGAGACTGCTGGTGCCCCCAGTAACATTACTGTAGAAATGCAAGCTACCAGTCTTGTTTCCCTTCAAAATCATTTGGTTTTAGACATCTTATTGGAAGAAAAGGGAGAGGTGTGCCACATAATTGGCAGCTTATGCTGTGTCTATATACCAGATAACACCCCTAATGTAAATTTGGGCATTCAAAAACGTCACAAAATGTATGCTGAGATACATCAAGATACTGGAGATTGGACCTGGTCAGGTTGGTTTATATTAGTACTGATGACATGGGGATGAAACAGTAATAGCCCTGATTATAGGTGAGATTGTTTTAGGATGCGGTCTATGTGTGAATTCTCTTCCCATGTTTTGCACCATGTGCCTTTTAGCCTGCAAGCTCCCTCCAGTTTCTGTTCCACAACAGAATATGCTTATGATGCAAGCAGGGATGTGGAATTCCTATTGCCCGACGCCCAGGACATATTGCTTGGGGTCAAGGGCATCAAGTTTTTATGTGTATTTTGTCCTTGGGAAAAGTAGGCCCAAAACCCGGCACCACAAACCCTTTGGCTTCCGCTTTACAGTACCACATTATGGATCAGGGAAAGGCATTGCCTGCAGTGAAGGTAATATTTGTGTCCATGTGTTAATGCTGTTCAAACTTGTATTTATGGTTTATTAATGCAAAGCCTTTATTATTAGGATGAGCGCACTAAGTAAATGTTGTAAGTTAAGACTGCACTACTGACAGTGGTTCCAGTACAAATTTGTACACGCATTTTCAATGTTTAGCAAAATGAGGCTATGTATCATGCTCCCAGGATGCTCTCTGATTAAATGCAAATATTTGCAGAAGCTTGAAAGCAAAATTGACAATTCTTTGCTTTCAAAATAAAATGTTCACAAAAATACATTTCACTAAACTACTGTAAAATTTTAGGTACCATTTCTGTGCACCATCATTTAGTAAAATATGTTGATGTATGCTAGTATTTCCCAAACATATTCAGAATGGAAAATCAGGGAAACTAGTTTTAATAAGATTATGGGAAACATATATATATAAACAATCATTGGTAAAGCAAGTAGGTCTGAAATTGTTGGTCAGCCTTTTGGTTTTACCAATGCGTGTCTTGTTTTGGGACGGTTTTTGGAAAACCTTATTGGTTTGAGAGCTGCCGGGCCCTCACTGTTACAACAAACATTGGCAAAAGCAAAGATTGTTTTGGTCTCAAAAAGCACACATTCCCACAGTAGTTCCTGGCACTGAACAAATTGACTGTGTCGATATGCTCCTCGTGAAAGAACAGAATGCTGTCACTCACAATGAAGCTAGCCAATAGAGAGAGACAGAATTTTAATAAACACAAAAGGTCATGGTTAAAGGCAGACCTGATATGGGGGTATTATTAAATAAAGTCTCAAAAGTGCACCCATGACCTTGCATTAAGTGCAAATATACAGCTTTTGTGAATTCACATGACTTTACAGAAGTAGGCAAAGAAATAGTACTAGAAAATATTTGTGAACTGCATTTCAGCATGAGCAAATGTGCAGTGTAGATTTGCTAATGCGAAAATCTGAGTGTTTGCAAGTTCACTTTCCCTCCAACCACTTTTTTCCCAACCCTGGAAAAAGTTTTATGTCTGCCATTGTTAGGAGTAAATTTCCAACCTTTCTTAGTATGGGAAAAGATTAGAGAAGAGTTGGTGAAAACCGGTAAAAACATGCAAGGTGGTAGGTTTGCATAGACTCAAAAGGGCACTCCAACCCTGGAACTGTTGCCCATTACCTTCAGCCCCAGTATGTAAATCTACAGAAACGTGGCCACATAAGGGAATTGCTAGTATTCAAACCCTACTATGGAAGAAGCACTGGCATAATACGAGAGGCTATTTCAGAGCTCCTATTTATTGAGATTGCTGCCATATTTTGTCGCTGCATTATATGGCACAAAAAGACAAGTGGATTTTGTTACAGGACGAGTAGATTTATGAAGCAACCTGCCCCATGGATAAGTAGATATTTTATTAAATTCCACACCCCTGTGCAAGATGAAGAAATACTTGATTTAATGAACATTAGTGTTACTACCCTCACAGATTAGCCCGCTTCCCAAACGCCCATGTTTCTTATTTTCGCCTACCACAACCATATAATTGAGAATATTTGGAAATGAGATCCTATATTGAGATGAGGGACCTATCCAAATTATCTACTACTGATACTATGGGTTAGTGACTGTAGGTAATGACAAAATGTTGAATTTATGTTCAACGCATTAGAGGAAAAAGTATGCATGATATGTACAAGAGTTCTGCCCTTTCTGTATCCACCCGAGATTTTTGTATATTGCTGTCTGTGGAGTTTTTACATGCTATTGCAACCCTTTTGTGTACGGGCTGACGTGCATATTCTTATTCACAAAGCCCTTGGAGAGTACCAAATTATTGCTAAAATAATCACACCCTGTTAATCATTTGTGCTTTTCGTAAGATAGGATACCACAGGCTTTTTCCATACAAATTGCAGTAAGTCAAGCACTGTGAGTTTCTTGCTCATGGTTGCCTTAAAAATGAAGTTTGATTAGCTGTTTTCTTTGTACGCATAACTGGAAGGAAATTTTCAATGGATTAGGGATCGGGAGTGGAGTCTGCACACAAGCTTGTTTGTTGTATAGTATACATCCGAAAGGAGAATTGTTTTATGTGTTCATTACCTTTACGGACATGATAATCCTGTGTTGGTTTGTGCCCACTCGAGCGTGATAAAACTGCTCTGTTTTACCTCTGACTACCTGCACTCCTTTGGATTTAAGTGGACACGAGTGGTATTATCCAGGGGGAAAGTGTATGCTTTCCACAGGAGGCCAGCTATAGCAGAGGATGGGGCTAGTCAAAGCCATTTCAGGGTCAGGATACTCGGTCACCTTCCTTTTTCTCTTAATGCCAGTACTAGGATTTCCTAGGTTTCTTTTAGATGGGCTTTGCTGGAAGTGGGTGGGCGTAGAGGAAGAGACACAAGAAGAAATAGTCTTGGAGCCCTGCTCTTCCTTCTCGCCCCCGACACACAAAGAGTGGCACAATTACTAATAACATCCACTGTCTGAGACAGACATACAAAACAAGAAAAAGAAACAAAATGAGTATATGCTGGCACCTGATTTTTGAATTCACCCGTCTTTGATAGTTTATACTGTAGGTATGGGGCCGGCTGGCCTACTGGCAGTCTGGACGTTTTAGCCCTGCCAACAAACAGAATGTTATGTTTTTGGGAAGGGGTAGCGCTGGGCTAAACCATAAGTGACCCGACCATGGTATAGTGCCACTAGACAATTGTCACAGAATGGTTGTGAGAATTTATGTACATAAAGAACATGTTTCCATGACTGTAAATATTTTAAGTTGGCTGTATAATTTGGTCGAGAAGAGAAGTAACATTATTAAGTACTCTTAAGTCTATTTATATATTTGAAAGTCTTAACTTGATATTAAACTTACAAGTAAAACAAAAAGCTATGGCCTACATGAACAAACAAAACATGCTCCATTGTACAAGTAAGGTGTACTGACCAAATGGTGTGAACAGTGCAGTCCAGGGTTGAGAGAATAATAGGGTTTCATTTGATAACTTGTGTTTTCGAAGCGGTTGCCTCGTTTTACTTCAATTGAAGTAACTAGGTTAATGCATTGGATGATTCATTGTTTTAAAGTTTCTTTAAGTCATCAACAGCAGACAGCTATATTTCTTTCTCTCCAGTCTCCCCTCGCGTTTTAACCAGTGGGACAAAGCATAGTAGTCAGGTGCTGGTACTAGGAAGGGTCCATCGTTATACCTTTGGTGTATATTTCAGTTCACCCTTATTAGCACTACTACACCCCGTATTGGGTTTATACGACTGTTCCATTGAGATCCCTGTAACAAGGTCATCTCAAACATGCTCAGCTTTAAAGATAGACGGCAGGAGCTTGCCCAGGAACTTTTTACACCTGGGGCCAAACCGACTGGCACAATACCTCCCAAGGAGGATGGCTTAAAAGTCAAATTCCAAAAATTAGAAAAACTAAAAAAGAACGAGATGTCCCGCTGGTGGGATGGCACCACCTTGGGAAAGTACATAGAGAATGAGAAAGTCCCACGAGGGTTGAGGATACTTATCTTCCCCACGTTTGAAGACTTAGACACTGACCAATTAGAAGACTGGGAAAACAACTTACGGAACGCCTCATTCACAATGATGCGTATCCTAATAAAAAATGCTGAAAAAAAGGGAGCAAAAGCTCAGGAGGAAATAGAGGAGTTGGAAAAGGAGATAGCCCTTTCAGAACTGAAAGATGTAATAAAGAAGAACTATGCCATACTTGATGGTGTGCTAGAAAAACATCAGACTTACCTGAGGGACAAGAAACTAAAGAAAATAAGAAGGGACGACAAGGACTATAGTGACGGCAGAGTCTATACCTTCTCTCATAAATACGATAAGGTGAAAGTCCCGGGAGAAGATAAAAGAAAGAGAGTAGAAACTCCTGAAATGAGCTCTGCGAGCAGTATCACATCACTCTCCTCAGTTGCAAGCTCTGTCTCCTCAACTGAACCCCTGAGTTCCAATCCAACTAACATAAGGCCTAATAATTTTTTATTAGAAATGGAGCGGTTGAGGCTCGGGGAACGCCCAACGCACAAAGAACCCCGAGGACAAGAAGGGGAGGGAGGAAGTGGCAGAAATACAAACAGAAACTTGAAAAAATCAGGTCAGGAACCAGCGGGGAGAGTAACAAGATCCAAAAAGAGGGGGAACCAGCAACAATAGTCGGAACAGATATTAACACTCCAGTGAGATCAATTGTTGTGAACCTGTCCAAGATAGAGTTAAATCAAGATGAAATTTCAGTCCTCAGTAAGGGTCTGGGCTTCAGTCCTAACCAGACAGGAGGGGATGTGGATTTATTTGTTGATTTGATGAAATTTGTCAGATTGTTAAAATTGAAGGATCATTTTTCACGTAACCCAACCAGTCATGTTAATTTGAATGATGCCAATCATGTCTCGGATTATACTGTAAATGAAATAAACACCATTCAAGCAATGATGTCTGTTGAATTTGATACACCTATTGATATTGAGATTGTAAGAGATGAATTAAATATAACTGAAGATGTACATATTGAAAGTGGACTCAAACCCAGATCCAAATTCATCCCAACAGGCACTCATCCTAACATTGAAATTTTTCGTGATAAGGTTAGCAACGCATTCTACCAAATGCTCGAGAATCCTAAACAAACTTCTCCCCCCAAATACAATCTTACCCGGACTGAGTCTGAAGCCCTAAAAAGACTACAGTCGGATATTAATATCGTCATCCGTGAGGCAGATAAGGGTGGGAACGTGATCATTATGAATAAAGAGGACTATATGAACGAAATTGCCCGACAATTATCCGACTCCACCTGCTATACCAGACTCAGTAACAACCCGACAGAGGCCCTCACATCCCATATAAACATGAGACTAGTTGAATGGTGTGAGACAGGTTTGCTTAGTGCTGAAGAATGCAGATACCTGACAGTAACAGTCCCATCTTATCCATGTATTTACATACTCCCTAAAATTCATAAGGGGGGCCCCTTTCCACCAGGCCGCCCAATTATTTCTGGGGTCAATTCGCCAACGGAAAAACTGTCAGAGTACGTTGATACATTCATCCAGCCCATGGTACAGAATCTCCCGGCATACTTGAGGGACACTAAGGACATACTTGCTAAATTGGAGGGTTTCGTCTGGACAGACACTCTCCATTTTGTTACACTCGATGTAGTTGGGCTCTACACCTGTATAAAGAAGGAGTTTGGGTTGAGGGCTCTTGAAACCTTTTTGGAGAAAAGATCAGCAGACCATCTGTTACATAATGGTGTCCTTCTCGAAATGACGGAAATTATACTATCTAAGAATTTTTTCCTGCACGATTCCAAATGGTACCACCAAACACAAGGTACTGCGATGGGTTCCAAGTTTGCTCCCGCTTACGCAGGCCTATTTATGGGCTGGTTTGAGCGGGAGCATGCTTGGGGTCGTCACTCAGCAAAATGGATGAACAACATAATCTTCTGGGGTAGGTACATCGATGATGTGATAGTGATCTGGGATGGACCTACCCCAGACTTAATGGATTACTTCGGTTATCTAAATGATAATCCATTCAATGTCCGTTTTACCATAACACATAGTCAGGATGCCATTGACTTTTTGGACGTAAAACTCTTCATAGAGGATAATAAGATTCAAAGCTGTACTCATCGTAAGGCGACCGCCTGTAATAGTATCTTACACTATGAGAGTGCTCATCCCCGACATGTCATCGAGAATATCCCCTATGGGGAAATGCTCCGAATGCGCCGCAATTGCAGCACGGAGGACACTTTCAAGCAGAATATTCATGAAACAGAACAAAGGTTCCTGGAAAGGGGCTATCCAAAGGTTACTCTTGGGAAAGCCAACAAAAAAGTTCTAAACATACCAAGACAGAGTACACTAGCAACGAAAAACAAATGCACAGATATCAGCAGATCCCCCGCATTCAGTACACAGTACTCAGATCAAAGCAGTAAAGTTTTCAATATCCTAAGAAAAAATTGGCATTACATAGTGGGCATACCAAGCCTACAGGGATTAGTCTCCAGGACACCCAAAATATGTTACAGGAGAGGTAAAAACCTCCGCAACATACTTTGTCCAAGCTATATAGAATCCAATAGACGGCCAAACTGGCTTATGCCTTCCACCAAGGGTTTCTATACATGCAGTGACTGCAACATGTGCGCATTAGGGAGAAACAGAACCAAGAACTTCTGCTTCAACACGAATAAAAACGATACAATTGATTTCCTGATTAACTGCAACACCAAATATGTGGTTTACATATTGGGGTGTGACTGCAACAAAATTTATGTTGGCAGTACCAAGAGAGGTCTCAAGATCCGCATCCAGGAACACGTGCGTGCAAGACGTAATGGGGATATGAAACACCCCATGACCTTCCACATGCAGCAGTGCCATAAAGACACAGATGACATGTGGTTCATAGGTATTGATCACCAACCCATCCACCCAAGAGGAGGAGATAGGGAACTTGCACTGAGAAGACGAGAGGCGGGTTGGATATGTAGACTACGTTGCATTGAACTCGGTCACAACACCGAGGATGAGCTACATCACTTCCTTAATTAGTCTTATCCCCCTTGTATCATAATTCTGTACTATATCCTTGTCTCTAGTCCCCTTGTAACATACATTGCACTATTGAATATCCAGTTGTACGCTATACAAGTTAGGTCCACTGCGTAGTGAGCTTTTCGGTAATGTTACTCCTTTTTAGAAAGACTTGGCATAGCACAGCACAACCATGTTATGCTCACATTATGTAAATATATAAAAAGATTACATCAACTAAGATTAATCTCAACATGCAAGAATATCCATGCTGGTAACTGTTTACGTACATATGTGTACTCTCTTATCAAGATTCCTCCGCACGCCCCCCCCACCCCTTCTTTGTCATCTAAGGGGTCAATATGGCTCAAGGCAGATCACACTTATTTCTGAGGATTGCCGCCATGGATCATGTAAGCATTGGTGTCTATCCTACGTAAAATATTTCATCGTAACAACTGTTACATTTTACATGTTCTGCAAAACATTTTAAGACAAATTTGGTTATGAATTTATTTTCTCTCCAATTTTTCCAACATCATTGGAAATACGGATACATTCGGGGAGGACTCTCGCTTAACAAGCACATTAGCCCTAGAAGTTCGATCAACCGGACAAATGCCCTGTGCTATAGAATTCACATGAAGCATTAAATACATAAACATAGGCTAAGATGGCCGCCGTTTTCGTCCTGACTTTCCGCAGTCCTCTAACGGCACTCTCCGGCTTCTACCCCATGATTAGCCAAAAAATAAACTTCGCTCGTGATCTCATCATCATTCTCTCCTACTATGCTCAATATACAAATTCTAAAGTATAGGGGTTGGCGCCGCAGGTTATTAGCTTTAAATTAGCCTATCGGTTTGAAAAACGGTGAAATATATTCCATTTTCACTTGTGTTCTGTTAATTATGGTAACCACACAAGTCATTTGAATAATTGTTTTATAAGTTAATGAATGTCAGGAGTGGTGATATATTACCCTGCGCTATAGACTTCACATGAAGCATTAAATACAAAAACATAGGCTAAGATGGCCGCCGTTTTCGTCCTAACTTTCCCCAGTCCTCTAACGGCACCTCCCGGCCTCTACCCCATGACTAACCCCAAAAAATAAACTTCGCTCGTGATCTCATCATCATTCCCCCTATTATGCTCAATATACAAATTTTAAAGTGCAGGGGTTGGCGTCGCATGTTATCAGCTTTGAATTAGTCTATCGGTTTGAAAAACGGTGAATTATTTTTCGTTTTCACTTGTGTTCTGCTAACTATGGTAACAACACAAATCATTTGAATAATTGTTCTATAAGTTAATAAATGTCAGGAGGGATGTTATATTGCAACTATGCACTAAGGGATCAGTAAATACAGGGGTATGTAGCTACTCTTAACATATTATAAGATGGCTGCCGCTTACGCTTCGTAAGGCAATAGCGCAATGCCTTTACTTTCAGTTCGGTGTCTTGGCGCGAAAATCACAGGTGTGTTCACTTAAACCAGATTAATACCTGTATATAAGGACATGCACAAATCGGGATGTTCGAACACAGCGACCTTGCGTGTGTTTCGGCGGGACGTAGGCTTTGTGGATGGGCGCCGGCTGTTTAGAATAGGAACGGTAAGACTGTTGGTCCTAAACCCCTATTGGCTTTTGATTCTGCCCATGCGCCTTTCTTTTTGATTAGCAGTTGTTTCATGAGTGGCTCTAGCTCTAAATCTCCCATATATGACTAGCTGGTCATTTAAGTAAGACTTGTCCATGCAAGTTAAGGGGTAGGACACGCTTTAGGGTATCTGAATATATATCTATGATCCCTCAAATTTTCGCTATATTAACAGCAAACACCCTCTCTGTTTATTCTCCACTTGGCAGGCCTACTGGAATACAGTGCCCACATCCTCTTCCCGGGGACCTATAGGACCTTTTTTGTCCCCTGATATTCTGTTAATATTACAGGTAAACTTCTCTGATGTGAAGGCTTTTTTACATCCCATCCCCAGTCTTTATCCATTAATGTCAATTCGCTTATATATATCCCTTATGTTTTTCGAACATGTAAAAGAACTACAAACATATTAAGTTGTGAGAGTGATCTTTATCTACATTCAGGAATTCCACTTATCCTAGTCCTGAACAAGTACATGAGTACATAGTAAGTTGAGATAATTCTTTGGCCGGACTCTTTAAGCGTAGATTCTCCCTACTCTCTCCGTCACTTTGTAAGGTATTGAATCTGATTCCGTCTCTACTTTCCCTTGTGTCCCTGGAGGTACAACCCTGTCTGTTCCATATTGGATGAAAAAAACAACAGGAATTATACACATCAAAGTGCACAATGGAAAATTGAATCTGGGAAGACGGTGTCCGGACTCTCTGTTGTCTGCATATTTTCATTCTAAGAAGGGAACAGACCATATTTACAAAAGGTAACTAAGTCAACCGCTTATTTTTCTGTTGAATGAAAGGTTCTAAATATTGCCAATTGTGTCTCCCTTTATCCATTAAAAGAGTAAAACCCACTGGTTAGTTCTCAGCAATAGTCGACTTTGGAAATACTCTCGAGCTAATCCCCCACACCATACTGTGTTCCATTTCTGGTTCGGTCTTTGTGGTGCCCCCAGGTTTTTATCCTCAGTTTCTCCTTGCCTTGAGAATCCCATATACATGAAGTAATCGGTCCAGCAGATACACCTTGAGCTATGTTTGCTTATTGCCAATGAATTTCTAGTGATAATTCAAGTATTCACTAAGTTTTCCCTGTTAGCATAAAAATGTAAAATATCCAGTGTCTGATTAAGGATTTAATCCTCTATAAATGTAAATATTGTATATATAATCACTTGTACATAACTGTCCATGTACATATAGGCCCTTTTCCATCATGCTTTTTGTGGGTTGATGTTGTTTGTTTGTACAAGCTCTAAATGCCTATGTTTTAGCACTTTTCTAAAATAATGGTTTGTAAATTGTGGATGTTGTTTTAGTGTTTGTTACCTTATGTATATATTAGAGTAATTATTTGCTTGTATGTTTTTACCGACAGCCCTGAAGAAGTCCCAGCTTGGGACGAAACGCGTCGGCTGTACATTGTATTGAATAATTGAAAATAAAGACTACTTGAAGAATAACAACATCTCGCTAACGAAAAACATTCTTTTTTGCTCATTAATAACATTTGAATCTGTTTATTGCTTTTTGTGGTGCACCTTTGCGGTTGTTTGACTTGTATTTGATTCCATAAGGAATAGGCACAGTAACGATGGGTGCCAGTCAGTGTACAGACAATTCCCTTTAGTTTCTTTAGGGTTATTTATTATTTGGGGTGAAAGGTAGTCAGGTGCTGGTACTAGGAAGGGTCCATCGTTATACCTTTGGTGTATATTTCAGTTCACCCTTATTAGCACTACTACACCCCGTATTGGGTTTATACGACTGTTCCATTGAGATACCTGTAACAAGGTCATCTCAAACATGCTCAGCTTTAAAGATAGACGGCAGGAGCTTGCCCAGGAACTTTTTACACCTGGGGCCAAACCGACTGGCACAATACCTCCCAAGGAGGATGGCTTAAAAGTAAAATTCCAAAAATTAGAAAAACTAAAAAAGAACGAGATGTCCCGCTGGTGGGATGGCACCACCTTGGGAAAGTACATAGAGAATGAGAAAGTCCCACGAGGGTTGAGGATACTTATCTTCCCCACGTTTGAAGACTTAGACACTGACCAATTAGAAGACTGGGAAAACAACTTACGGAACGCCTCATTCACAATGATGCGTATCCTAATAAAAAATGCTGAAAAAAAGGGAGCAAAAGCTCAGGAGGAAATAGAGGAGTTGGAAAAGGAGATAGCCCTTTCAGAACTGAAAGATGTAATAAAGAAGAACTATGCCATACTTGATGGTGTGCTAGAAAAACATCAGACTTACCTGAGGGACAAGAAACTAAAGAAAATAAGAAGGGACGACAAGGACTATAGTGACGGCAGAGTCTATACCTTCTCTCATAAATACGATAAGGTGAAAGTCCCGGGAGAAGATAAAAGAAAGAGAGTAGAAACTCCTTAAATGAGCTCTGCGAGCAGTATCACATCACTCTCCTCAGTTGCAAGCTCTGTCTCCTCAACTGAACCCCTGAGTTCCAATCCAACTAACATAAGGCCTAATAATTTTTTATTAGAAATGGAGCGGTTGAGGCTCGGGGCACGCCCAACGCACAAAGAACCCCAAGGACAAGAAGGGGAGGGAGGAAGTGGCAGAAATACAAACAGAAACTTGAAAAAATCAGGTCAGGAACCAGCGGGGAGAGTAACAAGATCCAAAAAGAGGGGGAACCAGCAACAATAGTCGGAACAGATATTAACACTCCAGTGAGATCAATTGTTGTGAACCTGTCCAAGAGAGAGTTAAATCAAGATGAAATTTCAGTCCTCAGTAAGGGTCTGGGCTTCTGTCCTAACCAGACAGGAGGGGATGTGGATTTATTTGTTGATTTGATGAAATTTGTCAGATTGTTAAAATTGAAGGATCATTTTTCACGTAACCCAACCAGTCATGTTAATTTGAATGATGCCAATCATGTCTCGGATTATACTGTAAATGAAATAAACACCATTCAAGCAATGATGTCTGTTGAATTTGATACACCTATTGATATTGAGATTGTAAGAGATGAATTAAATATAACTGAAGATGTACATATTGAAAGTGGACTCAAACCCAGATCCAAATTCATCCCAACAGGCACTCATCCTAACATTGAAATTTTTCGTGATAAGGTTAGCAAAGCATTCTACCAAATGCTCGAGAATCCTAAACAAACTTCTCCCCCCAAATACAATCTTACCCGGACTGAGTCTGAAGCCCTAAAAAGACTACAGTCGGATATTAATATCGTCATCCGTGAGGCAGATAAGGGTGGGAACGTGATCATTATGCCGCCCAATTATTTCTGGGGTCAATTCGCCAACGGAAAAACTGTCAGAGTACGTTGATACATTCATCCAGCCCATGGTACAGAATCTCCCGGCATACTTGAGGGACACTAAGGACATACTTGCTAAATTGGAGGGTTTCTTCTGGACAGACACTCTCCATTTTGTTACACTCGATGTAGTTGGGCTCTACACCTGTATAAAGAAGGAGTTTGGGTTGAGGGCTCTTGAAACCTTTTTGGAGAAAAGATCAGCAGACCATCTGTTACATAATGGTGTCCTTCTCGAAATGACGGAAATTATACTATCTAAGAATTTGTTCCTGCACGATTCCAAATGGTACCACCAAACACAAGGTACTGCGATGGGTTCCAAGTTTGCTCCCGCTTACGCAGGCCTATTTATGGGCTGGTTTGAGCGGGAGCATGCTTGGGGTCGTCACTCAGCAAAATGGATGAACAACATAATCTTCTGGGGTAGGTACATCGATGATGTGACCTACCCCATGTGATAGTGATCTGGGATGGACCTACCCCAGACTTAATGGATTACTTCGGTTATCTAAATGATAATCCATTCAATGTCCGTTTTACCATAACACATAGTCAGGATGCCATTGACTTTTTGGACGTAAAACTCTTCATAGAGGATAATAAGATTCAAAGCTGTACTCATCGTAAGGCGACCGCCTGTAATAGTATCTTACACTATGAGAGTGCTCATCCCCGACATGTCATCGAGAATATCCCCTATGGGGAAATGCTCCGAATGCGCCGCAATTGCAGCACGGAGGACACTTTCAAGCAGAATATTCATGAAACAGAACAAAGGTTCCTGGAAAGGGGCTATCCAAAGGTTACCCTTGGGAAAGCCAACAAAAAAGTTCTAAACATACCAAGACAGAGTACACTAGCAACGAAAACCAAATGCACAGATATCAGCAGATCCCCCGCATTCAGTACACAGTACTCAGATCAAAGCAGTAAAGTTTTCAATATCCTAAGAAACAAGCATTTACAATGCAATGGTTTTGCCTTTGTTAAAGTTAGAGCTATTGGCATTGCTCTTGACATTATTTTTATTTATGTTTTTTTTTAACATAAATAAATGGCATTGTCATTTACAATGCCACTAGCTTTATCTCTCGCAAATGACACACACAAACACACACAGAGCCCCCCCCCCCACACATACACCCACACAGAGCCCCCCCACACACACAGCCACACAGAGCCCCCCACACACACAGCCACACAGAGCCCCCCACACACACAGCCACACAAAGCCCCCCACACACACAGCCACACAAAGCTCCCCACACACACACCCACACAGAGCCTTCCACAGACACCCACACAGCACAAGCAGGCAACAGGGGCACACGGAGGCACAAGCAGGCAACAGGGGCACACGGAGGCACAAGCAGGCAACAGGGGCACACGGAGGCACAAGCAGGCAACAGGGGCACGAAAACGGAGGCACAAGCAGGCAACAGGGGCACACGGAGGCACAAGCAGGCAACAGGGGCACACGGAGGCACAAGCAGGCAACAGGGGCACACGGAGGCACAAGCAGGCAACAGGGGCACGAAAACGGAGGCACAAGCAGGCAACAGGGGCACACGGAGGCACAAGCAGGCAACAGGGGCACACGGAGGCACAAGCAGGCAACAGGGGCACACGGAGGCACAAGCAGGCAACAGGGGCACACGGAGGCACAAGCAGGCAACAGGGGCACACGGAGGCACAAGCAGGCAACAGGGGCACACGGAGGCACAAGCAGGCAACAGGGGCACACGGAGGCACAAGTAGGCAACAGGGGCACACGGAGGCACAAGCAGGCAACAGGGGCACACGGAGGCACAAGCAGGCAACAGGGGCACGAAAACGGAGGCACAAGCAGGCAACAGGGGCACACGGA
Source organism: Lissotriton helveticus (assembly GCF_964261635.1). Lineage (NCBI taxonomy): Eukaryota > Metazoa > Chordata > Amphibia > Caudata > Salamandridae > Lissotriton > Lissotriton helveticus. Next base: position 414,603,538 of record NC_136068.1, read on the forward strand.
GGCACAAGCAGGCAACAGGGGCACACGGAGGCACAAGCAGGCAACAGGGGCACACGGAGGCACAAGCAGGCAACAGGGGCACACGGAGGCACAAGCAGGCAACAGGGGCACACGGAGGCACAAGCAGGCAACAGGGGCACGAAAACGGAGGCACAAGCAGGCAACAGGGGCACACGGAGGCACAAGCAGGCAACAGGGGCACACGGAGGCACAAGCAGGCAACAGGGGCACACGGAGGCACAAGCAGGCAACAGGGGCACACGGAGGCACAAGCAGGCAACAGGGGCACACGGAGGCACAAGCAGGCAACAGGGGCACACGGAGGCACAAGCAGGCAACAGGGGCACACGGAGGCACAAGTAGGCAACAGGGGCACACGGAGGCACAAGCAGGCAACAGGGGCACAAGCAGGCAACAGGGGCACACGGAGGCACAAGCAGGCAACAGGGGCACGAAAACGGAGGCACAAGCAGGCAACAGGGGCACACGGAGGCACAAGCAGGCAACAGGGGCACACGGAGGCACAAGCAGGCAACAGGGGCACACGGAGGCACAAGCAGGCAACAGGGGCACACGGAGGCACAAGCAGGCAACAGGGGCACACGGAGGCACAAGCAGGCAACAGGGACACACGGAGGCACAAGCAGGCGACAGGGGCACGAACACTGAGGCACAAGCAGGCAACAGGGGCACACGGAGGCACAAGCAGGCAACAGGGGCACACGGAGGCACAAGCAGGCAACAGGGGCACACGGAGGCACAAGCAGGCAACAGGGGCACAAGCAGGCAACAGGGGCACAAGCAGGCACAAGCAGGCAACAGGGGCACACGGAGGCACAAGCAGGCAACAGGGTCATGAAAACAAGCACAAGCAGGCAAAAGGGTCACAAGCAGGAATTGTAATTTAGACGGGGCTGAAGTGGAGAACGGTCAGTAGGGAAGTAGTGCGGCTGGTGCAGTGGTACCAGGCCGAAAGGTGAGAGGGGCTGTCTGCACCCCAGTTTGGACAGTTTCCACTACCTAACAGGGATTGGTGGGAGGGGGGCGTACTTCTTGCTTGCTTTAGGGCTGTTACTTCGGGGACGCAGTGCACGCTCTTGCCTGCTGCCTGCTGCCACCGGGACACGACAACAGGCAGGGAGAGGACAGGCTGGGAGAGGGCAGGGAGGGGACAGGCTGGGAGAGGGGAGGGAGGGGACAGGCTGGGAGAGGGCAGGTTGGGAGAGGGCAGGCTGGAAGTGGACAAGCTGGGAGAGGACAGGCTGGGAAAGGTCATGGAGGGGACAGGCTGGAAGAGGACAGGCTGGGAAAGGGCAGGGAGGGGACAGGCTGGGAGAGGGCAGGCTGGGAGTGGGCAGGCCGCGAGAGGACAGGCTGCGAGAGGGCAGGCCGCGAGAGGACAGGCTGCGAGAGGACAGGCTGCGAGAGGACAGGCTGCGAGAGGACAGGCTGCGAGAGGACAGGCTGCGAGAGGGCAGGCTGCGAGAGGGCAGGCTGGGAGAGGGCAGGCTGGGAGAGGGCAGGCTGGGAGAGGGCAGGCTGGGAGAGGGCAGGCTGGGAGAGGGCAGGCTGGGAGAGGGCAGGCTGGGAGAGGGCAGGCTGGGTGACGGCAGGCTGGGAGAGGACAGGCTGGGAAGCCGAGAGGGTCTTACCTGAGAAGTCTGCCAGCGCGGAGCTCTCCGAGGCGCAGAGCAGCAGCAGGGCCCAGCAGAGGAAGTTCAGAAGAGCAAGCAGACGAGCACAGAATTTGGGGCAAGCAAGCAGGGCAAGGGAAGCAAGCAGGGACGGGGAAGCAAGCAGGGACGGGGAAGCAAGCAGGGACGGAGAAGTGGCAGAAAAAGCAAGCAGAGAGATCAAGAAATCTGGGACAGGGCAGGATTAGAGGCATGCAGGCAGCAACCTAGCAAGCAAGCAGGGTCAGGGAGGTTCAGAGAAAGAAAGCAAGCAAAGACAGAGAAAGGAATCTGGGACAAGCAAGCAGGAACAAGTGAAACAATGAGGGTCAGAGGGAATCAGCGAAAGAAAAGAGGGACAGGGGAGGCTCACAGGACTCAAGCAACGGACAGAGGAAGTCAGAAAAGCAGGCTGGGACAGGGCACAGAATTTGGGGCAAGCATGCAGGCACCAAAGATTTGTTAAAGAGTAGATACAGGATGAATCAGGCAAGAGCCAGGCAGCACAGCTTCCATCCAGGACACCGGTAGCATCTGATCTCCTGGACTGGAACCCGTGGGAAGAAAAGTAGGAACATTCTAAGCCTCGCTTTGCCACGCTCTAATACATTAAAGTAACAATACAACATTGACCAAGAATTCTTAACGAACAAAGTACAGACATGCCCTTGGCCATCATAAAAACACACTGCACCAAGTGCAGACCTCAGCAGGGTCATTGCACTCCTACAATAAATAAAATGAAAATCAATTATGAGGCATCATAAAACCACATAAGGCTGAATGCAAACCCGAACTCAATCATCGCAAACTCACAATAATCCAGGCACAGACAGATCTGACCCTAACCATTGCGAGTAAGCAATAACCAAAGTACAAAAACCAGCCTGGACGTCATAATAACACAACAGAACAAGTGCAGACATGAGCCTTGGTCACAGCATTGCCACACAATGCAGATCAGAGCTTGATCATAAAAAAAACCAAATTACAACACCAAGTTACGATCTGGTAAAAAATCTGCTCATATCCCATAACAAGTTACATATAGATGAGAGGCCGATAACATCGCGTCCAAATTTAAGGAAACCAAGAACATGGCTGTGCAATGCTTCGAAAACAAATGCTAAATCAAAACTGTATTATCTTTCTCTATAGCATTTCAAATATTCGACATGCTGTTACATGTTTATCCATTTTAGGTTTTGCTGAAACTCTCACTTAAAGGGCCCCCCATCATTTTAAACTACAGAGCTCTCGTGTTTTTTGGGTCCAAGCATGAGTAGCTCACCGAGTGCAAGATTTCGTTTTCTCTCGCCTCCCTCCTCTCGGGGTCTCTCTCTCTCTTGCTCTCTCTCTCCTGCCCAGCACTTTAACAGCGTTACAGGAGAGGCGACCGGCGACCGGTGAGACTACGTCACGACACCCCATCTTCTCCTGTCTCGCGCTTCTGCCACCCCTTCTCTTTCGTGTTCTCCCCCATGCCTTCCTTGCCCCTTCTCCCCTTCACGAATATCCCACATTATCCCTGGCATCTCTTTACGGTCCCCCCTCACATTTTCCCTGTACTCTGCCATTTTCTTTCCAATGTCCTCTCCCGAATGCACTGCCCCATCTCTCTGCCCCATACCACGTCCCCTGTCCCCACACCTCGCCCTCACGTGCCCGTCTCCCCAGTAAGCGCTCCTGGTGTGCCCCTTCGTCGCCCTGCCCTGTCTCCTGGATAAAGCACATGGCAGCGCCAGATGTTGAACTCTCCTCCACAGGGCAGCAGCGCGGAGAGCCGCCCCAAGTCTCTCCCACTCACAACCCCCCCCCCCCTTCCCAAAGTGGTGATCGCGGATAGATAAAGGAAATGATCACAAACCTCCAAAGTCGGAGATGATGCCCTCCAAGTGCGCGTTGACGGCCGGATCGGACATCTTTCTCACCCTCTCTCGGTCCCAAGACAGAAAAAAAGAAGAAGCAAGAACGCCCACACTTTGATTGCGTCCGCGAATGTTTTCTCCTTTTTTTTCCTCCTTTTTTCTCGTTGCCGCTTCGCAAAAAAAATAATATAATAAGCATTTACAATGCAAAGGAGGGGGGCGGAAAGGCACGGAGAGCGGGAGAGCGGAAGGGGGGCGGGAACGGCCACGGGAGAGCGGGAACGGCCACACACTGACGGGAGAGCGGGAGGGGGGCGGGAACGGCCACGGGAGAGCGGGAACGGCCACACACTGACGGAAGAGCGGGAAGGGGGAGGGAACGGCCACGGGAGAGCGGGAACGGCCACACACTGACGGAAGAGCGGGAGGGGGGCGGGAACGGCCACACACTGACGGGGGGGGCGGGAAACGAACCAACAGCGGGAGGGGGGACAGGAAAGGGAAGACTCACCTAGACTTCCTCGGCCGGCGGTCGGCCGCAAAATGGCCTAAACAAACCTCGACGAGCCCGAAAAAACGCCCCGCCCACCGCTGCATGACGTGGCCAAAAGGGAAAAATTCTCGGGAACGCCCCCGAATCTGGTCCGGCCTTTGACGGACAGATCCGGCTCCCAATGGCTAGCCTCCATTTATGGAGCTAGCCAATGGGAGGAGGGGGCGAGGAGGGGGCGGATACCAGACTACACAGAAGAAAACATTAGATTTTGCTAGCGCATGCGTACTTCGTACGCATTGCGTAGGCAAAACCTAAAAATTGGCATTACATAGTGGACATACCAAGCCTACAGGGATTAGTCTCCAGGACACCCAAAATATGTTACAGGAGAGGTAAAAACCTCCGCAACATACTTTGTCCAAGCTATATAGAATCCAATAGACGGCCAAACTGGCTTATGCCTTCCACCAAGGGTTTCTATACATGCAGTGACTGCAACATGTGCGCATTAGGGAGAAACAGAACCAAGAACTTCTGTTCAACACGAATAAAAACTATACAATTGATTTCCTGATTAACTGCAACACCAAATATGTGGTTTCCATATTGGGGTGTGACTGCAACAAAATTTATGTTGGCAGTACCAAGAGAGGTCTCAAGATCCGCATCCAGGAACACGTGCGTGCAAGACGTAATGGGGATATGAGACACCCCATGACCTTCCACATGCAGCAATGCCATAAAGACAAAGATGACATGTGGTTCATAGGTATTGATCACCAACCCATCCACCCAAGAGGAGGAGATAGGGAACTTGCACTGAGAAGACGAGAGGCGGGTTGGATATGTAGACTACGTACTACGTTGCATTGAACTCGGTCACAACACCGAGGATGAGCTACATCACTTCCTTAATTAGTCTTATCCCCCTTGTATCATAATTCTGTACTATATCCTTGTCTCTAGTCCCCTTGTAACATACATTGCACTATTGAATATCCAGTTGTACGCTATACAAGTTAGGTCCACTGCGTAGTGAGCTTTTCGGTAATGTTACTCCTTTTTAGAAAGACTTGGCATAGCACAGCACAACCATGTTATGCTCACATTATGTAAATATATAAAAAGATTACATCAACTAAGATTAATCTCAACATGCAAGAATATCCATGCTGGTAACTGTTTACGTACATATGTGTACTCTCTTATCAAGATTCCTCCGCACGCCCCCCCCCACCCCTTCTTTGTCATCTAAGGGGTCAATATGGCTCAAGGCAGATCACACTTATTTCTGAGGATTGCCGCCATGGATCATGTAAGCATTGGTGTCTATCCTACGTAAAATATTTCATCGTAACAATTGTTACATTTTACATGTTCTGCAAAACATTTTAAGACAAATTTGGTTATGAATTTATTTTCTCTCCAATTTTTCCAACATCATTGGAAATACGGATACATTCGGGGAGGACTCTCGCTTAACAAGCACATTAGCCCTAGAAGTTCGATCAACCGGACAAATGCCCTGTGCTATAGAATTCACATGAAGCATTAAATACATAAACATAGGCTAAGATGGCCGCCGTTTTCGTCCTGACTTTCCGCAGTCCTCTAACGGCACTCTCCGGCTTCTACCCCATGATTAGCCAAAAAATAAACTTCGCTCGTGATCTCATCATCATTCTCTCCTACTATGCTCAATATACAAATTCTAAAGTATAGGGGTTGGCGCCGCAGGTTATTAGCTTTAAATTAGCCTATCGGTTTGAAAAACGGTGAAATATATTCCATTTTCACTTGTGTTCTGTTAATTATGGTAACCACACAAGTCAGTCAGTCACAATACACTTTATTCGATTTTTGTTAAAATCATAAAAGGCAAGAGAAAAACATACATTAAAAACATATCAAAAGTACCCACAATTCATTTTGTTTTTACAGTGTCCGTGAAAGAGTCACTTAATTAATCTCCATGAAATATGAAATAAAGTTACAGTTAATATGTTAATATTTGGGTTAAAGCAATACAGTTCTAGGAATTCTTTTGTTTCTTCCTCTGTAAGCGGCTGTTAGAAAACTTGCTACACAAAAAGTGACGTGTGCATCCGATAATCTTTGGAGATAAAGCAAGGCTGGTCTCACTTGTATGAAGCCAAGAATTTTCAAGAGGGGAATTAGATATTTTCTCCTCTCCGTGTCATGAAATGCACAAAAAAACAGAAAATGGAGAGTGTCCTGATTAGAAAACTGGTCACACTCACACGGTGGTGCATGCTCCGGTTTACCCCACATAGGGAAGGTGCCTAGTAAATAGTGGATCAAGTTCATTCTAAATCTGGTTAGCAAAAATCTGTGCAAGGGTTTAGAAACATATTGCAGGTATGGTTCCATCGAGGAGGAAGAGGACAAAACCAAATGTGCTCTTACTGATGGTTTGTTAACTTCAGACTCCTCTCTCATTAAGCGTGTCCTCCCCTGAAATTCCTTCTTAATCCATGCAATATCTGCTTTCCTGATTATTGACGGTGTTGAATATAGGTCAGGTCTCCCGAGGGCAGTGAATGATGACTTTATGTATCTCAACCAGGGTATGTTCATTGCCCCCTCCCTTGCAGTCACATCTTTAAGAATTGTATGGTTTAAAGACAACTCAGTATTTAACCAGGTATTGGCCCAAAAAAGTAAAGGGGCCAATTTCAATCCATCTATGATATAGGGTAGGCCAACTTCCTCATGTATGGAGTAAGTAGGTGTGGAGTTTGGAACCGACAGCATTCTTCTAATAATCTTATTCTCTACCCTCTGCATACTATCCAGGTTGGTATAACCCCACAATGCTGCACCATATGAGGCTATCGAAATGCATTTACTTTTGTAAACTTTTAACACGGCTTCCATTGGTTTAGCCCCTAGTCTTTTAGTGAAATCCATCAGGGCTGCTGTGGACCGGGCTAAAGAAATATGCTTGGCCTTAATTTGCGGGACCCAGGAGCCCTTCTCGTCAAACAGGACCCCTAAATATGGAAAAACAGGGACCCTGGAGAGAACCTCGCCTTTACAGAAAAAGGTTTTTGTGTGCGATTTATTTTTCTGCGGACCCACGATCATTGTGTGCGATTTGGTCACATTAATTTTTAAATCTAATTTAGCCATAAAGGAACCAAAAAGCTCCAAAAGGGTCTGTAGACCAATGCCCGTGCGGGCGATGAGAACAGCGTCATCCGCATATAGCAGAGCCGGAATCTGCTTCCCACCTACCCGCGGGACATCAGCGTTGCCTGCTAACAAGGACTTTCCTAGATCATTAATATAAATAGTGAATAAAAGTGGGGCCAAAATGCAGCCTTGTCGGACACCCTTATTTGACCTAAAGCTGTCAGAACATCGCCCTTCCCTAGTTACCCGGACCTTCGCAGTAAGTCCTTGGTGCAAGCTTGCTATGAGGGCCACCAAGGAATCCTCGATACCAAGCTCTCGGAGTATAACCCAGAGCTTGGCCCTATTAACCAAGTCGAAGGCCGAGGAGAGGTCCATAAAAGCTAAATATAGTGAACCCTCCCCGGCCACCGTGTACTTAGATATCAGGAGATGTAAATTTGAGCATTGCTCTAAGGTTCCCCGTTTTTCCCTAAAGCCATATTGAATCTCTGCGAGGCCCCCACAGAGCTCCAGGTTTGATCTCAATTTAGTCAATAGTACTCTGCCCAGAATCTTAAAGGCAGAGTCTATTAAAGAAATTGGGCGGTAGCATCCCGGATTCTCCCTATCTCCTTTTTTAAAAATGGGTACTATGACAGATGTATTCCAAGTTTCTGGGAAACATCCATCATTAGTTGCCCTAAAAACATTTGTGAGGACTTTAGACCAGGTTGTTGGGGCATATATAAAAAAGTCTACCGGGACTCCATCTGGTCCCGGAGCCTTATTCTTCGTGGAGTCCATTATAGCTTTATATACCTCCTCCTCGCAGAATTCTACTGCCGCTAGCCCACTGGTCAGTCCTATATCGTTTTCATTCACAGAGTCATTACCGCCGTATATGTTATTAAAATGATCAACCCATTTCTCATCACTGATAATGCAGTCCGAGATTGTGTTAATCTCCCCAGAGAAGAATTGGTTATTTATAATGTCCCAGAATCTCTTACTATTGCGTAGTATATCCACATCAAGCAAGTCATTCCAGGCATTTTTTTTAATTGTGTTTTTCCTATTTTTGATAGCCAATTTGTACTCCCATCTTAATTTAGAGATTAAGGTTTTATCCCTCGGTTTTGCTTTGAGTGCATTTTTCAGGTCTTTATGGGCTTTAGAACAATTTCTGTCAAACCACTTATAGGGCTTGGGCGGCAAATTGGATTTGGGAACTGTGAGTTCCTTAGCTATTTGCGAGCAAATAGAATTAAAAGCTAAAACAGTCTCTTTACTAGTGACATTTTGGTCTAGACAAATACACATGGCTTCCTCTATCTTTGGGCACAGGGAAGCCATAAAGGTTTCCTGAACCACCTTACCCCACTTAAGCCGTCTGCCCTGGTCACTGGGCACCGTCGATGTGCAAGCCCTAGGAGAACCCAGGTGTTTGCTCCATAAGTCACTCCAGTGAACCTGAGCAGAGACTGGATTATGGTCACTGTGTGGGGAGGCAGTTACCTCATATATCCCCATCTTAGAGGTTAAACCATGAGAAACGAAAATGAAGTCTATCACCGACCCACTTTCAGACCCTTTATAAGTGGGCAAAGATTCGTCACTACCAGTGCTAAGGGGTTCAAACATATTAAGGCTAGCAAGAAAAAATTCAAGCGCCTCCCCCGCTTTGGTGTGAGCAAAGTGCAGATTACCACTTTCAGTCTGACCCTCCAGGTTGCCTAAGTTACATTTTAAAACACATTTTTGAATATTAAAATCACCTAAAATTATGAGATCGAAATTAGTGCAAGATTTTTGACTGTAATCGGTAAGAACATTTTCCAAGTGATCCACATGGGCTGTGTCTGTCTGTCTAACCCAAGAATTATAAAAATTTGAGACCACTAGGACCCGCCCTGGTGAGATAGTCCACTCTACCATTAAAATGTTTGGGGAGCCAGACTCTAGTTGTTTAAACGTCCCTGCCAGCTTAAGTGAAAAGAGAAGAACTAGTCCACCCTTAGCTCTTCCTGCACTACTTGGGGTTGCAGGTATAGTAAAACTTGTGAACCCGTCCAACCAGAAAGTAGGTGAGGTGTCCCATGTTTCTTGGAGAGCGATTACGTGGTTGCTGGCTATGAAGTCTAACCATGTGGGATCTGTTCTTTTGGCTCTAGTGCCCGCCACATTCCAACTAAGGAACCGACATGGAATGAGTTCCACCTCCCCTAAGGAAGCTAAAGGCGGTGTCTGAATATGTGTTGGTTGATTATTAGCCACAAGCATAGGATCCTCCGCCCTATCTATTTGGGATTGCAGGGCCGAATGTCTTAGCCCCTCTGGTGTTTCTGCTTGGGCGCCCTTTTCTGAGATCACAAGTCATTTGAATAATTGTTTTATAAGTTAATGAATGTCAGGAGTGGTGATATATTACCCTGCGCTATAGACTTCACATGAAGCATTAAATACAAAAACATAGGCTAAGATGGCCGCCGTTTTCGTCCTAACTTTCCCCAGTCCTCTAACGGCACCTCCCGGCCTCTACCCCATGACTAACCCCAAAAAATAAACTTCGCTCGTGATCTCATCATCATTCCCCCTATTATGCTCAATATACAAATTTTAAAGTGCAGGGGTTGGCGTCGCATGTTATCAGCTTTGAATTAGTCTATCGGTTTGAAAAACGGTGAATTATTTTTCGTTTTCACTTGTGTTCTGCTAACTATGGTAACAACACAAATCATTTGAATAATTGTTCTATAAGTTAATAAATGTCAGGAGGGATGTTATATTGCAACTATGCACTAAGGGATCAGTAAATACAGGGGTATGTAGCTACTCTTAACATATTATAAGATGGCCGCCGCTTACGCTTCGTAAGGCAATAGCGCAATGCCTTTACTTTCAGTTCGGTGTCTTGGCGCGAAAATCACAGGTGTGTTCACTTAAACCAGATTAATACCTGTATATAAGGACATGCACAAATCGGGATGTTCGAACACAGCGACCTTGCGTGTGTTTCGGCGGGACGTAGGCTTTGTGGATGGGCGCCGGCTGTTTAGAATAGGAACGGTAAGACTGTTGGTCCTAAACCCCTATTGGCTTTTGATTCTGCCCATGCGCCTTTCTTTTTGATTAGCAGTTGTTTCATGAGTGGCTCTAGCTCTAAATCTCCCATATATGACTAGCTGGTCATTTAAGTAAGACTTGTCCATGCAAGTTAAGGGGTAGGACACGCTTTAGGGTATCTGAATATATATCTATGATCCCTCAAATTTTCGCTATATTAACAGCAAACACCCTCTCTGTTTATTCTCCACTTGGCAGGCCTACTGGAATACAGTGCCCACATCCTCTTCCCGGGGACCTATAGGACCTTTTTTGTCCCCTGATATTCTGTTAATATTACAGGTAAACTTCTCTGATGTGAAGGCTTTTTTACATCCCATCCCCAGTCTTTATCCATTAATGTCAATTCGCTTATATATATCCCTTATGTTTTTCAGAACATGTAAAAGAACTACAAACATATTAAGTTGTGAGAGTGATCTTTATCTACATTCAGGAATTCCACTTATCCTAGTCCTGAACAAGTACATGAGTACATAGTAAGTTGAGATAATTCTTTGGCCGGACTCTTTAAGCGTAGATTCTCCCTACTCTCTCCGTCACTTTGTAAGGTATTGAATCTGATTCCGTCTCTACTTTCCCTTGTGTCCCTGGAGGTACAACCCTGTCTGTTCCATATTGGATGAAAAAAACTACAGGAATTATACACATCAAAGTGCACAATGGAAAATTGAATCTGGGAAGACGGTGTCCGGACTCTCTGTTGTCTGCATATTTTCATTCTAAAAAGGGGACAGACCATATTTACAAAAGGTAACTAAGTCAACCGCTTATTTTTCTGTTGAATGAAGGGTTCTAAATATTGCCAATTGTGTCTCCCTTTATCCATTAAAAGAGTAAAACCCACTGGTTAGTTCTCAGCAATAGTCGACTTTGGAAATACTCTCGAGCTAATCCCCCACACCATACTGTGTTCCATTTCTGGTTCGGTCTTGTGGTGCCCCCAGGTTTTTATCCTCAGTTTCTCCTTGCCTTGAGAATCCCATATACATGAAGTAATTGGTCCAGCAGATACACCTTGAGCTATGTTTGCTTATTGCCAATGAATTTCTAGTGATAATTCAAGTATTCACTAAGTTTTCCCTGTTAGCATAAAAATGTAAAATATCCAGTGTCTGATTAAGGATTTAATCCTCTATAAATGTAAATATTGTATATATAATCACTTGTACATAACTGTCCATGTACATATAGGCCCTTTTCCATCATGCTTTTTGTGGGTTGATGTTGTTTGTTTGTACAAGCTCTAAATGCCTATGTTTTAGCACTTTTTTAAAATAATGGTTTGTAAATTGTGGATGTTGTTTTAGTGTTTGTTACCTTATGTATATATTAGAGTAATTATTTGCTTGTATGTTTTTACCGACAGCCCTGAAGAAGTCCCAGCTTGGGACGAAACGCGTCGGCTGTACATTGTATTGAATAATTGAAAATAAAGACTACTTGAAGAATAACAACATCTCGCTAACGAAAAACATTATTTTTTGCTCATTAATAACATTTGAATCTGTTTATTGCTTTTTGTGGTGCACCTTTGCGGTTGTTTGACTTGTATTTGATTCCATAAGGAATAGGCACAGTAACGATGGGTGCCAGTCAGTGTGCACACAATTCCCTTTAGTTTCTTTAGGGTTATTTATTATTTGGGGTGAAAGGTAGTCAGGTGCTGGTACTAGGAAGGGTCCATCGTTATACCTTTGGTGTATAGTGGGACAAAGCATGTTGAGGTTTTATAGCCATACCACTTCCCCTTAACCAAAAAAGAAACAGCTGATTGTTCAGTTTAAAAGTCGTAACTCAAATGTGGCTAAATATCACACTTTTCAGGACTAGAGCTTTAGTTCTAAAAGCATCTTAATTCGTGCCCAGCCGTGTTTGGGAGCTTTAAAGGGTTTAAGAAGCCATATAACCACAGAGGGAGCCACCCGACAGAACCTTTAAAAGATGGAACAGGGTGCTGCTCAGCTAACTTTTATTCACCAAGAGACTATGTTATTGGGGTTTTCATGTCATTTAATTTTACATATATAAAGATTTCCTCATTACACATTTTACTTCTCATGGTCCTAGTGAGGACTCAGTTTTGTATTGTGCAACATCTCTTTACGTAATTTCACATCCTGCAACCTAATCTATGTTGTTAATTCAAGAATGTGGGCTAAGTGAGATACTTACCACGGTGAGCCATTTTAGGAAAGAGATACAGGTTTCCAAAGAGGGACAACCTATTTACGTTTATAGAGGTATGATGCTTTTAAGAGAATACATCAATTGAAAAGAGAGTGACACCCTCTAAATATGAAGGCTTTGACAAGGATGAGGTTAACTGACTAGAGGGGGACAAACCACTAAAAGCTGGAGCCAGATGCCTAGTCCAGCTCAAGGTACGCTGCTTGGGTCCATTGCGAGCTGAGCTTTCATATAGCTTCAGCCTTTCACCACACCTCATGTGCTAAAAATTATAGATAAGGCAGAGTCTTTTATGTAAATTGGGCAAGAAAGCAATACACATCTAGAGACTGAACTGCACAATGTCCAACCAGAAAAATGTTGATCAATCCCATCCTCCCTACTAGACCAAACTGTGTGATCCTATGAAGATATTGCATTTCATCAAGCCTTCTTTTTCTTTTAATCACGAACCCACCTTCAAATACATGAGCTTAGGACGTGCGGTGTATAAAACCCTCTTGTTTCTTTTAACAGATTATAATGGTGCTCCAGCTATAGTAAGAATCTAGCCCACATATAGTATACACATGACAACTGGCATGCTTATTTGTTCACTGTTGGCATTTTCGTCAGGACAGGGAGCGGTCACATTTCTTACTCCATGTTTAAAAAGTGAGACTTTTAATAAAACGCCCCTCAATCCAGTGAGATCATCTAAAGCACTAAAGAGAAAAGGTTTCGCGCTATAAATAAATACAGATTTCTAAACATCAGAGAGACTTATCATATGTTGCATGATTTGTGTTGTTGATTTACATGCCAGATATTGTCTTGGCTCGCTCGTGTAGTGCACGGGCTCTTAGAACCACGTCAAACCCTTTATTTACCTCTCCTTGTTAATGTAGGCAAGCCCACCAAAGCATATCTGAATACTTCGTTAACATCCTTCTTACTATGGTCTCCAGAGATTCTACCAGCCGCGTGCCTCCCTCCTTTTCTCTTTCCCTCGACACCCTTAAAGCCACACTACCTGAGTGCTGGACCGCGAGGCTGAGAAGCAACAGCAGAGCCACATGCCCGCCAGACATTGGCGCCATTTCCTCACAGAACCGTTGACAGCTATCGGCACAACATGCGATAAATCCCACCTCAAGATGGATCACATTGCGCGTGACCTCACGAGCCCGCCCACTTATGTGACTTGTCGGCTCAGGCTGTGACAGCCAGAATGCGCGTGCGCCTCGACGACGCGTGGGGACGTTCAGAGGGAGACTCAAGCGACGTAAGTTGAGCTGTAGGGCGTTTCATTCCGTTTAGGGTTCTATCTTTCTTAGTGTGTTACTGCTGCACGATTTAACTTTGAAAACCTTTTCTTTTGCGGCGTGAAAGACGATAGAATAGTATGCCAACAAGAGTTTCTTGAACAGAGCCATTCGGATGCGAAGGGATAACTCGTTGTTTACTGCCTTTGCTACAGTGGGTTGTTTATGTAGAGATTGTTCTCTGAAACCAATTCGAGTTTCCACATTTCAGCTCTGCGTACAGCTTGCAATAGTTTTCATTTGATTAAGGCCGCTGCGTTTTTTTAATCTAGCATGAAACTGCTTTCACTTCCACCAATTCAGTTATGCTGGGTTTGTACTATGCCCTCCAGGGTTCACACCCAAGCGATCTCTCCAATCAGACCTTGTGTAAGAGCGATGCTGTTGTGCAGCAGTGCAGGTGCTTCGTATTTCATAGGAGCGGGGAGCCCTGAAGGAGAAAATATATAAACACCAGCTGCCGGAAAAAAAGGTTTGTACAGAAAGTGAATAGAAGGGAGCAGCACGCGTAATGGCAAACATTTTGTGAATGTAATGCTAACAAGACTTTGTCCATTTCAGCCACCCCCTTTCTTCAGTAGAAGCATGACGCTTTTTTAAAGAGGCGTTTTAAAGCATAGGCAAAATGTGTGTAGAAATCCACGGGAAGCAGGCAGAGTTAAAGTGCAAAGGTGGTTTATTGAGTTAGAAGTACAGGTACAACAAACTGATCATGTCGTGGTCACAGCCAGAGTGCTTCTTAAGTAGAATGTGCTCAGCGAACACAACAGCATTCTGAGTAACTATAGAAACAGAATACAAGTAATGAACATAAGAGGAAGTGCATAAGACACACTGAATATTACAATGTGCTCTGCCCGCACATTCTAAGAGCCCTCTCCATACCTGCCAACTTGAAGAAAAATCTCACTGTGTGAAGAGTGAGCGGGGCCTCGTACCGAGAAGTACCTACTACAAGGCACATTTGAACCCCACTCCGTAACCCCCCTCTTCAGTGCTTTAAATGGGGAAAAATAAGTGCAGGTACTCATTAGGCGGGACGAAACATGGTGATAGACATTTCTATCGAGTATTCATTTTGCCCTTCTATTTCCGTTAATAGTTTTAAACTTCCCATATCTGCAGATAAACACCTGGATATGCTAATAGAGGGTTGTGTGAAGATCTGCTGGGAACAGGCCCTTAATCATAATTGAAGGAGCGTTTAAACGTATGCAAACCATCAACAGCACTATTCAGGCTAAAATTCAGTGTGCCTCATAACAAGAGAGACTTTAGAATAGCAGTATTACTAATGGGTTCTACACCAGTTGCAGGACATATCAAAACATGTCAGTAATGTTTCAATATAACGAAACGTCTTAACTCATTACACAAAATGAAGGCCAAACACAATATGTTAATCTTTCCTTGTTTTACAATATTTGCAGCTTCTTAATATCATACTGTTCTTACTTGGTTGCATTTTGCACAATACCTATATATTCTAGAGAGCACACACACATTCACACAGAAACGAGCAGACATACACACACAAAAGCATTCCACGCATTTCTTTGAAACTACCTTCTGAGAGTGTCCCGATTCTCTTCCTGTCTGAGCTTCACAAGCATACTCACACAGATACTCACAAAAAAGGTTCAGTTTAGGTTATTCATGTGTTACTTCACAGCAAGCACAGTGTGAATGTGATTGACAAAGCAGGGCCTGAATGGCCCTGCTCTATCAAACAGCAGGACAGTGACATTTTTAACACCCGGGATCCCTTGCATAATGCAAATGAGCCGCTGCTGAATGGTTCAGCAGTGACTCAGCTAAGAGCTAGGGAGGCACTTTGGCTGTTAGAATGCCGTACAGATCTGTTCTGCTATGTTACCCTCGAGCTTAGCAGCACCAGCATCAGTGACTTTAACTTCATGAGTACCGGTACTCTCACTGGCAGTGGAGAAGTGCTGGTACTCAGATCGTTAAAAATAAGAAGTGCCGGTACTCGGTACCGGTTAGTACCGGCCCATTTAAAGCACTGCCCCTCTTACAAAAACAAGCATTGAAAATGCAATAGGTCTCACATTCGTTTAAGTTAAAGCAATTCTGTTTGTAATAATGTGGCTTTTTAGCTTTGCTTTTATTAGTGTCTTTCAAACGTTCATGTACATAACATGCCTATGTATGTTTGCATATATGTATGTATGCATGCATTTATATTTGTATTTATATAGATATGCAGATGTGTGTGTAAATATATGTCATGTGAGCAAGGCTCTACAGAGCCGAAACGTCATGCGGCATACTCTGCTTTAATAAAAAATTACTAAGCACTGAACTGGTCCGTGTCCGAGAAAGTCTTTGGCGGCAGGGCGGGAGCTGCTTGCTGCCTGTATCAAGACACGGTACTTCATGATATGTTTATTATATATATATATGTGTGTGTGTGTGTGTGTGTGTGTGTGTGTGTGTGTGTGTGTGTGTGTGTGTGTGTGTGTGTGTGTGTGTGTGTGTGTGTGTGTGTGTGTGTGTGTGTGTGTGTGTGTGTGTGTGTGTGTGTGTGTGTGTGTGTGTGTGTGTGTGTGTGTGTGTGTGTGTGTGTGTGTGTGTGTGTGTGTGTGTGTGTGTGTGTGTGTGTGTGTGTGTGTGTGTGTGTGTGTGTGTGTGTGTGTGTGTGTGTGTGTGTGTGTGTGTGTGTGTGTGTGTGTGTGTGTGTGTGTGTGTGTGTGTGTGTGTGTGCGCAGAGAGTGGTAGAGAAGAGGTAGAGAGTGAGTAGTATAGACTAGTAGAGAGTGTGTAGTAGAGAGTAGGAGAGTGAGTAGTATAGACTAGTAGAGAGTGTGTAGTAGAGAGTAGGAGAGTGAGTAATGGAGAGTAGGAGAGAGTAAGTAGAGTAGTAGAGAGTGACAGTTTCACTCTCCGTGTCTCTCACACAGTGTCTTCCACACACACAGTGTCTCTCACACACAGTGTCTCTCACACACAGTGTCTCTCTCACACACAGCCTCTCTCACACACAGGGTCTTGCGTACACACACAGGGTCTTGCGTACACACACAGGGTCTTGCGCACACACACAGGGCCTTGCGCACACACACAGGGTCTTGCGCACACACACAGGGTCTTGCGCAGACACGGTCTTGCGCACACAGTCTCGTAAACACAGTATCACACACACAGTATCACACACAGTGTCACACACACACACACACAGTGTCTCACACACACACAGAATCTCAGTCTCACACACACAGTGTTTCACACACACACAGTGTCTCACACACACAAATGCACACACACAGTGTCTCACACACATACAGTGGTGGTTTACAAAACAGGGTATCCTTAGTGCATCATTATTCCATCCTCTGCCCCCAGGGTGTCCTTTACAAGAAACACCAACCATAAAACGCCCCACTGTCACTGCGATGTAGGAAATGGCGCTTATCCAGCCCTACCAGCCTTTCAGGAACTGCCCTGGCTCTGGATACTTTTCAAAGGAAGTAGCCTGAAAAGAAATCGTCCATATTTTATTGGGTCAGCCTTAAGAGAGGAGCCGTCACCAAGACCGATTGCTATCAATTCTTGACACACTTTGCTTTGGCTGAGCCAAGAAGTATTTGACGCTCACCTGCTGCTATTGGCTGCTTGGTGTAACATTCTGGCTTCTAGCCAGTGCTTGCTACTGCAATCCAAGAGGGACTATTTCGCACCCCAAAACTACTTTGAACTGTAGCACATTCTTATTTAGCTCAGAAATGGTTTGTATACAGACCGCAAACATTTTCCACTCTAGAAGGCGTGTTTAAATGTTTTAGTAAGGACTCAAATTGCAGAATGGTTAGCTTTTCCAATGCTTCTTTTATCCACTCCGTGACGTTCTTTTTATCGAACTGCAGAGTAAGGCGTGCCTGACAGGCAAGGACTCTGCCCCAGCTCTTTTATCCTCTCAAACACACGGTCCTTGCTCTATATATTATGAACAGCCTCTCCACTTCAGGTGGTTGAAAGGCGGAGTAAGGTGCACCAGACTCTGCTCCTGCCCTGAGCTGGATGGCCTCACCTCACCCCACACACAGTGGGTGTGCTTGCGCATGTGCAGCAGCACTGCTGGATCAAGCCTCCTGCGGCCCATAAACAGCAGCACCCACCACAAGCTGAACCAGGAAGAGGTAGCAAATATTTCAGACAAGTTATCATCATCAGAACTGGAGAAAGGAAAAAACACTTAAAGTGGCAGCATTGTGACCTGATCTTGAACCCAAAATTGAACTGGTTTCCTCTGATTTTTCTAGGATTCAGTAGCTAGGAGCTATAAAAGAAGCCAAGAGGTAAAGCCCTTATTGATGTCTTAGGGCCATAAGAGGAATTGTTGACAGAAGAGAACAAGATCCTTATTGTGATGTGAGGTTGGTTAAAATTGATGATATTACAATCACCGCAAAAGGATTTGCGGGAACTCCCAACCCAGTTGACCCTACGCACCATGTTAATTAATTTCTCTGCCCGTATTACAAGATAACCAATGTAATACCTTATTCTTCAATTGGGTGTAATCCTCCCTTGTGCCATGAGGGAGAATCAACATGTTCCCTAATACCACAACATAGGGGGTTGACTGTGATGGCAAATATCAGACAGAATATGCGTAGGGTTCTTCAGAGGGTCCTTAGCTCCTTCCAGATGTTGCTCCCCATGTGCGTTACTTTCTTGGACTATTTGCCGGCGGGTGACCAAGCTTTCCATTGGGCCTGAAATTATACCTGGATCCATAGCAGTATGAGATGTAGATGGAGGCGAATCTGATCGGGATGTGCTATAGCACTCTATGACCTTAGAGGAGGAAGTGGATGCTCAATAGTGTTCATATGTGTGTCCGATATTGAGGGAGTTATCGATGAGTTGGTCTCAGCACTCCTTAACAGTGAACTGTTGTGGAATTTGGAGGTGCTATTGTCGATCAGAGTCAGCCGCTGGATAATTGGGCCTAACTTGGTATCCATTATGACTTTGAAAAAGTTCTGCATAGATTCCAAAAAGGATTTCATATCTTCATTGGTCAGCCATTGTTTAACAGGTATGTTCTTGGGAACCGTATCAGCCCTTGGTCTCTTTGCCTTCCCCCCAGGTGGCTGGCCTTTTCTTTTCACACCCTACCTTTGGTTGGCCTGCTCCACACCTCCTGGCATCCCTCGCGTCATTGGTCTACTAATAGGTGGATTCGGAAAGTGACCAGTGATCACGGCCCCTACTTGTCCGTTAGGTGTAACTGCTTTCACCACCCCAGGGGTATTGATCGTAATGGTGAGGCTAAGGTGTACCTCATGACCAAAGAAATGATTGGATGGGCTGAATGACCTAATTAAATTTTGTGCACCCAGATTATTAAGTGTCATCAATAATATCCACAGGGGTAGCTGTGCCTATTGGCAAGGGGGGTTGAGATGTTACTGGGGATCTTGAAAGGCACTGGTTCACCAGTTCTATCTCCTTGTCCAGCACAGATACAGCCTGCTTTAAAAATGTGTGCCATTGTTACTACTGTGCCTGAAGAGCCAGACAAACCGGCTGTCCTACGCTTCCCCATCAAATACCGTAACCCTTCTATTACTTCTACTCCAGCACCACAGTAAATAAGTTAGTCCCAAGTTCCGAATTGTCCCCAGAGAAACTGTAATGAGGTAGATAAGGGACGTTGTGTCCCTACTTGCTGGCAAAGTCACGATTGGAGCTGGGACCCGATCCTACTGTAGTCCTGCTGGAGATGTGCTTGTAAGTTCTGTTGGAGCAAGGACGTACAAACCAAGAGGATAGGCCCAGCCTCCTCCGGGGTCTGACTGGCCTGCCCTCGGCCCGTGCGCGTCCCGTGCTGGGGGAGCACAAGCCCATTCTCAAGCGCCTCCTGGTGTGAAAACGAATGCGTTGGTGCCTCCCGGCGCTAAACACTCTGGGGGATGGATTCCCCTGAAGGTGGCTGAAGGAAATTCTGCAACACGGGCTCCTGCACTGCAGGAGCCCAAGCCCACTCTTAAGCACCTCCTGGCACGAAAACGAACACGTTGGCGCCTCCCGGCGCTAAACACTCTTAACTGTATGTAAAAATGTTAAAGTTTTTGTTTGCATACTTTTATGGCTTTGATAGCCGAAATACAGTTATATGGAATTGAACTGAATTAAATATGGGATTTTTGTACCTCTCCCTTCAGAGGAGTAGCCAAAATAGATAAAAACTCTTCCAAATAACAACATTTTCGTACCCCTGGCTGGAGCAGCTGAAGCGTGGTAGGTGAGAGAACGATGAGCTGCATATTCTGTATAGTTCGTAGAGTGGCAGGGCCAGCAAATAGCCACGCACAGGGGATGTTGGGGGGGGGGGGCGGTGGTAGTCATGGCTGAAGCGTTTTGAGATACGCCGGATGCACCAGCACATTATATAGGCAAGGTTCATATGCTTTTCATTTGGACAACTTACACCAGAGAACAGGCGAGCCATCACATTAGTTGTGTATGTCAATGCGGCTGTAAACTTATGTGTATTTGTGTACATAGGCTGTTGGTATGGCTGAGACATAGATGTGTTTGTTACTGTTGGTGTCACAATGTTATCCAGTTTTGACATTTACATATGTCTGGGGCCAGTGCAGATGATGTGATTCTATCCATTCACACAGAGTGAAATGACACATTAGTACTCACTGATGTTCTGTAGCTACTGCCATTGACTGATTAGTGAAGGTATTTCAATGTGGGAAATCATTGGCTACATGTCGCAGTACATTTTTCCCACTATGTGCACATGACACAAGGGCCCAGATATTTTGGAAAGTGGCACTGTGCAATGCAGAAGGTCACCTCTCTACACCTCACTGCGTCACTGAGAAAGTGCAGTAGTGCACAATTTTTAGGCTAAACAGTGCATTCCTGTCCTTTCACCTAAACTTATCCCGCATTTAATAATACTGTCTTCGACAGGTAAGACTGAGCACATCGAGATATTACCTCGCAAATGCACACTTAACATCGCATTAAAATATTGTATATGTTCATTTATATACAGATGCCTACAATTTCGGGTTAATCTCGGCATTTCGCGTGTCTTTGAACACCAAATCTCTCAATCTAGGTAAGACTGATTTTCTAAAAAACCATAGGTTAATATTAGGACATTTTAAACATTAGAACCCAAAGAATAATCATCCTAACAATTGTTAGTTAACAGAAACTGATCTCTAAAATGAAAAATTCAGTAACACGGCATCGATTTTAATATGTTCCCTTTATTCTTTCTCTCTCTCAACAGAGCCCCTGACGAAGGAACATTAGGTTCCGAAATGCATTGGGTTATTGATGGAAACGTATTTGGTTATAAATGTATCTCGTACAGCGTTGAAACAAATTGAAATGAAATGAAAAATGTGAAATGAATGATTTCGGAATGTTTATTGTTTGAATTCCTAGAAAACATGATAAAAATGTCATAAAGGAATACCACTGCTCGTTGTTGCATGTCAGAGTCCTAGCAGCCACCTGGTGTTAGGCCACTTTCAATTGTACTTTCACCTGAACTGGCACACAATAGGCTGCCTAGCACAAACATAGGCACAGTTGCATTGTGGTGCTAGGGTGCCTGCATTTCATGTGTGAGGAGGGGGCACCTTCCTGCACATAATGAACCCTTAACAGCATGATCATCCATGTATGTGTGCCACAGTATGCAGCACACATAGGAAGCAGAAGTTACTTGGATGACTTAAGTTATTTATCCTTGCTACACATCACCTGGGGAAACCAACTAATTTGACGCATTTCCAGGTTTACCTTGTGTGGTATACATGACCTGTCTCATGTACCACTGGAGTTGCATGGAGACACCCACACAACGCCCATGGAACCCCTCCCTTGCACACAGTGTTGCAACACTGCATTTTGCGCAGCACTGCATTGCTCCGTATATTAATGCCATTCAAAGGGACACAAAGCGGCTTTTTTATATAGCATGAACTTGACCCGAAGGTATCGGGTATCAGAGCGCTTTACATAGCACCAGTTACGTTACATGAGGACACATTCATTTTTTGTTAGGCACGGGGAGATTAAGTGATTTGCTAAGAATCCGAGAAGAATCAGGGTTGTTGCCGAGACTCAAACCTAGTTCCCCAGATTTGAGGACGACCGCCCTAGACGCTAGGCCAACTCTTCTCCCCCAGGCTTTTCATGTCTTAACATGTCTGACTTGGGGGGTTTGCATTACACATGTACTATGATGCATGGTTCAAGTATGAGGCACACCTCCCATACATATGGCCCTAGCTCCATCAATCGACACAGTGATGGCTATTATGGCAGACATTTCTTAATGTTAGTAGGTCTGTTATGTACTTCAGATTTGCTTACCTACTAGAAGGCCATTCCCATAGCGCCCATTCTGGAAGTGCTCTTTGGTGAAGCTGTGCCTGAAGATGAAGGCATCATGCGTGCTCCCCGGGTAGTTTGCTAGCACATTGGAGAACTTTACCAGATGGCCCACAATAGCCTGGACGTTGATAGAGTAGGTGTGCTTCTGGTTCCTGTACAAGTGTGAGGTTTCTGCAGGGGGAACCGGTTGCACATGTGTGCAATACATGGCATCTACCACATGGGGAAATCCCGCGATGGCATAGAAACTTTGCTTGATCTCCGGCTGCTGCTGTTGTTGGTGAAGAGAAGGTACTGGGCTGTGGGGCGAATTATGATATCCAGGACAGAGGGTAAGAAGGCAGAAAGCAATGGCTGCAATATTCCTGCCACTTTGCTGTTGTGTCCTGGAAGAAAACAAATGCCAGCATGTGGAGGACTGCCATCAGCTGGACCTGGGAAGGGATGTTGGTGGGACTGGCAGTAGGTGGCTGGAGCCTTGGTGCTATCTTGTTCAGCAGTTCTATAATAGAGTCCCTCCACATCCTCCCCGAGGTCAATGAGGGAAATCCGCTGGCAAAAAAACACTCTGCCTTCTCCTGCGCGGCCTATGTGGTAGTGGAGGTGGCGGTCTCCTCTCGACTCCCAGCTTCAGAATGAGCACATCCATTGCATAGTAGAGCTTGCAAAATTGTTTTGTGTGGCTTGTCTTTATGTACCACAGCCAATGCATCATTTCCAATGCCTGGGTCCCGATGCGCAAGAATTGTTACACATTTCAGGCTTCCCTTTATGGGAGACCTCTACCTTGCATATTTTACTCCTTGCATAGCACAGCCAGTTTTGGCACAGGTATTTCTCGATGCAGGCCTACAAAAACTGATACATTTCACCACATGCATTAGCTTATAGATATGAAGTACTGCCTGCGCCGCCATCCTATCAAAATGAGTAACACAACAGCGGTACAAGCCTCTCATAAATATGCCCCTCAGTACCACAAAGCTCCAACCCCCTGATCATGTATGCAAAATGCGTTATCAGGTTTGGAAAAACACAGATGTTTAGGATTCTGTGCAAAACCATGCCTACTAGGGTAAGCTGGATTTGTGTAAAGAGGAACATTGCGTGATATCACACTTGTAACATGTAATAAAACCAAATAAGTATGAAGCGATTGTCCATGGAGAGATGTCTGCATGTAGACATTTGTACTAATAGTTGTTTCTATAGTACAGATCTCAAGCAAGACCCCCGCTTACTTCCTTTATGGTACAGTCTTTAGTGTTTTATGCAAAAACATCTGAGGACAGTCAGCACACTACTTGGTAAATATGGACGTTCATAATTTGAGTCTTGGTACAACAGCACCGCAAGCATCATTGCAAGAATTTTAGTAAATCCGGGCCTTGATGTATCCAGTCCTTGTTACATTAAGGGGTGGGTCTTAGCCAGTTCTCCTGCCAACCAGGGAACTTTTTCTTTTGAAGAAAGTTTCTTTGGATTAACACTTATATGGGAAGTGTGTGCAGTGGAGGTAGGAGCTGCTGGTCAAAGTCCAGATTTTCAATACAGTGGGAATTCCATACCCCCAGCTCCCTCATTTTAGGCTTAGCTGAATTGGCATTAACGAGAAACTTTGTCCAGTATGGTGACACTCTGTATTTGCAAACCCATGGGACATCCACGAGTAATCCATTTGCTCCCAGTGTGTCCTGTTATTACAATTTGAGAAGGAACACATTTACTCAGAACAAAATCCCTATTTGGGATCTCTTAGGGTTTGGCGTCGTATTGACAACGTGATTCTCAGTTGGCATGGAGATCTGTCAGGAGCCAATGAGTTTTTGTCCTGGCATACTAGAAGAATTTCCTACCTTTTTTTCACCTCCACTATTACTACAGAGGCTCTCCCCTTTTTGGATCTCATTATAAACCCACATAATGGAAAACTAAGGAGCAAAGTGTTTCACAAACCTACAGACAAGAATAACTTTCATAGCTTTCACTCCAAATCATTGAGGGAATATCTTCCATATGGCCAGCTCCTCAAACTTGAGAGGAACTGCTCAGATATCCATGATTTTGAAAAGGAGGCTGATGTGCGGAGTGGGAAATATATGATTGGGAATACCCAGAACATGTAATCAAAGGAGCCAGAGAAACAAGCAAAAAATAATAGGGACTCACTCTTGGAAGTAACTGAGAAAACTAAAGAAGACAGGAATGTGTTTGTGACGACTTCTGGCACTGCATCTAACCGTATTAAGAAAATCATAACCAAAAACTGGTGTATCTTAAATACAAATGGCCTGAATTTAATAAGCCCATAGTTCTCTTATTAAAAAAAAACGTGGAAGCATAAGAAATGTTAGTTCATACGAGACCGAAACTGCAGAGACAAAGAAATCCGAGAATCCCGGCAGGCCGGGCTCTTTCCCCAGTGATTGGGCATTATTGCTGTGGGTCGTGTAAAGCTTGCCCACTAACTCAAACCCAAAATCTGTGGATTTGGAACTAAAATACCCATGGGAATTGAGGAATCACACGACCTGTAACTCAGAAAATGTTATTTACTTTATCACCTGCCCTTGTGATCTACATTATGTAGGATGACCACAAGATGGGTCAAAGTCAGAATATTATAACACATGAGCAATGTAAGATATTGTAAAACAATAACCAGACTCACAGCGCATTTTGTGGAAAGGAATCACATTGAAAAAGACTTGAAGTGGCTAGTGATAGATAACCCCTATGGGCCCGATTCACAAAAGTAATCTGGGACTAAATCCTATCTTTACGACTTTCTGTATTCACAAAAGGCATTTAGAGTAGTAAAGTTCGGAATCCTAACTTTACTACTCCTAAATGTCTTTTGGAATACCGAAAGACGTAAAGTTATGATTTTGTCTCAGATTACTTTTGTGAATCGGGCCCTATATCCCCTCAAGTACAAGAGACCAAACAAACCTGTTGTTCCTTCGGGAACTAAGATGGGTACACAGACTTAAGAGCATTGAAAAGGGACTTAATGAGTCCATCCCCTGGCACCATCTGAAAAATACATGTTGATATGGTAGGAGAATACTATAGCCCCTTGGATGTTCTTTGACAGATTAGGGCTTTTTAAATAGCATATAATATTATGGGTGTCCGCGGAAAAGAGGATTCCCATGCCTTAGTGGTTAATCTTCGGGAACTAGGACAAGGGCTACATTAGTGGTTTATATACTAGAAAAAACTCACATAAAAAGTTTAGTAACTTCATAGTTTTAAGACTTAAGTCTTATTATCCCAGGGGCATGTACTTAAAAAATAGAGCAGTAAATCCTCTGACGGTCAAGAAGGGGAACTCCCTTGAACGAGAAAAGGACTGCCCTTACAAGCGTTTGAGCCCGGGTGTTTTGGATGATAGAGACTATTTCAAGATGGCCACCCCTATACCATCTAATAACTTGTGGACTATTGGTGAAGGGGCGTGTACAAGGAGTACAAGGGAGAGGAAGAGCTTTTGGTCTTATAGAAGCAGGCATTCACCTGACAACATGCTCGGATGGCCTGAGTGGCCAATTTGAAAATACTTGTACCTTGATGTAGTAAGTTGGGTGGTGAAGCATGGATGTATGCAAGAGAGTCAGCGGGAGATAAATATACATGCCAATTCCAGAGGGAATTATGATTAATTCGACCCCTTTTGAAAGGAAAATAGGGGAGATGGGGCAAGCAGGAACAAGTTTACCGATAACATATGCTAAATCTGCAGTCACCTACAATCATCCCGGACTTGCTAGAGGTTAGTACATATGATATTTAAAAAAACACGCATAATCAGAAGTTTTGGCAGACTAATTATACAAGTCTAATTTCCACGTAAGGCCACAGGTGGATCTTGAAAAGATTTCCAAACTTCCTAAATATTTGGCTTTGGTTTTCCTTTTTGCAGGGAAAAAGAGTGGATATGGGGCACGGAGAAACGAGTGTCCCGTCAAAATACGCTCAATCAGCATTCATACACAATCATCATCGACAAGCTAGGGGTTCACAACATGAGATGTTGACTTGCAGAAATGTGGTGTTTTTGCAGACTAATCACCTTAGCCAGATTCCACAATTTACAAACTTCTAAACATTTGGCATTGGTTTTCCGTTTTAGAGTGTCACCATTGGACGCTGTCCCCAATCTGTCCCTGGGCTAGGATCATCATTGATAAAACTCTGGTAATTTGGGAACAATACAGGTAGCTGAGCACTTGGTGTAAAATACTGGAGATCATATGGAGTGTTACTTTCCACAGGGTGTACAGTTTTACGATTAGGGTGAACACAAAATTTGGTGAAGAGATAAATACGATAAGATAAGATAATTTACCACAAACATAAGGGGGTTATGTACAGTTATAGTTATGTGGATGAAATATGATTATAATTATGTATGTGGTTTTATTTCTGTAGGTATGCAGATGATGTGTGTCTTCAAAAGGGCAAGTATTGCCACCATTAGGTCCCCCTAACAGCTAGTGATTAGACTAGGAGGGAACACTATTAGGACCTTTCTTTAAGGATCTGTATCCTGACGAATGCCATCAATGCTACCGGGTGACAATCAAGGGCAGAAATATGTTGATACAGCAGACTGGGTAATGGTGATGTTCTTTTTCCCATATACGTTGAATAATTTCCTTTTTAATCTTGCTAAGTGGGATCCATAATAAAGGTCTCGGGTACCCACTTAGACAGTTTTGGATTCTTCTCTGCTATAGGGCTCCCTACCTTTTGGAATTCTACATTTTCTGTATTCTGTATTTCTCCTTGGGTCCCTCTTGGGCGTTGGTCTGTGTCAGGTTTTCGTATCGGCCAATAAGGAAGCATGACACTCATTGAGTAGGTGAGGGCAGTATTTACAACCCTTTCGGATTCCTTAAGAGGTTCTTTACCTCCGGAGTTGACTCCAGCACTGTAATTTCCGGCTCCACCAGGGCTTTTTTAGTTTTTTTCCTCTCTTTTTGATTTTTAACCCATGTGGGACCAACAGGCCCACCCTTAAAGTGGAGGATTTATTTTATCTTTCATTACCTCGAAGTAGAGGTCCTTCTCGTCTAGTGAGTTATATATTATTTACTAAGTCTAGAATCACCACACTTGTTACTTCTGTACTTTGAGGACTGCTATGGTGATGTATTCAGATTGTCTTAAGCATCATCATTCTGTCCAACAGGGAATTCACTTTTGAGAACTCTGAACATTTACCAATAATTCAAAAGTGAGGGCAGGGTATTGAAACTAAGTGTGTTTACGCTCAGCTCAGTCAGTAGGATCAGCAAAATGGACATGAAAGAAAAGAGACATTCGAACAAGAAAAGCAAATATAATAGGTGTTTACTAAAACTGTGCGTTTAAAGAGTGGATGATTATCTGAGCAAGGGGAAAATCATGACGGCGAAGTACTGATGTGTGTCCTTTATC
The DNA here is from genome assembly GCF_964261635.1 of Lissotriton helveticus. NCBI lineage: Eukaryota > Metazoa > Chordata > Amphibia > Caudata > Salamandridae > Lissotriton > Lissotriton helveticus. Next base: position 414,631,175 of record NC_136068.1, read on the forward strand.
TTTCACAGAATGGACGTCACCAAATATCTGTTGAGAATTGGCTATAATGGCCCACCAGTGCCTTCTCTGGACGCATTAAGGGCGCTACACCGATGCCACCTGTTGTCTGTGCCCTTTGAGAGTCTGTCCATCCACTGTGGAGAAAAGATTACTCTAAATCCCCAAGAAGTGTATGACAAGATTGTCAGGAGGCGCCGTGGTGGGTTCTGCTTCGAGAACAACAGCCTCTTCTACTGGCTGCTGAAGGAGTTGGGCTACCAGACGACCATCCTCTCAGCCCACGTCAAGAATGTCTTCACCAAGCGCTACGGCCCTCCTTGTGACCACATGGTGTTGCTAGTTGACCTAAGCGGTCAGCAGTGGTTATGTGATGTTGGTTTCGGCAATTCTTTTCGAATGCCTCTGCTTCTTGAACCCAGGACAGAGCAGACTCAGGAGAACGGGGTGTTCAGGCTATGGCCAGATGGCGACATGTGGGCCCTGGAGTGCATTCAGGAAGCTGCTGAGCTACAGCGTAGTGCCTGGGCAAGCCTTTATAAGTTCACTCTGGAAAAGCGGAAGTTGGCAGACTTTAAATCTATGTGCGAGTACCATCAGACCTCACCTAGCTCTCTCTTCTTCTGCAAATCATTCTGTTCCCTGCACCTACCCGAGGGCATGCTTACTTACATGGGATTGCGACTTATTACCACTACTTACACAGGGACGGCCACCTGCCAAAAGGAGACTAGAGAACTTGAGGAGGAAGAGATCCCCAGTATTCTGAAAGAAAAGTTCGGTATAGTGCTAATTGGAAAACTGAAGCCAAAAGATGTAGAAATCATTCCACCCCCTCCAATTTACTGAAAAAATGTCCAGATGACAAAAGCTCCTGCTACAGGGAACGTACAGAAAATAGAGCTGATAAAATCAAGACACATCACTCAGAGCCTATGAGATCAAGAGTGAATGCCCAGGACATGAACGATAGGGGTGATCAATTTTACTACATGAACTGGTGCTGAAATTTTCCTAGCACCTTCCATATTTGGGTCGGGACTCTTCGTACATGGTGGAAATTTGCAGAACCAAAATGACAGTTGTTTTTATCGTTGGATATACAGCAAGAATGCTGCAACTCTTCCAGCCATTGCGAAAGCAGCCACAGAAGAAAATCACAAACACATTTCCAGCCTAAGGGCCTGTGGCCACAACGCATCAAACTAGCAGATCAAACAAGAGATAGTACTGTCCTTTTGAAAAGAGCTGAGACTTTTATTAAAAAGGAGCACTTGTTCACAGGGTATAGCTCCAGCGTATCTTATGAAGAAAGATACTGCCCCTAAGTAAAATGCATTGTACCCTAGCAGAAATTCTAGCTACAGGAATTAGTCAGAAATTGCTGAAAAGTTTACTTGTTAAAACATTACTTCCACAATGACAGCACAGTGGTGGTATCCAAATGACTACGAGTTGGTTCATTGTCATCTCTCAATGTCTGTTTGATACTAGTCATTCATTCCTTTTTCTGTTTCTGCTACGTTCCTGATTGCAGCTTGTGAAAAGTACTCCTGATTCCTTTTCAAAGTACTGCACATAGACCTTCCAAATATGTGTTAATAAAAAATAATTTCAAGGTATGTGGTTAATTCTTATGTCCTTATTTCCAGCACACCACTCAGGATAAGCGTGACAAGAAAAAATGGGAGGAAATCATTCGCATGAGGGTTCCTAACCTGCAGGGAGAACCTTATACACAGTTTTCATAAGCGGTCAGGTACCATAGCATGCATATGTAGAGACAAACTTGTTCTCATGAAAGGTAGAGCCAAAATGTTAAAATGTGAGGAGGCGTGCTGAGATAAGTAATGCCTTTGTAAACTGGCACGTGCAGATGTTACATACTAATATAAAGGGTACTTTGAGTTAGTTCTATCAGAAAGGCTGCCTCAACCTGTTGAGCAATATGATGGTTAACAAGAAAGACCAATTGTGGTCCGTGCTTTGTGGATTCCTGCCCAAGAGTCAGTCAGAATAACTTTATTCGCCATCACAATGAAGGCATAAATAGAATACTACACATAAAACATTTCAGTATTGCAATAGGGTTGAAATACAATAATTATACATTTCCATCATAAAATACAATAGTCTGATTAAAAAGGTAGAAACAATATAATTCTATGTCAGGACCGGAGGCTCCGATTATGCTTTTCTCTCTTCGCTTTATTCTATTACAATTTTTCCCAGCAGCGAGAAAAGCTATACTTTCATCGTTTTCTTCCACAAAACAGGGAAGTAACGAGAAAAACATCATAACAAAATCCAGATAGGACTACAACTTCCAAGATCCTCCGGGGCATTGTCCATACAAGTCCTTCCACAGTGTCCATGCAATCGACATAGTTCCCTTGTCCAGGCTCTCCTTCCTCTTTCTTCGCTGCTTGCGCAGCCAGTTAAGTACTTTTTTCCTTCTTGTCTCCCTAAGCCCAGTGACGAAGTACTGTGGGGGGCTAGGGGGGGCGTGATTGTTCTATTGTAAATGTATTGCCCTTTTATCGTATGCGGGTAATTTGAGGGTTGACCTGTGTTTTGTTCACAGATCCCCGATGGGCCGCGGGAGCGGGTGCGCTCCTTACGCGGCCGCGGCCCATTGATGTTGCGGTGTTTCCTTTTCACCATCAAGGGTGCTCTCCTGTCTCGTTGGTCGCTCGGCACGGTTTTCACTCTGAGGAGCTGCGCTGGATGAGGGAGCAGCGAGAGCCTTATCCCTTACCCGCCTCACCACTACGCCCTGGTCAAGGGTCCGTACTGCCTTAATTTGTATTCAGGTTTCTGTTATACGTCCCAGCGGGGGTCCGTATTGCGGTTTTACCGCAGCTGACACCTACGGGCTCGTTTATTGCTGAGCACATTCTGAGTGCGCTGGGAGGTGGGGAGAGGCCCGGTCCTGAGGGAGGGCCTGGCGTGCTGGGGGGGTTTAGTTGCTCGCCCTACCTCCAGTGTTTTCTGCTGGCCAAAGAACCTTGCAGTCCTACGATTTGCCCATATTTTGCTCACTTTCAGGTTGAAGCAAGCACTCCTGCCTGTCTCACTGGTATTACTTTCACCATGGAGCAGGATAATGTATATGTGGAAGAGGAGTTAGAGTACCTCCTGTATGATGATGCCTTTTTTGAGGCAGTGGACACATCCATTTATAGGTGTCAACGAGGTGATGGGCCCTATGGAGCAGCGCCTCTCAGAGCGCATTGTTCAGGAGTGCGCCAAGCTGGTGCAGGCATGTTCTGAGGCCCCTGGGCAGGTCCGGTCAGAAGCCCCTTCAAGGACCCCTAGTGCTGACCCTGCAGGGAAAGGTCCCTCACGCCTGAAGAAGGCCAGTAGTGAGGGTGGGTCGTGGGAAGCCCCGGTGGTTGCTAAAGGGGCGTTTGATCATTTACGCAACGCATTCTTAGTGCGAGCAACCCCGTCTGCTCTTGGACAGGCTTCAGTCCCTGAGTCTGTTCCGCCTCCTGCGCCGGACTCCCCCGATACTAATGGGGACTCCCTGGAGGAGTCGGATGACGACACAGGGTCTTCGCTGTCTTGGCGCCCGGCTGGTTCTTCCACTTCTCTGCTACAGGACAGCTCGGGCATGCTGGACCCGACTGAAATTATTCATCCGCGGTCAGCGGCCTGCACCCCTGGGGAGAGGGTGGCTAAGTTTGTGGCTGCCCGCCTCCGCAAGCCCCTAGAGAAGGAGGCAAGGGGTTGCCTGTGGTCTGAATGTCCGCGCCCTACTTTAGAGGGGAAGGTGGCCTGTACACCAGAGCTTGACTCCAAGATGGCAACCTTTATGGCCAAATTCGTAAAGGACCCACAGAAGGGAATAGACAGATCGTGGCGTTCATGCCAAGATAAACTGCTGGACGCCATAAGGCCGTTAACCAAAATATTAGATATGGCGGAGGAGGCCAAATATTCGGGTGCCACCATTTCCCCGGAAGTGCTTTCCAATTGGGCGCAGCGCGCAATTGTATTGGCCAATGCTAACTGGGCCCTGTCGACGGAATGTCGTAGATCCCTGCTAATTAAGTTGGACCCTAAGTTAGGGGATCTGGCCTCCACGGAGGCAGGGGCCGTGGCACAAAAGGGGCTCTTTGGAGATCCTTTTGTGAAAGAATTAGGGAAGTTTGTGTCCACTTTCACCTCGCTGGACAAGGCCCAGTCCAGCATCAAGAGGGTCTTTCAGCCACGGGTCTCTCAAGGGGCCGGTTGCAGTAGGGGCCGTGCGACCGGCCGTGGGGCGCATTCCAGTCCCGGTAGGGGACAAGCCTCCAGACATGGTCAGTATTTCACCAGCGCCACCTACTCCGAGTTCTAGCCCCCGAGAGGGCAACGGTTCAGAGGCCGCGGTTCCAAGAACAACGCCAACTGAGGAAATAATTCCGGTAAGTGTTCAGCCATCGGAACGTCTTTGTATCAGGGGTGGCTAGCACGCTTCCAGGACGCTTGGGCAGAGATCACTTCAGATGCTTGGGTTCTGCAAACTATCCGAGGGTTCCATATAGAATTTTTTGATACCCCTCGTCAAGGATACCGCCCTCCGCCCATTTCCTTCTCTGCCGCTGATACCTTGTTGGTCGACGAGGAAGTCTCTGCCCTTCTCCGCAAAGAGGCCATCTGTCTTTCGTAACTTCACCCTTGTGGTTTCCTCAACAACATATTACTAGTGGACAAGGCAGATGGGGGCCGTCGGTCAGTCATCAACCTCAAAGAATTCAACACATGGTTGGTGTACCAACATTTCAAGATGGAGGGAATCCATCTGCTCCGGGATATTCTCCTTCCAGCCGACTGGATGGTATGCCTGGACCTCAAGGATGCGTACTTGGTGGTGCACATCCATCCACCGCAAAGGCGTTTCCTCCAGTTCTGCTAGAAGGACCAGATATAAGAGTACACGGCCCTTCCGTTCGGTCTTTCTTCGGCACCGTGGTGGTTTACGAAGGTCCTTGACCCGGTGGTGGAATTTCTCAGGGCCCGAAGTATCCGGATGATTGTCTATTTGGACAACATCTTGCTCATGGCGCAATGGCCCAAGAATTTGTCAGTGCAACTTCAGCAGACGGTGACGCTTTTGCAAAGTCTAGGTTTCGTGATCAACGGAGACAAGTCCGTCTTGACACTGTCTCAGAACATAGTCTTTTTGGGCTTCGTCGTGGACTCGGTCAAAACTTCCTTGAGCTTGCCGTCCCGAAAAATGGCCAAGATTCGACACGAGCTACGTCAAACGATCTCCAAATCCCATGTCTCCCTCAGGCAGATTGCCAGGGTGGTGGGGCTTCTGTCCTCGTCCATTCAGGCAATCTTCCCAGGTCCCCTGCATTATCAGGCCATGCAGCGATTGAAGGCATCTCCTCTCTGAAAGGGGTTGCCTTACGAACATTTGGTACCTATTTCTGCGGAGGTAAAGGAAGAGATGGAGTGGTGGCTCACCCACATGGAGGCTTGGAACGGTCGAGCCATTTTTGGCTCCGTTCCGGACTTGGCTATAGAGTCAGACGCCAGCAGGTCGGGATGGAGCGCACGCTGCGGGGAGTTTTCCACGGGCCGCGTCTGGTCTTCCGACGAGCAGAGATTGCACATCAATTGTCTGGAGCTCCTGGCGGGGTCCTTCGCGGTCAGGTGCTGAATGAGGGACCGGGTACAATCTTGTGTCCTTCTGAAAATGGACAATGTTTCAGCGGTTTGTTACGTCCATCATCTGGGGGGCCCTCAATTAAGACCCTTGGCGAATCTAGAGAAGGATTTTTGGGAGTACTGCCCAACACATCAGATATCGGTGACGGCGAAGTACCTCCTGGGACAGACCAACCAGGTGGCGGGCTGGAATTCGAGATATCTGGTCGATTCGAGCCAGTGGAAGCTGGATCCCGTGGTCTTCAGGTGGCTGGCCAGTCTGTGGGGACCTTTTACTGTGGATCTCTTTACGTCACGACTGGATCATCAGGTACCGTGCTTCTTCAGTTGGAGGCCGGCCCTCTTGCGGAAACCATGGATGCTTTCCGGTCCTTGGATGCTTGATTCCGGTCCATCAATTGTTGTTTTTGCATTTGTCACCCCAAGTGGGATGGGTATGCTCAGACGTGAGTCCCATGCTCTCCACACCACTGGAGTCAAGCTATCCAGGCTGATGACTGCTGATAGCCAGAAACCGGTCCTTGGATGCTTGATTCCGGTCCAGGAAAGACATGGCTTGGCAGTTCGGGCTGGACTGTTCCCATGAGGCACAGGGTCAGGCTGATTTGCATATGGCCATGTCTGACCTGGGGTGGTGTGGAGTGCAAAAAAAACGATGGATTTAGGCCCAGCTCTCTGTACTGGGGTGAATGTATGACATTGTTCTGCATTCTGTCCATCAATAGTTGTTTTTGCATTTGTCACCCCGAGTGGGATGGGTATGCTCAGACCTGAGTCCCATGCTCTCCACACCACTGGAGTCAAGCTATCCAGGCTGATGACGGCTGATAGCCAGAAACCGGTCCTTGGATGCTTGATTCCGGTCCAGGAAAGACATGGCTTGGCAGTTCGGGCTGGAATGTTCCCATGAGGCACAGGGTCAAGGCTGATTTGCATATGACCATGTCTGACCTGGGATGGTGTGGAGTGCAAAACAACGATGGATTTAGGCCCAGATCTCTGTACTGCGGTGAATGTATGACATTGTTCTGCATTCTGTCCATCAATTGTTGTTTTTGCATTTGTCACCCCGAGTGGGATGGGTATGCTCAGACGTGAGTCCCATGCTCTCCACACCACTGGAGTCAAGCTATCCAGGCTGATGACGGCTGATAGCCAGAAACCGGTCCTTGGATGCTTGATTCCGGTCCAGGAAAGACATGGCTTGGCAGTTCGGGCTGGAATGTTCCCATGAGGCACAGGGTCAAGGCTGATTTGCATTTGGCGATGTCTGACCTGGGGTGGTGTGGAGTGCAAAAAAACGATGGATTTAGGCCCAGATCTCTGTACGGGGTGAATGTATGACATTGTTCTGCATTCTGTCCATCAATTGTTGTTTTTGCATTCCTGCAGGAGTGGAGCATGGAAACGGCTTATGCATTTCCGCCCTTCTCCATGATCGTGTGGACGGCATCCCAGATCCGCTGACAGAGAGCGGAATTGGTGCTGGTGACACCGTTCTGGAGATCTCAAGTTTGGTTTCTTCTGCAACTTTCTTGGGACTTTCCGATCCTACTCCCCCTGTTTTCTCACCTCCTCCAGAGTCCCAGTGGGGAGTGTCATCACCTAGTCACCGAGGGGACTCTCCGTCTCATGGCATGGTGGCTTTCCTGCAACTTTGGACGCTCCCAGGTCTTTCGAGACTGGCCGAGGCGCTCTTGTCCAAGGCTTGGGCAGACAGCACCTCCAAGCGTTATTGCTCCGCCTGGACGAAATGGGGGCATTGGTGTCTTCGGGGATTGGATCCCTTGGTCGCCAGAGTAGTTCCCGTCCTGAATTATTTGGCAGAATTGGCAACGTCTGGACTAGCATATCGTTCTATTAACACCGTCCGTTCAGCGATTTCCTCAGCTCGTTGCCCGGTGGACGGCTCACCCTTGGGAGAGCATACTTTTGTCTGCAAACTGTTGCGGGGTTTTCGACTCGTTACCTCCAGAACCGCGCTACTCCGTTTTATGGGACGTTAATTTGGTCTTGAATTTTTCCTTTCCTGGCAACAGAATCGGTACCTTTCTTTGAAGGAGCTTTCGGCCAAGTTGGCCATGCTTTTATGTCTGGTGTCTTGTCAAAGGGTGTCTGATGTTCGCGCTCTAGATGTTTCAGCACGAGTTTTTTCACAGGATCGGGTAACATTCATGTTGGGTCGCAGGACTAAGTCCTTGACCGGGTCCATTTATTAGTCTGCGTTTTTGGACTGTCCCAAATTATGTGTGGTTAATCGTCTTAAGACGTATAAAGACCTTACTCAAGATTTACGCCCTCCGGGCGAACGTCAACTTCTGATTGCTTTACGAAAACCGCACAGAGTAGTATCCTCCCCCCACCATTGCCCGGTGGGTGCGTTGGGTCATGCAAGAAGCGGGTATTGACACCAAACAGTTAGGTGCTCACTCACTCAGAGGGACAATGGCTTCTAAGGCTTTTTCTCTGGGAGCACTTTAGAGGATCTAAAACGAGCGGCGGACTGGTCCTCTGATTCTACTTTTAAGAGGTTTTACTTTAAACCCGTCTTGAACGTTGATCAATTGGTGGTAAGTAAGCTTTAAACTAGCATAATTGGAGCCTCCGGTCCGGACATAGAATCGAAATTTGCCTACCATAAGTAACGGTAAGTTTCAATTCTATTAAGGACACGGAGGTGAGGATTATCCCACCCGTTGCACATTTGTGCGAACCCGCTCGTATGTGAGTAAGTACTTCTTTCTACTCTTCACCTCTTTAAGAAGTGTTCTAAATTTGATGTGTCCTGTAGTTGCTTCTTGCGTGATGAGGTTGTCCGTGAAGTGCCATACACTGTCTTTGTCTATTCTAGGGCATGATGGTGCTAAGCAGAATCAATAAACCTGTTGCGTGATTGGTGCGAAGAAAGAGGAAGGATAGCCTGGACAAGGGAACTATGTCGATTGCAAGGACACTGTGGAAGGACTTGTATGGACAATGCCTCGGAGGATCTTGGGAGTTGTAGTCTAATCTGGATTTTGTTATGATGTTTTTCTCGTTATTTCCCTGTTTTGTGGAAGAAAACTATGAAAGTATAGCTATTCTGGCTGCTGGGAAAAATTGTAATAGAATAAAGCGAAGAGAGAAAAGCATAATCCTCTCCTCTGTGTCCTTAATGGAATTGAAACTTACTGTTACTTATGCTAGGCCAATTTCGATTCATAAACACGCACAATCATTGGATCAATTTGATAGATCAGTTCTTATGTTAGATATAAAAATCATCAGATTAAACGTCTCTTTTTTTAAAGCTAATAAGAGAAAAGACGCTACAGGTAATGACACTGTTTAAAATTCATTTTGCGCAACAGGGGGACAGTAAAGCTTTTTCTCTCATCACCGTAATATTTACAAACAAGCATTTGCAATGCAACAGGTCTCGCATTTATGCAAGTTTGAGCTATTGACATTGCAAATAACAATGCCTGTTATTTTTTTCGTTTTTGAAACATAAATAAAAGGCATTGTCATTTACAATGCCAATAGTCTAAACTCGTGTAAATGCGAGACCTATTGCATTGCAAATGCTTGTTTACTGAGATATGAAGAATGTATGTCAGGCAGAGCAAAGGTCAGCTTGGCAGACGCTGTCTATGTTCGGGTTAGGCATCCAGGTGTCCTGGGCCGAAATTTGATGGACTGAAGATTTCACAGCCCGGTGGGCGTGACCTCCTCAGCTCGGCAGTGCATTCTGAGAGTCTCCATCTCATGACAAGGGGGAGCGTCACTGATAGACTCAGACCTGGGTGCTTCAGTTTTAACCCCTGAAGTGCCCTGGGCTGAGTGTCCATCACTGACGCTTTTCACGGAATGGGGTGAGGTCACGAGTCTCACTGTCCCCATCTAACTCTGTCCTCTCATTAGCTGAAGGTCTGCCAATTAGTGGATGCTCGAATCCCAATTCTCCAGGATCCACTGAGGCTTCCCTCCTGCCAGTCGAGATGCACCCAGGAAGTTTTTTTTGTTTGTAATAGTGAGTGTTTGCGTATGTGTATTTATTAATGTTTGAGCATGAATGCTTTGAATGGATGTGTGCGTCTGTGTGTGAAATAGTTTGCTGGTGTGTCCGCCCACCACTGTTGCACATTATGGGCAGCCACTGCCCACAGTAAACCTCATAAGCATTGGTATTGTACACAGTCTGTCTTTTGACAGAGAAGAGACCTACAATAAACATTGTTGGAAGGCCCATAATAAATTGGGCCTACCTTCTTAATCAAGTAGGCCTGTATCAGACAGGCTGCCCGCCAGCAAAGGGTTTCCAGTGGCAGCATTGGCTGATGCCCTGAAGTCGGATATCCAGTGGTTCCCCCCACTCCAGGTGAGATTGAGTGACTCCAAATGTGATGGAATGAGTCCCTTGACAATTACTGAAAACCTATCAAGAACTATAGACCATATCACTCTGATTTAGCCTTGGACCCACTTTTAATGTTGTCCAGAAATCTGAAACTTATAAAATTCATTGAAGAATCTGTTCCCTATAAGCTTTCTGTGCAAGTTGTACAACTATTTCAATGACGTCAGGCCTACTTCGAAATGGGCAGTTTTCACGACAGGCGGCTTTATCATAAAACTCCCTCCGAGCAGAGTGACAGATGGGACCTCCTGACACACGGGGTCACGTGACGTGCTGCACCCCAAGAGTCCCTGCCATGTGAGGCCTGTAGAGGTCGGTGATGAATGGATATTATTCCAGCGCTGATAGATTGTTTGAAGTGTCTGCACAACTGCGCAGCCCGGCAATGTTTCTTTCTCTTTTATTGGTTTCAGAGTTGATCGTAGCATCATAACAGCAGTGCCAGAGTTTTCCTAAGAAATCCATCATGTTTTCAAACCTCTCCCTCCCCGCCCTGCTGGGAGCTGCAAGCCGGTGTGTTTGAATGGCTCTGCATCCCCTTGGGTATGTCTTACCTCAGAGATGTTGTGGGGGCTGAAAGCATTGAAATTGTGGAACGTAAATCGGCACCCAAAAGCCCACTAGACCTGTGAGTCTGTGGGTGCTATAACGCCCCATCACCCCAAGTTCATAGCGAGGGGACTCTTTGAGTAATATGTAAAGACTAAATGAGCAACCCTCCCACCACAACAGGTGAGTAGTAAAATCACCTAGTTGTCATGCAGTGGCACCCCTGGGCCCTGTGTCACTTCATCTGCTGCACTAATGAGGGGTTCACCCCCAGCTCTTATGACAATGTCCCCACATTTAGGCATTCAATGTGTGGACCTCTGGCCTGCCCCTCCTCCACCTCACCAAACTATGTGAAGTCCTATCCCTGCTGTTGTAGAGCAGAACAAGATAAATACATAATCTTCAATACGGATATTTGAAAAGAATGACCTGGACAGGCTATAACCAAATCCACTGGTCCAAAATCTTCACACCCATTAAGTCCATCTATAGAGCAGTTTTGTAAAGAATATAGAGAGAGTATTCAGAACCCCTTCTACACCTACCACCCATCATTCGGTCCAAAGATACATTGTCAAAGCCGACAATGACAGAAAAGCCGAATTGTGCTTCAATGCCATGGGCTCCAGCAAATAGCTTGAGGAATGTGTAGGTACGTCTAGGTCAAAGGCTACGTAATGTGAGTATATCCTAAAAAAATATCACGCAATCTCCAAGGGCGGCTTCAGGGCACTGAAGGAGTCAAGGAGCCCGTTTCCTTCTTTTACATCTTTGTACCAACTTCCAAGTCTATTAGAGAGGAAATCTGGTTCCAGAAAGCAAAAATCTTCCAGATCCGAGGATTATTCAGATAGTTTCTGAATAAAGGATGGTGGAAGCCAGAAATTTGCATATTTGTTCAGCAGGTTTAAGACATGGGCTGGGAACAGTTAAATGCTCTTTCTCTGCTATCCGAATACACTGGTATAGTTCAATTGTGAACGGCCTATATTCAAATGTGGCCGTAGTTTCACACCATCTGTTCACTTCATATAATGTTTGCAACTACTGCTTTGGACACAGAGAAATATTGTTTTTAAATTATTCTTATGCAAGCTACCATGAATACTGCATAAGAAAAGTAAAGAAATAGAAAAAAACAATATATTTCTTTACATTTGCTATAATCGCGGCACCTGCTCTTTACTTTTAATGTTAAAAGTAAAGCGTGGGTGCCGCGATTATAGCAAAAGTAAAGAAATATATGTTTTTTTTCTATTTCTTTACTTTTGGTACAATCGCAGCACCCGCGCTTTACTTATAACATTAAAAGTAAAGCGCGAGTGCCGCGATTATACCAAAAGGAAAGAAATGGAAAAAAAATCAATTTCTTTACTTTTGCTTTTGGTATAATGGCGGCACCCGCGCTTTACTTTTAATGTTTTAGGTGAAGCGTGGGTGCCGCAATCATACCAAAAGTAAACACCTCTTCCCCACCAAGAGGAACATACCCTCTACCATGCAACTAAACCTCGACAGACCACCATTCTCTTTTACCCTGAAGATTTACCTGCACATCCTCATTGCGCAGCTTGTCGATCAGCACAGGGGTAAATTGAGTCATCTCCGACAGCACCAGCCATCCTGAGCCAGAGAGAAAAGAACGACTTCCGGCCGTAAAGATGGCGCGGGGTCTCCGGGGGGAAGCGGCAGCTGGAGCAGGGGCAGGGAACCAGTTTTGCTACCTTGGGCTTTCTCTTATTGGGCGTAGTACTGTTCTGACGTAAAAGTCACCGAGGGCGGCCATCTCAAAGCAGTACACAGCAGGGCAAACGGTTCGCGTTTTTGTTCGTAGTCTGATTATACACTAACAATTGTTTCCTTTTATGTTAATATTACTGAAGCGAGGCACAGTTTTTAATTTTAGATATCTCCGATAATTTAATTAATTCTGGCAGCAGAAAAAAGTAAATAAGTAGTGGCAAAGCAGCGAATCTGACCTAGGAAAGACCGTATGACATTTCAATATTTTGGGAGAGACAAATTGAGTCACATTTTAGCCGCGGTTGTGACGTAGACTTTTCTCTTCCGAAGTAAAATATTTCTTATCTTTATGGGGCCATGTGTTTGGCCCCATAAAGATAAGAAACCTTTTGCAGCAGAAGGAAGTCAGACGAGCACGTCCAAGTGGGCCGTCTGACAAAGAGAAAAGTGTACGTCACATAAACCTCTTTCCCAATGGCTGGCCACCGTTTAGCATAAACGGTTACGTTGGCCAATGGGAAAGAGGGGCGGGGCTTAAAGCCTGATACTCAAAGCTACCTAAAAACATAAAACCTTACCAGCGAGACTGCGCATGTGCGCAGCCCACGCAGGCTCGACCTAAAAACTAGGAAGTGCAAATCATTCTGAATAGACCGATCATCACATGCACAGAATGGGAGATTGGAAGCTACATAAGTATTTCGTGGAAGGCCCGACATCAAAGGGCTGTAGTTTAACCGGAATCTCACCAATATATACCTGTGTTGTAAATTTGTTACGAACGATAAATAAGTTAAATTCATATGCATTTGCATAATGCTCGGGCCATCAGGAATGCTCTAACTGTCGGTAGCTTGCTATTTGTAAAATTCCTTCTTGCTTGCAGACTAGACAATAAGTGAGTTTTCAGATCTTTTTTAGAAATAGACTGGCACGTTATATGGTCAACAAAAAGATGGTGTAACCCTGGTGCTTTTAGCGTAGATTCAACATAGCGTAGCCGACTGATATTACCCACACCATCTGGTTTGAAAACGTCATTTATAATATCTCTTGTGAGAGAGTCTCCTTCCGCCATACCGAATGCCACATTAGAATTGGTGCCATGCAAATGTTGTCAGTTATACGAGGGACACTAAGTTCTAAGTGGCAGTTCAAATTGAAGCATGACTTTGGTAATGAGACTAACTTTATTTTTTAATTGTCTTCTTTACATTGTAGTTGAGAGCAGTCTCTAATGCCCCAGATGGCCGCTCCATAAGTGGCAGCAGATACCGTTTGTCTCCTAAACTGTCTTTATTGCTTCAATGGGTTTTGAGCCAGTTTTTTAAATAAATTTAAATAGTGCCCCAATGTTCTTTTCCATCTGCAGCCCCCTATTTACAACCATACTTAGCCAATGGTTTTGGCGATCGAACATAATCCCTAAATAATTAAGAGTCCACAACTCCCAGCCTGCCTCCTTCAACAGTGCAAGGAACTCTACCCGTAAGCAAACTAAAAGGAGTTTCTCCTGTTACGGAGTGAGGAGTAGTCCTGTAATTCCACAACATTTTCTTAACTTCAAATCTCCAACACCCATTCATTGATATACACAATTGAATGTTTTCTCCCAACACAGGGTTGAAGCGTTCCATTAAACCATTTCCCCTGGGATGTTAAACAGGAGTTTTCAAATGTCTAATGCCCCCATTCTTCAGAAATAAATTGAGGGCAACCCTCCCTCCTGTTTACCTTCGAAAAACGTCATCATAAAATGCTATAACGCTGCTGGATTTGACTCTGCTGACAAATGCCACCTCCGGCCACTTAGAATAATAGTCCATCATCACAATAGCATATTTTTCAGACACTCCTAAACTATCAAATGGACCACGTACGTCAATAGCCAGCCTATCCCAAGGTTTTTCTGCTAGTTTAGTAGGAGTAATGGGAGATTCTCTCAAAATACTACAAGTTCAAGATACACATTCCATTACAAATCTTTCAATGTCTCTATCCATGCCCGGCCACCAAAAATCCATCCTAGCTTTTCTTTTGACTGCAGACATACCACCATGGCCTTCATGTAATACATCTATCAATCTGACCCTCAAAGATTCAGGTACAACTAGTTTGTCACCCCTTCCTACAACATCATCCACAACAGATAACTCCTCCCAAACATCTTTGTAACTTATTATCATCTAACTTCCAACCGTAAGCAGTAGGCAAGGTTTTGATAACTTTAACCAAAATAACATCTTCAGAAATAGCTTCCTTCCACTCATTCTCACTAATGGCCTGGCAAACATCAATGTTAGCTACCATCCATTCTTCTTCATCATTATAATCCTTTTCATTTCCCTTTACTGGCAAACAAGACAGTCTGCATTCACATTCTTCACTCTTGGAACATATTTTAAATTAAAAAAAAAACTCTTGTAGACGATACAACCATTTAGCAATACGTGGAGTAGCTCTTCCAGGTTCCTCTTTGGTAAAGATATCTAACAAAGGTCTGTGATCCGTGTAAAGCTCAAATTTTGTGCCCCAAACATAAACACGGAAATGTTGTACACCCCACCAACAAGCAAGAGCTTCTTTTTCTATGGTGGAATAAGAAATCTCTGCACCTTTAAGTGTACATGAATCGAAAGCCAGCACCCTTTCCTTGCCATCACTCCTCTGCATAAGTACAGTACCCAGTTCATAACCCCTGGCATCAGTTATGATTATGGTTTCATCCTGTGGGTTAAATGGCCTTAAAGCAGTAGTGCTAGCTACATATTTGTATTACTGCTTCAAATGCTGACACTCATCTGACCATAGAAATGTTACTCCTTTTTTCATGAGTTCACGCAAATGATGTACCAACTCAGAAAAATGATAAACAAATTTGGCATACTACTCGGCCAAACTGAGGAACTATCTCAATTGGTCCTTGTCAAGTGGAGAAGGAGCTTTTTCTAAATCTTCTACTAAATGTAACTTAGGTTTGATTCCATTGAAAGACAATGTGTGTCCCAAATCTACTTCGTGTTCACAGAATTTACATTTCTAGAGACTAATGGTGAGACCTGCTGCTTACAACCTGGTGAGCACTTCCAACAAAATCACATCATGGTGCATTCCATCTTTTCCCCATATTAAAACATCGTCTTGGAAAACTAACACAAGATGCTTTGCATTACTCTTTGAAATACTGCCGAGGTTGAGGCTAAGCCAAAAGGCATTCTAACAAATTGAAACGCACCTTCCGGTGTTATGAAGGACGTTAAGTGTTTCGACTCTGATTGCAAACACACCTGGTGGTAAGCACTGGATAAATCCAGTGTAGTGAAACATTTACCACCTGCAACACTAGACAACATTTCATTTACACGTGGCAAAGGATGCCTGTCCACCAATATACACTCATTAAGTCCACACACATGCAGATCTTTCCATTGGGTTTGTGCGCGATTACAATCGGACTTAACCATTCAGATGCTTCTATAGGTTCTAGGATTCCCTCCTTGCACAGTCTTTGTAGTTAATATTTTAATTTATCCCTCAATGTTATAGGAACGTTACGAACTTTGTGCACCTTCGGTGTGGCATCCTTCTTTAACACAATTCGATGCTCAAACTTTTTGAGACACCCCAATTCTGCCTTAAACACTTTCGGAAACTTTTTAACCTTTTAATATCATCAGTATCCGTCAATAAAACTTGCAAAGGATGATGGGGATTGAGAATGATACTCACATTTTTCTGTTCCTTCCATCCCAATAAACATTTTCCTATTTCAACCACATACATTTTTGCTTTAGTTCTTCTCCCCTCGAACGACACCATAGCATTAAAATATCCCAACACAGGTAACTTCATTCCACAATACCCTTGAGGTTCAACGTCCATAGGGATTAATTCCACGGCTCCCAACCCCCCCCCCCCACTTCTGTTGGTCTATCATAGTGAAAGGGTAACAGGAATGTGCCCACATGGGAACTTCATAATCATTTATGGTAACTAAACATTTAGGGGGCACATAAACACTAGTCGACTTATGATCGGAAGTATTAATTCCTCCCACCACCATTACTTCTAAATCTGTTTCACTCCCACCTTGGGCCTTCGCTTGTGGAATGAGATAAAGAGGTGTCGTTAATAATGTTTATAGATTTCTTACTTTTGTGAAAATCTTCTCCTTTAGAAACCCTCGAAAAATGACCTATTCATTTGCATTTGTAGCAACGACTTTTAGAGGCAGGACAATGACTAGCCTCAGCAGTGTGTCTATTACTACCACATCTATAACAAAATTTCCTATACCCCGCTTCTTGTTTTACAATATGAACTTTGTTATCTTCGGTATCTACTTTTGTAAATTTCTTAGTGGTATTTAACACACATACCTCACTTTGGTCCAAATAATTTTTTTGTTTATTATCAGATAATTCCTTAACATATTGAGAAGTGTTCTCAAAGCTCTTGGCAATCTCCAATTACTTATCTAGTGTGGGATCTTTCAAATCTAACAATTTTTCTTGAATCTTCATATTGTTGGTTCTATTAATTAGCTGATCTTCAATGATCTCATCCCTTAGATCTTTAAACCTACAAGTTGCTGCCAACCTCCTCAACGCAGCTACATATTGTTCTATTTTGTCACCTTGTTTTTGAGTACGTGAGAAGAACTTATGTCTTTCAACCACAAAAATGTTTTCCAAAATTTTCAGTTAATGCAGACATAGCATTCTCGTACACATCATACTGATCATCATCAGAATCTGAATCAACATTACTTGCACTTGGCTGGAAATTAGGCAATGTGCTTAACACTTTCCTGCCCTCCACACCCAGACAAAGTTTCAATATGGCAAACTTTCTCTTTGCCAAAAATGCATCTCCTCCAATAGCTTCCAAATATGTAATGAAAGCTTCCTTCCAATCTTCCCACTCCATGCATGTGGGACTGGGTTCCTGTAAGAATGTAGGTGGTAGGGGAATATTCTGAGTTGCCATTATTAATACGTAAATGCACAGCCCAAATATTCTGTATCTGTGTGAATATTGACTGTCACAAAAGATGAAATTAAATCAATGCAGTACAAAAGATAATGTGCTCAAAATCAGGCAAGATTGTGTTGAAATCATGCGCTGAAAACGATGCCTTACTCGCAAATGCAGTCTTGACTCACAGTTCTCCAACTAGTGGTGAATTTTCTTAATTGTAGATGTCGCCATGAATGTCCAATTCATATTGATCACCCACACGTAAGGTGAAGTGCAATCTTACTCCGATAGAGAAAGAGTCACCGTAACTAGGTAACACAAATTTCAAAATGGCCGCAAGCACGTCATGTGCATCACCATGCTGCTTCCAATCACACAGTAGTTGCCGTAAATGACAATATCATGCTCGCTTACGTGATGTAAAAACGTGGACGTGTTCAAGATGCCAGCTCGTGAAGATCACCTAGTCGTCTTGGGATGGAGTTACTAGGTAACGATGAGAGGCCTCTGCACGCTCCCTGGATTCTGCTCTTCGTTTCCAGGTCAGGATACACCGCTCTCCGCTCGCTCGTAGACTTCACCTTGTTGCTGGGTAGTTTCTCTTGTGACTCTCACGCTACAGAAACCAATACAAATCTCGAGCCTTGCAGCTGCCGATCATGAACAGAGTTTACTTACAAACTCCAACCGCCATCTCATTGATCTAGGTTGACGATTTCCACGGAATTCATATCGATACCTCTTTTCAAACAAAATCCACACAGTCAGCAAACTGTAGATCTGTCAGAGCGATGGTCGTAAACTGGGGGTCTACAGATGTCCAAAATATCCACAGAAATTAGGCACTGTCGAAGTCTTCAATGTGAACAATCCTTCCTGGTATAAGATGTTAGTCCTCTTCAAGGGATCCCATCCTCGTCGCCAATTTTGAGATCACAGGACACACTTCCAGGATTAAAAGGGATTTATTGAATTAAGGTACAACGACCCCCAGAAGCCACCCTCTCCGCTCCATAGCCAAGCTTCACTGCTGGACTCTACAACCAGATTCCAGCAGTAGAACCTTGTTGCTAGGAGATGGAGATAACCACAGTGAACACAGATTAAATGAAAAAATAACATACCAGGAGGAGATTCTTACCAAGACTCTTGTGCAGCATCCCATCGATATACTGTAACGGAGTGTAATTCTGCTGCCACAAGAATTTCTATGACACCCACGAGGTTGTTTGCCGCAGTGGACTCCGGTTCACGCCACTCGCAGAGGTTATCGACATCATGAAGCATCCAGCACCTGTGTCTTCGGACTCTGACCATGACGCCCGTTACTACATGGTGCTCATTTAAGTTCGGACTTGTTCGGAGCCCGTTGGCTCTTCATCGTAAGATTTATCTAGGACCATGTTACTTTCCTTCATTGGGGGGGGAGGGTTCCTGGTGGTGGTATGGGGAATCTCACATGCACTCCAGACGTATACAGAAGATAAACATCGCAATTACAGTTGGGGTGGACACGAGGGAGACGGGAGGCCTAGCGGTCAGGACAGGGGGATGGGTTTTGGGAAGCAGACTATAGAGACACAGGAGATGCATATTCTTAAAAAGGTTTCCTCAACCTCCTGGAACGTGAAGGAGTTGAACTCTTCCCTCAAAAGGCAAAAAGTCTGGAAATATCTCACCGATCAACAATTCGAGGGTGTAGCATTTCAAGAAACGCACCTTAACCCCTTCCATGCGGCCGCGATTCTGCTCCTGTGCTGAAGATTTCAGCGTGGGTGCGGTCATGACGGCCCCCAGCCGTCATCAGCACACAAGCACTGTAGTGCATGACGGCTGGGGGCCGTCATCAGCATGCAAGGGGTTAAAAGGTCCAACGAAAATAGATTCCTCCACTGAAACTACCCCTTAATCTATAGGTCATTGGCCAATTCCAAACAGAGAGGGGCAGCTCTTCTATTCCATACAGCAGCTAAATTCCAACCATTAGAGGTCAAGTTCGATAAGGAAGGCAGGGCCATAATGGTAAAGGGGAAATTAAGTGATAGACTCTGTACACTGGTCTCCCTCTATGCCCCAAACACAGGACAGGCGATGTTCCTAACCTCACTTCTAGACCAGTTGAGTGGCTTTGCAAAGGGCCTTGTAGGTCTTATGAGAGACTTTAATCTCACGTGGCACGCTGTTCTAGATAGTACACACCCACAAAGGGCAGCTACTTGCAACTTCCCTAAGGGTCCTAAGCAGAAATTGAGGGCCTTAGGTTTGAAAGATGCATGGCGCTCTCTATACCCCACTACTAAGGACTATTCATTTTTTTCACATGTTCACTTGACCTACTCCAGACTAGACCAGGGTACTTCCCGCTCGCATTAACGAGGGATAGGGTGCTGAGGGACGAGTTGAGAACTGCCATTTCTGATTATTTTGATCTGAACCAGCCCCAGGCCACATCACCTCAGAATAATTGGGATGCGTTTAAAGCAGTCATTAGAGACAAATGTATCCAGCTAAATTCCGTACTGAATAATCGCAGGACTAAGGAACGAGAAGAGCTAGAGGTAGAACTGGAGAAGGTGGAAAAGGCCCTCAAGAATGCGCCCTCCCAAATGCTGCAGCGCCAACTGAGTTCACCGACGGGGAAAATCCAGGCGATTTATACCAACAGGGCGGAATATACCCTGCTGAGACTCAGACATATTCTATGCACGGGGGAGAAGGTGGGCGCACACTTGGCGCAACAGCTACGTGAGAAAAGAGAGCCGAAATTCATTGGGGGTATATTAGACGGGAGCGGGACATTGACCCATTCAGACAAGTCCAAGGCTAGCATCTTTGGACAATTCTATAGGGACCTTTACACTGGCTCTTTTGCCAATGCAGAAGCGCAAAAGCTATACCTAGACTCTGTAGATCTCCCCCACATCTCATTGGCTGAAAGCGATCATTTAAATTACCCTATCACGTCAGACGAAGTGAGACAGGCAATTGCTAAACTTAAACTACACAAAGCCCCTGGACCTGATGGCCTGACGGCTCACTTTTATAAAAACGTACATGGCGGAACTTCTCCCTCATCTTATGGTTCTTTTCAATGCCATAGCGGATGACTCCGCAGTATCGACTTCAATGGCGGAGGCGGTGGTCACTGTTATCCCCAAGGCGGGAAAAAACCCTCAATGCTGCGCCTCATACAGGCCGATTGCACTGCTAAATATGGACATCAAAACTTCTCCGCTATATTGGCTTCCTGATTAGAGACCCTGATGCCCACACTAATCCACCCTTATTAATCTGGCTTCATAAAAGCAAGACAGATGCACGATAATATCCGGTAGGCAATACATTTGATTGAAAAAGTTTCCAAATGTAAAATTCCTGCGTTACTGATAGGCCTGGACGTGGCCTATCAGAAGAAGAATAAAAAGAACCTAAAATAGAACTACTTTTTCTGTAATCGCAGTCTTCTTCCTGTGTGGGACTTGAACCCTATGATACTTTGCCTGGGATTCAATGCCTCTCCCACCTTTTTGTGCTCATTTTGGGGACAGGTAGTGGGGAGAGGCAGAACAGAACAGGACTGGCGTCATATATGGACAGACATACCCAAACACAATCATTCCATATCCTTGAGGGAAGCCCACTATAAGACCCTGTTTGACTGGTTTTTATACCCCTCCAAGCTCAAAAAGATATTCTCAGACACCTCCAAGCTCTGTTAGTGCGGCTTCGGTCTCCTCGGAGACTCCTGCAACATCTGGTGGGAATGCCCTACAAAATTACCCTTTTGGGATGAAATCCTATCACATATTAAAGATATGCTGGGGTACCCCATCCCGACTTCCATAGAGGGATTGCTCTAAGGAATTAGAGACCCCAATCTTGAGCTCCAGACAAAGCAGATAAAGCTATTCTGTTGGCGTGCCTTCGGGCGGCGAAAATCACTATTGCAGCGGCCTGGAAAAAGAAGGAGGCTCCTGCGATATCACTTTGGCATTCCCGGCTCTGGAACGTCCTCACCATGGACCGGATGGAGGACATCTTCAGGGATGAATATAAAAATTTTGAATACAAATGGGGCCCGCTGATTACTTTCCTTTCCCAGGGTCTTCCCTCAGCTATATGTCCCCCCTACTGTCAGAGCTATGCACCTCTTTCAGTTTGAAACTAACAAATCTCCAATCCATTTTTCAGGCAGCAGTTTGTTATGAAAGGCCCGATATAGGGGTGTAAGGTTTCGTACATCCTTTTGGCTCACAACTGACAGTTCACACACGTACTGTAGATAATTCATCACCACCACCAGGGAGGGTGGGAGGGACGGGCGGGTTAGGGAGGGATTTTTAGTTTGTCTTTTTTCCTGTTGATTTAATTTTCTGGGGGCTTCTGCCAATGTTGGGTTTTGGTAAAATAGACTAGACTTGCAAGGCATAAGGGGGGGCGAGTGACCTTTTCAACATTAGAATCTGTATTAGTTGATTTTACTCGCGGAGCATCATGTATGCTTTGCAACATGTTGTACCCTTTGCAGTAGTCTTGTTGAATAAAAAGATCTTTGAAAAACAAAGTTTTTAAAAAAAACATTTTAAAATACTGGAGGAAAAGAAAACACATCTTATGGCATGTCAAAACTTGAATGTTTTCAATATTTATAAGTGGCATGGTTTATTTTTCAAATACTTTTCACTCAGGAATTACTGATCAGAATTTTAAAAGAATAAGGTAGTGTCAGAATGTGAAGGGAAATGCTTGCCAAGGCCTTATTTAACATAGGATTCAGCTATTTGGTCTTCCCCAGTAGTCCAGAGGGTAGATCTACAGGCTTCCAGGAAAAGTGTTATGCTCAGTACAGTTTCTGTTTCTGGGTCAACTGAATAAGCGAGGCAGATGGCCTTTCCCACAGTGCCATACATGCCTGGATGCCAAAGCCTGTGCTTTCGTGCAATAAATGGAATGCAGTCAGTAAAGCAAAAACAACCCTTAAATTCTGCTCTTCAGCCACACACCAGCAAAAATATCCATATTGGGGTGCTTTTACAGACAAGGCTGGGAAGTATCACAGAGCAAAGAGAGGGATGGGTATTTGAGTGTTGTAAAGCAGGGAGATACAGCTTGAAACTAAATGCACCCTCAAGACGTTCCAAGTAAAACAAATACATTAGTTTCCTAAATTTGAGCACTGTAAGGATACAAGTCAGCCAGTCAAAAGAATTATGAAGAAACTTTTACAACACATAAAGCACAGAGTATTATAATTTGTAATCATTTACAACCATTTAAGGAGTTCTACATGCCTCTGAGAGTGCAAAAATATTGGAGGCTACAAAACTGGGCAGGCACAGTTGGATATCGGACATCAATAAAGATGCTTGACAAAACAAATAAAAAGAAACCAAGGGATAGTCCCAAGGTGCATCACCGAACCGGTGAAACAGGCATTCCACATCTTCTACCAAGCTCTCTATAACATGGAGGAGGCTCCCCAAGATCTTGGACTCCTGGGCCTAAGACCCTCTCGACCTGCAACATACTGAACTCTTGGAAGACCCCATTACTCTTGCTGAGCTGAAACGTACCCTGAGGAAGCTTCCTATTGGCAAGACGCCCGGCCCGAGTGGGCTTCTCATCGCTTTTTACCGAGAATTTCTCTAGGACCACATGCTTTAATATGCTCACGTCAGATACAAGCCTCACCCCTACGATAGCAGAAGCAGAAATTGCCCCTATTCCAAAGCCTGGCAAAGATTCCTCCCTCTGTGACTCCGACCACCCAGTTGCTCTCTTAAACAAGAACATTAAGATCTACACTAAGGGGCATAATGGTGTGAACATGGGCTTCTATTGGAATTCTCCAGGGCATATTATCAAGCCCATTCTCGCCTCTTTAGAGGCAGTTTTCTGCCGCTAAAACAGCGATAATTTTAACACCCTGCTTGATAATATGCCCCTCAGTTCTTGGATAATGGGTTGGAGTCATACCTCCCTGGCCTATTCAAACCGGATCCGGTAGGCTTTATCTGCAATTGACAATGGGTGGGCAACGTAAGTTGTATTGCACAACTGGTGGAAAAGGTCCACCGCCACAGCATCCCTCCTGTCATCATTTCCTTGATGCCAAGAAGGCTTTTGATAGGGCTAGTTCCTAAGTTCGGTCCTCAAGATGATTTTGGACTAGGCCCGGGCATGATTGCTAGCCTTATGGCCTCCTGTGTCTCCCCAACGGCCACAATTAGAGTAGATGGACAGCTTACAAGGCCAATCCACCTGGAGAGGGGCACTCAGCAGGGTTGTCCACTTTCACCCCAGCTATTTGATTGGTGGTGGAACCGCTGGCCATCACCATCTGACAGAGAGGGTCTATGTGGGCATTCCTTTCGGCTGACGCCCCCACAAACTCAGTCTTTTTGCGGAAGACCTCTTGCGGTGGTGCATGCTTTTACAGATTTAGAGCGGGTCTCCAGTTTCAGGGTTAACATGTCCAAATCCCACGCTCTGAACCTCACAGTACCCAAGCCAGACCTCCCCGCCCAGCAATCTCTCATCCCTTTCCAATGGGCCCCACTAGCCATACGATACCTAGGTCTCAATCTGATCCCCACCTTGATGACCTGAATGCAAGCTAACTGGTCAGGATACTTACAGTCTATCATCGAGGACATCTGTTGGTGGAGACCACTGCATGTGTTGTGGTTGGATCGGCTTAACGGATGTATGTCACTACAACGCGGTCTATTGCCACGCGTGCCATTACAACGCTGTTTTTATAACGCAAGTCGTTACAACGACTTGCGCTGTAAGGGTTGGATAGTGGAATAGTTTAATTTTCTATTCCAACTCCAGCCCACGTTGACAGTAGGGAAGGTGTTGGAATAGAAAATTAAACTATTCCTTTGCCAACAGCGCCCTCCAGCGCAAGTTGTTGAAACGACTTGCGTTGTAAAAGCAGCGTAGTAATGGCAGCACGTGGTAATGCCCGTGTTGTAAAGGCTGTTCCCCGGCTTAACACTCAAAATTACTTTCCTTCCGAAGGTCCTTTATCTATTCCAGACCTTACTCACCCCCATCCCACACGATAGCATAGCATGTGTCCAGCGAGCTATACACACATTCATTGTGGGTGGGGGTGGAAGGGGAATGTCCCAGGCTCTCTAACTTCACGCCGATGTACCAAAAGGACCAGGGGCATGCATTAGCTTGCCCCAACTTCCTTGAATACTTTTGGGCAGCAAACCTCCGCTACATCTCTGAATGGGAAGCCAATTCGAGCGAAAAGCATTGGTTCCACATGGATCGTGCTGTGGCCTGTCGCCACATCTGGAATCTTGTTTGGCTCCCTAAATATGCAAGACCACGAAAATGCCTACATAGTAACCCGTAGGAGGCACAGGGACAGACTGATTTGCATATGGCCATGTCTGAACTCGGGTGGCAGAGTGGGCTAAAGAATGGTGATGGATTAAACCCAGATCTGTTGACTGGGTGTGAGTGTTTGATTGGTTCAGATGCTCCATCCATCACCACCCCCTTTTGTACCACTTTGTTTGCCATAAGTTGGCAGGGTATGCTCAGACGTGAGTCCCTTGCTTACTTTGCCACTTGATTCAAGCAAGCCTGGCTGAAGACGGCTGGAATGCCAGAAACCGGTCATAGGAAGCTTGTTTCCGGTCCAGGGACGGCATGGCTTGGCAGTTCGGGCTGGACTGTTCCCATGAGGCTTGGTCTTCAGGAGTGGGTATAATGCAGCCAGTTTGGCTGCTGCTTTCTGGCAGGTCTTCTCTATGTGGTTTCTCCAGCTGAGTTTAGAGTCCAGAGTCACCCCCAGGTAGGAAGGCACATGGGTCCTTCTATACCCACACAGGGGTTTCGGAAAATAGGCGGCCCAAACAGAAGACCAATTCATGTACATATAAGGGTATTTTCGAAGCACATTCAAAAAGTGGAAGGAGCTATATATATATATATATATATATATATATATATATATATATATCTATCATAGGAAACCTTCCTCCAAGTTTCTTTCTTCAGGCCAGCCATTATTAATATGACTGTTAATTAAATTCTGTAAGTCATCACATTTAGCACAATCCAACCACTCAGAGTTGTTGATTGCTCCATCCAACACAACTAAGCCATCAACCATACCAATGACACATTCAGGATCATCATTAAAAGAAGTGTAAGACTCCTCATGTAAAGGGCACCCTGATAAAAAATCGTCTTGAGCCTTTTTCCCACCTGGAATGTGCTTGATTAAAAAATTGAATTCCAACATTCTAGAAAGTAGTCTCACCAATCTAGGACTGACCTTATCATGATCCTTTCTGGATAACAAGAGGCTTATGGTCAGTGACCAAGACAAATCTTCTGCCGCAAAGAAATGCTTCAAAATGCTTGGTGGCCCAGACACAGGCTAAAACCTCCCTTTCTATAGTGGCGTTCTGTCTGGGGGAGAGATCTGGAGACAAAACCCGCCGTATTGTCAACACCTTCTACTAATTGGGAAAGAACCGCACCTAATCCAACTCCACTAGCATCAACAGTGACAATAGATGGTACGTTATCTCTAAAAAGGGTGTAGAGCAGGAGCTTTAATAATAAGATTTTTAAAGTTACTCCATCCAGGTAACGGCCCAACTGAGCTAACATCTCTTGGATTTTAGGTAATGGAAAGCAATCAATTAATATGTTATTGTTCAAGGATCTTAAGTCAATACGAAGTCTGATGTCCTTTGTACCCTTTTTCTTCGCAACAACAAACTGAGAAATCCACTGTGATGAATCGATTGGTTTGATGACCCTGTCGGAGCATAGATTCTCCAAGTGTTGCTTTAATTGATCTCTAATGCATAGTGGAACATTCCTCACTTTATGGATGATGGGAACAGCATTCTTCTTCAGTATAATTCTATGTTCAAAATTATGCACAAGACCTAATTTGTCCTTGAATAATGAATCATGTTTAAGAAATTGTTGTTGCAGAGAAGGCCTTTCAGGTATTCCCACTAAAGAAATGGGACATGAAGTACCTGGCCTTAATACCATGCCAAACTTCCCTTGATCTTTCCATCCTAGGATGCTATAACCTTTTTTCGCCACATATACTTTAATGAAAATTACTCGATCTTTGAATTTAACATTGTTGAGAAAGATACCTAACATGTCAATATTGTGACCTCCAAATGAAATAGTATGGATATCTGGTGGAGATAATTGGATAGAATTCCAATGCTTGTAAACTAAAACATCAGTGACAAAAGTTACCGGAGAGCCAGAATCTACAATGACCTGTAGTTCTACATCACCAATGGTAACATTGCATAACGGACCACCGTCATTCACATCAGAATCAATTGAGAGCACAATCTTTTTAAAACTTTTGACAGTGCAAATATTGTCTTCTGAGAGGTCTTCAACATTTTCAAGTGTGCTTACTTTGTGAGGATTCTTACACATTTGTGTGAAATGACCATGTTTCTTGCAATTAATACAAAGTTTACAGAGAGTTGGGCAATTCTTAGCATTAGCTAAATGTGTAAGAGATACGCATCTGTAACAAGCACTTTGCTTCTTGGTGTCTTTGGGCTTGTTGTAATTTAATTTAGGTTTGGTGCTTAAAGCATTAACTGGTTCAGTTACAGGATCAGTTTTGGCCTTATTTAATTCTTTCTATGCTATAACTGATCTTTCAATACCTCTAGCTAATTCAAGAGTTTCATTCAAGGAGGGTTTTCTACAACAAAGTAGTCTTTCTTATACTTTTTTGTTATAGCAGTTGGCAATTAGTTGGTCTCTTAAATAAGAATCAATGTTGCCATCAAATTCACATGTAGCAATTAAATCCCATACCTGACAGTAATAACACTGCTGATAAGGACATAGACGTATCCCACATTTTAAAACAAAACAGAACTGATCCTGAATGAAAAAAATGGTTAATCTGGCCCACAGACCCTAATAACTGTCGAGATAGATTCCTGAACAAAACACAGGGTTTCAAAATGAACAGGCCAGATCCGAGATACTCGCAGAGACAACATCCAGGGATAGTAACTACTTATAGTGTAGGGAAGCTATGCCTTGAATGGCTAAAGACATCTACACTTTCGGAAATTAAGCAACACTTATCTTTACTTAAAGAAGGCAATGATTTGCGAGATTTCTTACTGGGACCTCGCAAACCACGTCAAAAACGTTTCATATACGCCGGTATATACGCTCGGTACAACAAAGTTTGGAAAGTAACGCAAATGGAATCTGCAGAAAAGATACGAGAAATTGATCGTATTAATTTAGAGAAAAGTCTCTATGTAATGGACAATGGGTTAACAACTCTGTCCTCCAGAATTTATTCTTTGGACAACATTGTATCTTCTGCCATTGACATAATAGAGCAGGACTTGCTAATGCTACAACATGGCCAGTCCCAATTACGTTCTATCATGCAGTTAGGCTGGACGTTACAAAATCTGCGTTCAGGCTACGTGCCTTGGCGTCTAATCAACACAACGTCATGGTTTTCTGCATTTAACCTTACAGATGAACAAATCTCTTTGGCACAAAAAGGAGCAGACTATACGTTGCTGAACATTGAAAAACTGGAAAGATTGCCATTGACAGTTTCTGAGAGCCCTGTCACAGAATGGATAATTCATGGCACCATAACAATACCAGTGACGATTTTCCAATTTCAGTATTGTCTACAGCATATACCAGCGGGCCTGTATGAAAGGTTGGGTAAAGTATACATTAAGTCAACCTGGACTTTACCTTACACACACAAATGTTGGAATAGGGGAACAGAAGTATTCCTTAGTGGTAATAATTGTAAAAAATCACTAAGTGGTATACTTTTGTGCCAAGGTATTAATTTACATGGAGCCTGCGATGGTTCTGCAAATAACCTCTCATGCCACCTGCACGGAACTCACTCCACAGTGATAGAACCAATTATCAGACAGCTATCCTATGGCAGCTACGTTTTACTGAATGATCACAGCTGCTGTGGCATGTTGCTAGGAAAACTTTATCTTGTTAGTGTGTCCTCCAGGGTTACTTGTTGTATTCAAGTATTGTATCCGAGGAGCAAGTCTGACAGAGGGACGGCGTTATGGCCTTCACTGAATATCTCTTCTATACGGATTGATACTTTAAGCAGAATGAAAGCCATTCTTTTGCAAAAAACGGTGTCACTGACCTCGTCTAGAGAAATGTATGATCTACAGGTCGCAAGGACTTCGGCAGAGATACATGCCCTTTTATCAACAAAATGTCCTACGCATTTTGTGGAAATGTTGAGCCAAATCTTAAACATGTCTGATACCAGCAGAATCGCACATGTATTTAAGACAATTTTTTCGGGACTGTTAGCACATTTTGAAGCAGTCCTCGGAATTTTTCCAAATTTCGTACACTCTGTGTTCGGCGGACTACCTCTCATCTTGGGACTCGTAGCAGGGATACTCTTTTTATTTCTCCTGCTCCGATATGGCAAGTCCGGCAAACAACGATACCCAGATGTCCATGTCTGTGCAATGAGGTATCGTGAGCGGATTACACAGATTCTCGGCTTGGCACGTTTAAGGGACCTGAACACCACATGGTTTCTTTCATTCAGACCAATCTGGCAAGATTGCATCCTACCTGTTCTGCGATGCCTACTTTGCGGAGAAGAATGCGTGTTAGACATCTGTCTCACACTTCCATCAGTACTGCCATCGGATGTTGACGCTTTGCTAGGTCCTGTAACGGCTCATGCATCGTGTTGCCCCCAATGGCTGCCAATTCTGATGACAGCATTCATTGAGGTCTCGCCGGCAAGTTTAACTGCGGGTGAGGTACAAGAAACTACAGGCATACAGGTAACATCGACTACTGACGTTGCTAATGCATCCTATGCTGACGGCAATGATCCACACCTATGCACATTTGATCTGCTTGATCAAGTAGTTCCACTTTCGCCTACTACGGTAGACAGCTTTTTTGCCAGCCTCGATGATCTGATGTTTTATCCTGACTCTGAGAATAACTTTTGATAATATTGACACAGCGTTCCCTGAACTCTGAAATTCGTCCTTCATTTTTCAAAACAAACTCTCCGGCTTACAAACTTTTCTACAAATGCAACTTTTGAACTTTTTACCATATTTGGCCTGAGCCTTACAGCCCAAATACGGCAAGGCTACTTCCACTAAGTTACGAGAATTCACAACAACTTCTTGGAGAAACCCGCCTTCAGCAGCTAGGATCTTCCCCCTGCTTGAATATTAAGTTATCCAAGAAATCCTGGAGTTTTCTAGGAATTAAACCTTTGAGTGACGGTATTAAGTCCAATCATGCGTCAAACTCGGCACCTTCATGGTATAAATATGCCCACATTTGCCCAAACTAACACACGGTGGTTCTTGGAGCAGATCGACTAACTACTTGCCCGACGCCCTGCAGCTGCAAGTGCCGAAGGAAGCCGACCTTCCAGCAGACGCACTGAGAGACGCTGTTTCTTCTCTTGCCGAGAAATCCAGCTACAGTGTTTCCAGCTTACCCTTGCGGGTATCTGGGGGATCGAGTCCTGAGAGAGAGATACAAGACCTCCATCATTCTAAACCAAGGTACGGAGCTGATTAGACCCTTAGAGAATTCTTGATTAGACTCTTGGCAGATTCTAGGCAAAGAATACTAAACTTTAAACTACTCCTAAAACTTATTTCTTCCCTTGTGCTAGGCTTAGGTCAGGTACACCGGGGTAGGCGTATTTTAGAAGCACCAGTTGAGTACTTTTAGCCATTCTTTTATCACTGTATGTATTTTATGCATTTTATATATTTTAGGCAACTTATGGCTTAGAAACCATATCATGCTTTTACAGTACTACTTTATAATACTGTTTGTATTATATGCCTTGTACTTTATAACCAGCATTACTATTGTAGCAGTACACTTCTCATGCTTGAGATAGAAGACTGTTCAATAAATACCTTTTATTGAAAACGCCCCTCTCTCTAATTTCTCAGCAAACTCTGGTGAAACTAAGCATGCACGATTGACTGAGTAAAATAGTTATCTATTGTTTCCGTGACTCTGGAGATTGATTTCTTATTCTTGGGAAACAAAGTTGTCATGTTATATGGTTGTCAGAAACTAATCCCTTCTTGTACTTTCGAGAAAGTTTCTAGTGAGCTCTGAGCTAGCTGGCACACACATAATTAAGTCTAATATATTCGGCAGAGAGCTAGTTGACCACAGCCCTACGTCTAAGCTGCAGTATATATTATTCCAATGCGCAGAGCCTATTGGGAATATAGGAACTACACTACACCTTATAGTTCTGCACTTTCACATTCTCCATACACTAGTAATATATTCATTCATTTATTCATTTATGAACTACACATTCATTCTGACAAACTTTTACACACTAACATAGAAATATAGTTCTTTCTTTGACCAGTGAAGGTAGTTCTAAAAAGAACAGGTTTTTCTTTGTTTTGTATTTTTTTGTGTTTTCTCGACAAATTGCAAGCGGGACAAAAGAATGAAAAAAAACTAATGACGAGGACATCAATGATCCTGCGTTTTATCAGGTCCATAGACTGTTCCCCATAACACAAAAGTTTATCGCAATAAATGCATACAATTTTAACTTTAGCAAAGTCAGAATCAATTTGTGGGTGTGGACTGCTTGCTAAAAGTGCTGCTGCAGCAGTTGATGTTCTTGGTGTATCAGCAGGTGGGTTCTCGTGCAACTAGCGCCTTGCAGCTCGAGCAAAGTTGTTAGGGTTCTTCACGTGTCGCACCATATTTGCTGTGCCAAAGGAGTATTTTTTACATGGATCACCCCTTGAAAGAGTTGTTTGGCAAATTTTAAAGGTTACTTTTGGAGCATTAACCTTTGTTTGCCCTTCTGGAAAAGTAAAACACTTCCAAATTAGAGCTTCTTTCCTCTTCTTTGTAGGTTCTTCAGCAATGAAATCTCCCTCTAAAGAATGACTGGAAGATGAGTCCATTGCTCTTGATCTTCCTTCTATTTGAGAAGATTCTCAGAAGAAATGCTTCTTCTCAAAGTCAAAGTCGAATAATTATAATGGGACGGAACTTTCAACAGTCGCAATAGGAAAAGTTACGAACCAATCAAATCTCTACTTTTAAAGTCACATGGCTTTGCGTAAGCTTATGATGCGCTTGCGCAGCTCTTTCGATACGAGTACGCATGATGTTCTACCGCGATTTGTGTAATTGTTTTAAAAGTAATATATGATTGTTAAAAGTATTTTTTTGCCCTTCTGGAAAAGTAAAAAACTTCCAAATTAGAGCTTCTTTCTTCTTCTTTGTAGGTTCTTCAGCAATGAAATCTCCCTCTGAAGAATGACTGGAAGATGAGTCCATTGCTCTTGATCTTCCTTCTATTTGAGAAGATTCTCAGAAGAAATGCTTCTTCTTAGAAAGTCAAAGTCGATTAATTATAATGGGTCGGAACTTTCAACAGTCGCAATAGGAAAAGTTACGAACCAATCAAATCTCTACTTTTAAAGTCACATGGCTTTGCGTAAGCTTATGATGCGCTTGCGCAGCTCTTTCGATACGAGTACACATGATGTTCTACCGCGATTTGTGTAATTGTTTTAAAAGTAATATATGATTGTTAAAAGTATAAAAAAAATTCATAGTCATCCCAAATGTCTGCCCTTAGTATATACATTAAATACATAAATAAATGTTTTAAACCAAGTAGAAACATTGCCACCTTTCGCGTACAGAACGCTGTACATGACGTCACACGGATGCTTTAATGTGACGCGTAACGTCAAAGCATATTCGTACCGTATGCGTGGGTACTGGCTGAGTATGATTAGCAGTACAAAGTATGGTGCGATCACCCTCTCACTGACAATCAGAGCTCAGGACGCGCTAAGGAGAATGATTAGAAGTGGTCACTCATTGCAGATCTGATTCTGGGCCTGCCTCTGCGCACATTATAACACCGCCCCCATCTCTCTCTGTTGTTAATTGTTAGTGCACACACTCACACTTGCACATGCGCGGTGCATGCCCGCCCACACTCCCCACATGCCACCACCTAGCATGCTTGCTATCACTAAACCTGGAAACTAATACATTAGCCAATGAGATGTCTCCCAAGACCATCATTCTTATATACCGCGAAAACTCTACCAATGAAGGCCCTGGGCTTGGTTTGGTCAGCCCCCGCGGTTCCCATATAATGCGGTCACTGACGTGAGCACGCTCTCTTTTGCCTGCCTGTGCTGCGGTGACAAACAGTGTTGTCATCGATTTTACTACGAACTGATTGCTCGAGCGGAGGAGGACTCCTGACACTCGACGTGGTGTCACTGCTGCTGCCGCCCAGCCACAATACCATAGGTGCGGAGGCGGCGGCGCCCGCACCCAAAACACCCCGACTCAGCAAAACCGCAGCCTTTCAAGACACGACAAAACACGACAGAAGCAAAGGTAAGAGAAGCCGTCTAAACATCAGCCTCCGCTGTAAATTGTAAATGCATGATGCTATTTTTTTCTCCATCATATGGCTTTCCTACCCCTCAATGGTTTTAAATTGTATACACACAGTAAAAATGTTTCTTTCTGCGTCATGATGTTGCATCCACTTACAGCAAGGCCTAGTCATGGCGCTAAAACCTGTGAATCTTAACATAGAAGTTGGCACGGAAACTGGAATAGAAAAGACAAAGTTTATTAAGACCCCATGGGGTGGAACAACATTCAGACATTACCCTTCGGCAATGCATGAAGTAGCAAACTGAACGTCTACCGTCTTGTTTTCGTCTGTCAGATTCCTTCTGACAGTGGTGAGTTTTTGGATACCGAGGCAGTAGCCTCATTACTCCACATTCATTTTGAATTTTTTAGTCGCTGTTTAGGCTGTCTTATTGATGTGTGACGCTTTGTTACAGTTGAGGTTGTATCACAAGGTTAGCTCAGTGATTAGGCCGCGGGTAGCGGTCAATTGAGTTTGCAGAGTTGTCAGCATGTTTCCTCAAAGAGTCTCGTCTTTGTCTATCTAGTACCTTCTGATAGTGTTCAGTTTTGGGCGATTATGCCGTCAGACAGTGAAAGGGTTTTGTTTGCCTGCCGAGGCGATTATACCATCAGGCAGTGATGAGTTTTGCGTACCTGCCGGGCATTTGCCTTCAGGCACTGTTGAGTTTTTGGATGCTGCGTTGCTGTTTCAGTTTCACAAGGTTAGCGCTTCGATGGGCCGTGGGTAGCGGTCAAATGGGTTTGTAGAGATGTCTGCGAGTTTCCTGATCAGTGGGTTTTCTTTTTGATCCAATCCTTTTTAGAATGCCCTGTTGAGTTTGAGGAAATGGTCGTCCAACATCTCAATGCCTAGGTCTCTGTGGAGGTCTGCTGTTCGTGAGCTCATAGGAGCACCTGCTGCAATCCGTAGGGCCTTGCTCTGTAGTCTCTGTAGGTCTTTCCGAAGCTGCGAGCGGCACTACTCCAAACTGGTGAAGCGTATGTCATAGTTGGTCGAATTATTGTGGTGATTGCTCGCACCTTGCTCTGCATGGGCATCGACTTGGTCTTCAGGAGTGGGTATAATGCAGCCAGTTTGGCTGCTGCTTTCTGGCAGGTCTTTTCTATGTGGTTTCTCCAGCTGAGTTTAGAGTCCAGAGTCACCCCCAGGTAGGAAGGCACATGGTCCTTTTATACCCACACAGGGGTTTCGGAAAATAGGCGGCACAAACAGAAGACCAATTCATGTACATATAAGGGTATTTTCGAAGCACATTCAAAAAGTGGAAGGAGCTGACGATTTATTCAGTTTGGAGTAAACACATCTCAACAATGGTTTATCAGAAACAGATGTGGCTCGATAGAGCATGCGCATATTTGATAGAAAGCAAAAAAAACTTGTTGCTAAGCAGAATACGTGAGCAAGTAATCAGAGCGGTAGGACACAGCACATGGCAAGCACGAGGCAATGGAAGGCATACAAAATGGTGGATAGTAATACAAAATGGCCTCTGAAAACGGGCAACATAACATTGAAAGGTGCATTAGCTTCAGCGAATGCTAACCTTTCTTTGTCAATTTACGACAACGAGGTCCTCCAGACCTCTATTTTTAAAAATTCTCCGTGCATAAATTTTGCTTTCTTATTTTTGAACTATCACGTGCTTTAGCCTGTATTCATATAAATTGTGTGTTCATAATAGTAATATTTTTTTTAATCCGTCACGTGGCCCTCCCAGCTCTGTTTTGCTTTATTTTTGTGGAATATACGCTTTCTAGTTCATCGTATTTGCCCCCTCCTAATTCTCCCATTAGTTTTAATATTTTTTTACTGCGTCACATGACACTCCCAAGCCTGTTTTCTTTTAAATGATGCGTACATGGTTGTGATAGTTATTGCTGCTTCATATGGCTCTCTCAGACCTCTATTTGAAATAATGTTTAAGAGTAGAATCGAGTAATGTTTAGGAGACTATGACAAATGTAAGATGTTTTTTAAACTTTTTCAAGGGAAGATTGTTTATTTTGAAAATATATTCATTAATATTCACTTTTTTGAATACTTGTAAATCTAAACAAATGTAATTGGGTTGTAATGTAAAGCTATTAATGATTGCATTTGAACTCTACAGGTACCTTTTGAGAAAATGGACATTCTTCTTAGTCCGACAAATACTGCCTGTCATTGGATACTTCTGGTAAGTGCAAGTTTCTCAACATTTATTAGTCCGTTTTCAAAGTTATTCTTGGAAAATATAACTGGTTATAATAGTTTAAACTATCTAAATTTTTATATCAAATAATTTAAAGGGTAATCTTTTTAAATAATTTTGTAATGTATCTAATGTAGACATCTGTACCGTAAAATGTAAACTCTCCATACTAAAAATCATATTTCTATAATATTTTCTATACACTTCCAAAACTTTAACAAAGGCAATCGGTCATGATTCACGGAGTAACAACATTCAGACCTATCAAGAGTTTTTATTAAATAGAACATAACTTTTCCCTACAAAAAATGTTCCTTATCTCTGTATTATAGCCTTATAGCCCGCCGTAAAGGGCTAAGCCAGCTATTAGAACATTGGAATGATGGGAGCTCCATTGAAAACAATGGAGTGCTCCGGGCTTATAATGGCTGGTATAATCCTGGAGCTCCAACATTCCAATGTTTCTTTGTTCACAGCTCTGGCTGTGAACAAAGGCTTCAAGGACCCTAAGGGAATTCCAATCCCCTCACGCTCCCATCAGGCATTGTTCATTTTTGGTATGGCATTCTACCCTCTAGTGGCAGAATGTTCTAATAGCCTTATAGCACTTCGTAGCTGGGCTTTACCGGCTATTAAAGTCCCTCTCCCTTGTTAAAGGCCCTCGCCTTCGGCTCGGGGCCTTTAACGCTGGAGAGGGCCTTTAATAGCCGGTATAGCCCTCTCCGACGGGCTATAAGGCTGCATTAGGACTAATGAAATACTGGTGTAAAAATATCATTCATTCTATTGTCAGATATCTATCTTGGTGACAGTGGAATTACCACTACTTTTTAGACTACCATTGAACAATATTGTGTAGAGGAGCGGTGTTGCTTCTTGACCTTCAAAGAGGAAGATTTAAATGTATATTTCAACAGGTAAACAAAATAATTGCTCAATTTCAAAAAGAAAATTAAGTAGGAATGTTAGAGGAACTCTGGTCCAACTCTAAAAGGATTGTGCAAATCGTAACAGGTGAAAAAAAGTGTGTCTCAACATTACTTTTTAAGATAATTTGGACACAAGACTAGACTGCAGGAGTGTGCAAATATCTAATTAGATATCTTGCATGTGATCATATGTTACTTAAAAACATACTTATGCACTTTTTATGCTGGACAGTGTTGCTTCTAAACACCCTTTCACTGCTTTCCTCCATACCTTCAAAAACGATTTCGTGGATTTACATGCATAGTCTTTCAGGTCTGTATATCTGTAATGAAAAACAATCGTACTTGTTTTTCTTTTGTCACTGACATATATAAACTCATCAGTCACTCCTATGTCAAGCTTTTACAATCCTGAATACTACGTTTTCTGTAAAAGGATGCCCATGCATAATGCTAAGTTTTCTTGAGCTGCATGCACACATGTAGTGTAACCTGTCAACCATTTTAAAATGCTACCCTCCCACTAGTTCTAAAGGCGGATGTAAAATTCAACCGTTCTTCACAAAATAGAATTGGACGTCACTAAGTACAAAATGTTTCTGTATTATGAACGCTTTAATGTGTCCCTTAAAGATCCCAGCAAAGTCCAGACACATACTAACTGAAACACACCAACCATTAGTAACCTGTTAAATTTACCAAACAACTCTTTCAAGGTGTGATCAATTAAAAAAATCCTCCTTTGGCACAGCAAATATAGAACAAAACTTAAACAACTTGCACCCCAACAACTTTGCTTCACTGCAACACAGAGATTGTAGAACAACCCACTTGCTGCTGCATCAAGCACATCAACTACTGCAACAGCATCTTCAGCAAACAGTCCATACTCACATATTGATCTTCAATTTGGTAAACTTAAATTTTTATGCATTTATTGCGAATAACTTTTATGTTACACGAAACAGTCTATCAACCTCATCAAAAACAACAAACAGAAGTTTCACTGTCCTTAACATTAGTTATTAGACATTTATCAAACGTTTTTGTTGTAAAAACTACCTTGTCCAAAGGCAGTGGAACATTTGCACACTTGCTGCCTTTCTTGGCTGGAGTTATGAATTATTCTAATATTAATTCAAATTCAAAATGCAGACCCTTTATTCAGCCTAATATTATCGCCTAGGCTTGATAATATGGCCCAGAGTGCGTAGTGTACAGCAGCTTCCCTGAAAAATCTATAATTACCTCTGAGCAGTGACAACAGATAGGTTACAACAGTCTGACAAACAGATCCACAACCTTATTATGCCACTTTTGAGTCACTTTTAACATGGGTAAAGTGACGCAAGGAGCTTGTAAATCTACATCTGACTTTTCAAGAAAATATCTCAACTCCAGACTCTGCGACACAGTTTTAATGTTGTTTTTTCTCTCTTTCACTCTCTCACTCTCTGTGACATCATTTCTCTTTCTCTCTTAAACTTATAGACACTGCTGTCTGCTTGGACGTGTAGAAGAATTGTTGAAAATAAGTTGTGAATTCAACTGCCTGAAGTGTTTGGCCGCAAGGTTTATACAACGGTAAGCACAGAGGCCTAGATCTACAAAGCCTTCATAGCAATGCATTAGAAATAAGTCGGCATAACAGGCGTCAGTAACGCAGTAGGCACTTCCATATAGACACCACTTGAACGCGGCACTATAACAGAACTGAAATGTACGCGGCACACTGCACACTTAAAACCGTAGAGTTACCAAAAGTTGTAATGCTTCAGCTCATTTACTCACATCTACATAATTCTAAACTATAATTTTCTTTTTTGTTTTGCAGATTACCAATCTGACATCTTTTGGAGTCCATTTAACAATTTGTTTATAATATTGTTTGTTGTTAAAGTTATTTTTCTAGTTGCTTCTAATATAGGTATAATTGAGTTTCGTTTACATTTATTGTTTTAATAAAAATTAATTTAAAAAACTACTTACTTTTATTTTGTGGGGGAGGGGTATGACGGTCCACAATAAAAATAATGTTGAAATACTATAGTAAGATATTCAAGACTAGGATTGAAAACTACTGAGTTTTAAGTAACCGATATAATAAAAATAACGGTGAAAAACTACTAAAATGGCGGTGGTCGGAATACGTAATCAACGTTTGGCGCTTCAGCACTACCTTTCAAATAAATATAGAAAAAATATGATTATTAATATATTACAAAAGTACAGCAGCGGATGACACACACGACCAGGGAAAAGAAAGCAACAAATTTACTACCTGAAATAAAGAAAGGTTTGCTAGTTGAACTTGAAGAAAAAGAAAAAAACGTGGGCTTCGAAACGAGGCTGCGCATGCGTAGAGTGTACAACTGCTACACAAAAATAAAGGAAAGTTTTTCATACTATTATAGAAATATGCGCTTAGAATTCGGTCTTATGAATGAGACAGTGGGTAGACTGTATACATGTATTAAGGTATGGTACCGGATTAAGATGAATGCCATCCACAATAATTTAAACAAATTTCTATGACAGGAATTTGAAATACAAAAAAATCCGAAGCAAACAAATTCGTGTCCAGCGCATTGAAATTAACATGTACTGTAGAGCTTTGGGATAAATATTTGCCATTTACCTCATTCAAACAGGCAATAAATAAAGCTGCCAAGTTCCATTCATTGATAACTGATAAGGAAATATTGTCCCATCGCTCCCACGCTTGGGCTGTGATTAATAGTTATAAATCACTTACTCCGTCGTCTTATTTGGCTTCTACTTATTCAGTCTTTATTAAAAAAAGGATGATGGCCCTAAGATTTGGTAAATATCCAACGTTGGCAGACGAGCCTGCCTGGAAACTATTACCATCCGTTGCCTGTCGGCTCTGCGGTCATTTCAAGGAAGACCTAATTCATATTACATGTCATTGTAAGAAGTTGAATCAAGAGCGAATGCACTTTTTAAAGAACTGCTTTTTGGTTAAGAGACTTCGTACATGCAGGTCAGCAGTCATTTGCTGTCTGGATTCAATGGACCCACAAATAAATTGCAAAATGATAGAGTTCCTGCTTGCTTTTGAAAAACGCCTGAAAGTAATTTAATATTTTAAAATGTATTATGTTTTAGGTTTCTGTATTCTTACATCTAAAGTTTTATATTTTTCTGTTTTTTGGATCTTACTTTTGCTGTAATTTATTTTTTGAATATTTTTCTTTTATGCAATCTTATTTTTAAACGGTGGTTTGTGAAATGAATAGGAAACTTGTTATGGTTTTAATTAACTAAACAATTAAGATTAAATTCAACATCATAGAAATTAAGGGACTTATTATCAACAAAAGGCGATACATTATCCCCGTTTTTATCGGCAGGAAACTGCAGATAAAGCGGTGATAATGGGCTTGAAAATAGGCCCTTGTAAATTCTCATAGCAGCCCAGGTTCTGATGTTAACCTGGGCTGCTATGGGAATTCACAAGGGCATATTATCAAGCCCATTATCGCCGCTTTATCAGCAGTTTCCTGCCGATAAAAGCGGCGATAATGTATCGCCTTTTTTTGATATGGCCCATTGCTCTTTTTTTAACCAGTAAACTTAGGTGCATATTATCAAGGACCGGTGTTAAAATTATCGCTGTTTTATTGGCAGAAAACTGCCGATAAAACGGCGATTATGAGCTTCTATGGGAATTAACAAGGACGTATTATCAAGTACACCCTCCCAACATTAATAAAAAACCATAGGCCCTTGTAAATTCCAATAGCAGCCCAGGTTTCATTGTCAACCTGGGCTGCTATGGTTATTCACAAGGGCAAATTATCAAGCCCATTATCGCCGCTTTATCGGCAGTTTCCTGCCGATAAAAGCGGAGATAATGTATCACCTTTTGTTGATAATATGGCCCATTGCTCTTTTTTTGACCAGTAAACTTAGGTGCATATTATCAAGGACCGGTGTTAAAATTATCGCCGTTTTATTGGCAGGAAACAGCCAATAAAACGGCGATAATGAGCTTGATAATATGGCCTTGTTATTTCCCATAGAAGCCCATGTTAACACCAGAACATAGGCTTCTATGGGAATTAACAAGGAAGTATTATCAAGCCCACCCTCCCAACATTAATAAAAAACCCCAGACAATGCAGTTACCCGGAGCTGGAAGGTAATTTTACATATTACTTCCCCAGAAAGGTGTCGTTTCCTGCGACGTGTACGGGGAGAGAAAGAGGGAGAGCTCAAAACATATTTTGTTTTCAAAAAGACCCGAGGGGTGCCGCTCCCAGAGACTGCGGGGGGTAGGACCGTAACCCCCCCCGCATACTTCAAAATAAAACTAGAGGAGTGCCGTTCCCCAGTGCTCGGGGCACCTTACAAGCCCACAAAAAAATTGCCCCCGTAACTTGCCCCCCGGGACCTAATGAATAAAACGGACTTCTAGTTTTCTTTGCACCTTTTCCACCGCGTACAAGTTCTGCACGAGTACCCCGCCATTTTTTATTTTAAAAAAAAGTAACAATTGAACCTAAAGATCCATGTACCACCCCCTGACCAAGACTATAGGGTCAGAATGTTTCTACCCTGCCCCCTTTCCTTATTTCTCAACTTTGTTTTACTGTTTTCTTGTGACTCGGCTCTCCCGACAAACAAGATGGCTGCCAACACTTCCTGGTTTGGAGTATTGACAGCCAATCAGCATGCAGCTCCTGCTCGTAATTGTACGTATTTCTGTACACAGCGATTTTTCTTTAAAAAAAAAAATAGAACCTAAACATCCATGTACGACCCCCTGAGCAAGCCGAGAGGGTCAGAATGTTTCTAGCCTGCCCCCTTCCCTTATTTCTCAACTTTGTTTTACTGTTTTCTTGTGACTCGGTTCTAGCGACGAACAAGATGGCTGCCAACACTTCCTGGTTTTGAGTGTTGACAGACAGTTCACAGCCAATCAGCATGCAGCTCGCGCTCGTAATTGAACGAATCTCCGTCCGCGTGTAGAACTCCGTCTCTAGATATCGCTATGATGTTACTTGTAATTTTCTCGGAAACTACTCAACGGATTTACACCATTTAACAAAAAGCACAATCTACGAACCGAACTCTACCTCTCTGCCAAATTTGGTGTAATTCCGTTCAGCCGTTCGGGCTGTAGCCCTGGCTAAAGGTCCCTATGGAAAATTGCATGGGGAAAACGCGTTTTACAACCCCCCTTTTTTCTCAGCCCCCACTTGACGAATCACCCCCAAACTTTCAGGGAAGGATCAGAACCGAGCAGGCCATTTTCTTGGAGAAATTCATGAAGATTTGTCCACCGGCGCCAAAGTTATTCCAAATAGAATGTTGTGGATTTCCTATGGAACGTAGGTCCTAACTATAACTACCTACTGGCGACCGCCTGTAGGTAATATATATATATATATATGACCAAGGCGGTTTTTCCGCCGAAACGCGTTGGGTTTTGTCTTGGCTAAAATGATGGATTACATTTTTCCAAGCTTCTAAAGATCATGTGGTATCCTTTTTGGAGTGCAATGCGTACTTGCGTGTACGGTGGAAGTGAATGTTTTACAGGGTAACCTCGATCCCTGTGATGCACCATCGCTGAAGTGTCCTGGCGTATTGAGGAAGTGGAAAGGTTATATGTATAAATGTATATGTATATATATATATGCGTATATATATATATATAAAAAGAACTCAGTTTCACTCCACCAGTTCTCCGCCGATAAGAAACAGAAACAGACCCAGCCAGGTACTTTGCATCACTTTATTCGGTGTACAACACAAACGCCGCCATGGCGCGTTTCGGGCCCTTGAGCATATATATATATATATATATATATATATATATATATTCTTTCATACCATACTTGTACGATTGGAAGAAGGCGCTGACTCCGTGGGTCTAAATCCAAACTTTTATTCAAGGATCAGTGTCTGCTTAGACGCGTTTCGGCGTTGCCGCCTTGTTCACTACCTCACTAACTAGTGAACAAGGCGGCAACGCCGAAACGCGTCTAAGCAGACACTGATCCTTGAATAAAAGTTTGGATTCAGACCCACGGAGTCAGCGCCTTCTTCCAATCGTACAAGTATGGTATGAAAGAATAAATAGGGTGGAAGTCCTTGAAACCCAACGCTGACCCTCCTCGATAAGGATGCTCTGAGCACAGAAGGACGCCTGCTGGTATCTCATATATATATATATATATATATATATATATATATATATATTGATATGTGTGTGTGTGTAACTGCCGAATATCACTGGTATTGTATGAGTGGAACCTGAGCCTAAT
This sequence comes from Lissotriton helveticus, assembly GCF_964261635.1. NCBI lineage: Eukaryota > Metazoa > Chordata > Amphibia > Caudata > Salamandridae > Lissotriton > Lissotriton helveticus. The sequence goes on from NC_136068.1 coordinate 414,673,440, forward strand.
TTTAACGTCCTTATAACCTTTGGGTTTTTTTCAGTGAATTTCTAAGGTTTTTTCAATTCTATTTCCCAACTATAAAGTCCCTGTAACCTTTGTTTTTTCAGTGAAAATATATATATACACACACACATAAAACTACTGCTTTCTATATTCCACAGTCAATGTGAATCCTTCAAGCTCCTCACCCACGCACACAAGGCACTCCACAAGGCCGGCCCAGCCTACCTCAACAGACGGCTCTCCTACATCCCCAACCGCCAGCTCCGCTCCGCCGAGCTCTCACTCGCCACCGCCCTGCGCATCCGAAGAACAACCTCCGGTGGGAGATCCTTCTTCCACCTCGCCGCCAAGACGTGGAACACCCTCCCACTGAGCCTACGACAGACCCAAGACCTGCTGACCTTCAGGAGGATACTCAAGACCTGGCTGTTCGATCAATAGCGCCCCCACGCCTTGAGACTCTCACGGGTATGTAGTGCGCTTTACAAATGATTGATTGATTAAATGTGAATGCATATAACATCTGTAGGACAGGGCATGCATGCATTAATATATACGTATAAAAGAGCAGTTGGTGGGATTGAAGTTGAAAGAGACTGACCTTATTGAAATAGGTGTCCGAGCACCCCACTTGGCCCATGGCCGCATCTGCCTTGTCTGTATCATCTAGGCGGTAGTGCTTTGTGAAAGTGTGTCTGTTGGACCACGATGAAGCTCTGCAGGTAAGTTGATTGGACACACCGGCAAAAAGAGCTTGGTATAGTGCCCTTTTACCTTGTCTTGTAATGGCTTCCCAGCTTGTCAGTGGCAGAAAGCAATGGTGGAGGCTATCCACCTTGCAATAGTTTGGGCAACCATGAGAGGTTACCATATGACACTAGTCGTAGGTCTCCTGTGCGGATATCACAGGTTCTGTGCAAATAGAACTTGAGATATCTTGATGTCCAGTGAGTGTAAATATTTTTCCGCTATGGTATGCGGATTCAGGAAGAAAGTCTGTAATACAATATGCTCATTTAAATGGAAGTACGAAGGGAACTTAGGAATACATTTAGTGGAAGTGAGAAGAATCACTTTGTTAGATTTGAACTGAAGGAAAGGTTCCTTGATGGTAAAAGATTGGATATCGCTAACCCTCCTGGTGGAAGTGAGGGCCAACAGAAGAGCTGTTTTCCATGTGAGGAATTTCAACTCAGATTTGTGAATTGGCTCAAATGGGGCTTTCATGAGCTGGCCTATAACCACGTTGAGGAACCAAGATGGTTGAAGTTTTCTCACTAGAGGTAATGCTCAGAACAGACCCTTGATGAACTGTTGGATGATCCTGAAGGACCATAATGATGGCAATGACGTCTCACCGGACCGGAGCGTCGGCATCTAGAGACTGCTGCATGGTGAAGCCTTATGGAGGAATGTACGAATCCAGATCTAGCCAAAGTGAGTAGATACGGAAGAATTTGATCTAGCAAGGAAGAGAAGGGATGAATGCTATTTCGTGGACACCAGAGGCAAAACCGTTTCCTTTTGCATTTGTATGTCTTATTAGTTGACTCTGCTCTTGCTTGGGCAAGGATTTGTCTACAATTTGATGGAATATCTACATTGGCAAACTCATTGTACTCAGGAGCCAGGCTGATAAGTGTAGCGATGTTGGATTGGAATGACGGATCTGGTCCTGATTCATGATGAGCAGTGAGGATATAGGTTGAGTGAAACGTGAGGTTAGTTGGACAGGAGGAGTTCTGTGAACCAGAACAGCCTTGGCCAATGGGAGGCAATAAGTAGAATTTGACATGGTTCTCCTTTCATTTTCCTGAGAATCCATGGTATAAGAGGGATCGTGGGAAAAGCATAAACGTAAATTTCCGAACATCTCAAGTACTGGCATTTCTTCTCTTGTGTGGGGAAGAGGTTTAACCTCAGTTTGCCCTAAAGGTGGAATAGTTTGTCCAGAGTGTGCTGATCTAGTTCCCACTCAAAGCAGGCAATGCTCATTCTGCTTAATGAGTTTGTAAGGCTGTTTTAGACTCCCGGAACTTGTTTGCCTTCAGGGATATGCGTTGTTGGAGTGCTCAGGTCCAGAATTGTTGAGTTTGAGATGATAGCGCCAAGAAACGTGTTCCTCCTTGTTTGTTCAAGTAAAACATGCTGGTGGTATTGTACGTTTCAATGAGGACCGAGGAGGGTTTAATCTTGGGGAGGAAAGCCTTTAATGCCAGGGCGATAGCTCTGCGTTCCAAAAGATTTATGTATAAGTTTCTTTCCTGTGACTGCCATCTTCCACTGACAGTAAGGTCCTGAGGTTGAGCACCCCAGCCTTCTAGGGGTGCATCGGTTGCGATAACATAGTACAGCCAATAAAGGGGAAAAAAAGAGAAAGACCTTTGAAATATTGATTCCAGTGATCACCAGTGCATGGTTCTTGACATGAGAGGGGTTATTGGAACAATGTCCTTGAATGATCCTTGTGTCTGATGCCATTGTTTGTCCAATTCTTCTTGAAGTGGTCTCATCTGAAGACGGCCATTTGGAATGAGGTGGATGCACGAAGAGACATTACAGAGTAGAGATCGGTATGTCCAGAACGAAGTGGACTCTTTTGCGGACCATGTTTTTGCTAGTTGGTGAATCTTTAATTGTGTGTCTTCGGAAAATGAGGCTTTGTTTCGAGTTGTGTCCAAGAATTCCCAGAAGAACGTTAGAGTTTGGGCGGGCTGTAAATGTGATTTTTGATAGTTGATGGTAAGGTCCAGTTTGTCGAAGAGCATGAGGCAGATGGATGTGGCGTTGGACCCTTGGCGATGCGTTATTAGCCAATCACCCAAGTATGGAAATACCGCAATTCTCTGTTGTCAGAGATGGGCAGCTACTGGTGCCAGGCCCTTTGTAAACATTTTACATGCTGATTTTAATCAGAAGGGAAGGATGGTGAACTGCGTGCTGGCTACCTTGAACCTCAGAAACCTGTGGAGTTTCTGGTGGATGGGTACATGAAAAATATGCGCCCTGAACAGGATTTGAGGAGGTGAAAAATTTCCTGGATTGTTACCATGTGCAAAATGAGGCTCCATTCTCCTGACTTCTTGCAAATGAGAAAAAAAAATAGAATAAAATCCAATTCCTCTCTAACCTTTGGGGACTACTTCTATTGCTCCTTATTGTAACATGATGGACAATCTATTGAAGAGCTGTTGGAGGTGAAAAGGACATGGCCCTTTCAAAGGGGTGTTTGGAGGCCCATGGATGATCTCCAGAGTATAACCCCATAAGAACATTAAGTACCCACCCCACTTGTAAGAAGTTATTAAGGACAAATTGATGTGAATGGTGATAAATGTGACCTGCCAATTGTACAGGAGGATGAGGAGGGATAGCCAGCACTCTAAAGGGTCACAGCTTTCCATTGGAATCTTTTCAGAGGAACGGGGGGCAAATTTTCCTCCGTTGGAATCTTTGTACAATGCAGACAATTGCTGCCTGTAAGACTTGGTACAGATGCTGATACAGATGTTGCGATGGTTGATTTTGGGTTCTGTAAGACTGAAAAACTCCTCTGAAATAATAGGTGTCCTTGCCCCAGGCTTCCCGAAAGGGCTGCTTTGGAAATTGTAGAGACCCAAGAGATCTGGAAGTCCTTATCTACTTTAATGGACTGAAGCACTTCCTCAACATGCTTACGGAACACTGAGTCCCCGTTAAAGGGCAAATCCCAAATCTTTGTTTGTACCTCTGAAGGGAAGGAGGTAGAATTGAGCCAACCTTGTCTACTTAGAACTGCTGCTCCTGCAAGCTGTCTGAAACCAGTGTCTGAAATTTCAATGGCACAATCTATGATCTCTGATGAGGTTCTCTCTTCCTCCTGCAAGATCTTACAAGCTTCCAGTTTACTGTCCTCTGGTAACAGGGCGATATATGTTGAAAGGACTAATCACATTGGGCTGTCGTAGCAGGCAAGTATTGCAAGAGAGTTGGCAGCCTTCACTGTGGTGGCAGCAGTCGATGAGAATCACTTGCCAAAGCTGCAACCTTCTTTGCCGGGAGGTGCAGAAAGTGCGTGGAAGGGTTCTTGGAGCATTATTGCACTACCTGTGAAAATACTGAATTTGGTTTTAGTTGGCTGATTAGGCATGCAGGCGAGACCTCAGGGGCTTTATATTTTTGATCTAGTTTTTGAATGGCTGTTGAGGCTGTCGCCTAATATTATTTTCAGGCCTTCTTGCCAAATAAAATCGATGATAGAGATGGATCGAATACATTTTTTGGTGGGTTCCTTAATCCTAAAGGAAGCAATCTACTAGCTTAGATAATAACGGATGATCAAATCTTTTGTAGCTCTTTCCATCAAATTGTAGTTTCAACCTATATCTTCCGGTGGGGAATCTAGGACTGGCAGGCATGGAGTAGGCACTATATATTCGTCCCACTCATTAGGAAGTGATGCAGAGTCTTTAATTTCAGCTTCATCTCCCTCTTCGTTCGTGGAAATTTGATCTTCAGCAGGAGGATCTGTAATAACAGAAGAAACCTGTGGAGTAGACGGGCTGTGATCGGCCTTGATGTAGTTGTAAGTGGTGTTCTAGGTGGAAGAGAATGCTATGGAAAGCTAGGTTGCTGTCCTGCGGTTGTGCCAGCTGGTTCTGGAAATTTACCATAATCTTGTAGCATGTGTTGCAAGTTGTTCACCAGAGACATGGGCATTTGCAACTCGTAATACTGCTCTTTCTCATTGTCATCCTGACATTTGACGCACAACTCAGATGGACTGTGAGCTATACCGATATTCTCCTCTTCCAAATTGTCATCCAGGTGATAGGATGGTGGAAGAGAGGAGATTTTAGTTAGTGATGTGTGAGATGGAAGGATCTATTTAGTAGAGGATATGAACAGGGGTGGAATGATGTAGACAACATAAGCTGCACTGTGGAGTCATTTGTCATTGAGCCCTGCGCAGAAAGCACTGTTGTTGACAGTTCCTTCGTCGACTGCTCTCTAGCTGACCTCGTCGACTATTCCTTCATCAATGGTTCCCTCGTCGAGGGCTCTCTCGACGTTTTTCTTGTCAACTGTTCCTTCGTCAATGTCTCCGTTGTTGGCGGTTTCCTTGCGTTTGTCAACGATTCTCCCGTCGACTGTTCCTTGGTGGAGAATTCCATTGTCGATGGGACTTTCTTCAACAAGTCCTTATTTGATCTCATCAACGGGGCTTTCGTTGTGCCCTTCATCAGCGAATCCTTAGTAGATTTATCCAAAAGTCAGGACTTGAGATCTTGAAGCCTGCGGTGAGGACAGTTTTTGTAGTCTACAGGAGAAGTTGTGAGGCTCCTTTGGATGGAGCCTGTTTATGGGAATGAGATGTTTGGTCTGAGCGAACCATGTCAGCAGTAAGTTTTCCTTTTTCTGAGGAAGATGGGGTTTCTTCAGAGTTGTGCAGTGTTGAGGTATGGCAAAATTTTTTCACAAAAACAGTTGATGGACAGAATGCAGAACAATGTCATACATTCACCCCAGTACAGAGATCCAACGTATTTTTGCTCACCACACCACCCCAATTCAGACATGGCCATATGCAAATCAGCCTTGACCCTGTGCCTCATGGGAACAGTCCAGCCCGAACTGCCAAGTCATGTCTTACTTGGACCGGAATCAAGGTAAGCAAAATAACGATGGATTAAACCCAGATCTGTGACTGGGGGTGAATGTTTTGCCATTGTGCAACATTCCGTCCATCATCTTGTTTGTTTAACATTTTTTCACATCCTTGTGAGGGGATGGTGAAGTCTTTCACTACATCTAGACCTCTTCTTAGATAACACAGATTTTGAAGAACCCTCACTGTCCTCTTCTGAAAGAGGATAGTTCTTAGTTTTAAGTCTCTGGAGCCCCAAAAGTAACCTGCCTTCCCTAACTTTAAATGTTTTGTGGGAAAAGGTGTAGCAAATTTTGCAATCCCTCACCTTAAGCTTGGATCAAGGCGGGGGATGTGGCTTAGCCGGCTGCAAGATAGCCACACTCTGAGTGGGCTCTGCCGGCCAAGCCGAGAATCCGCCAGCAATACTGCGGACATCTGCGGTGCTGTCTCCCAGCACCACGCTATTATAACTCCCCTCACTCTGGGGCGCCGATTGATCCTATTCTGGGCCCTCGACGGAGCCGGCACACCGAGATTTGCTGCTGAGACTGGGTGAAGCGTCTGGGCCCTCCTGCCGGCGTGTGACTGGTGACTGGCCCGTGCCGTGGCAGCGCTGCTGTCCCGCTGCCTCATTTGAGCGGATCCCCTGAGGCCGGACCACCACACCGGAGCCGGCCTGCTGCCCTGCCCCTCCGGACCTAGTGAGTCGCGTTGCTGTGTGGGCATCTTGCGGCGGGGTAGGGAGGGGGCGTGTATGCACGCACCGTAGTGCCGCTCCCGGGCCCTTGCTCCACGCGAGCACCATTTTCCTATCCCTGGCGCCTGCTGCCTCGGCCTGTTTGATCTGGGCCCCACGATGCGGGCGGCGTGTCCCCCGTAACACTTCATAATAAAGTGCTCACGCCTGGTCTAACCAAGTGGGGAATAGATTTTTTCAATTATGTAATGTCTCAGAAGTATCTGAACATACTTGCTGGTTCCATTAATGCGCCAGCTACATTGTTCAACTTTGCAGACGAAATGAGGTGGGTGATTTTGGAACGTCCACATATCCCGAAACATGTGACTGATGTATCAAGGTTCCTTTTCGTCAAGGAGCAGAAATGGATTTTCAAGCTGAAAACAGACACAGCAGGTCTGAATGATAACATTCCGTGGGTATCCATATAATCCAAAGTTGAACAATGTAGCTGGCGCATTAATGGAACCAGCAAGTATGTTCAGATACTTCTGAGACATTACATCATTGAAAAAATCTATTCCCCACTTGGTTAGACCAGGCGCGAGCACTTTATTATGCACACACTCATTTTGTCTGATATGCTGACATACAACCTCAGATTTTGCATTCCTCCTACTTCAGGATTAGTAGGTGGAGAAAGTATAGACATCCTGCTGATTTACCATCTACGTTATGTGTAACCAACCTAGTGGGTTATTCAGGACATTGATTGAAAATAGAGCGGTGTTTCCCACTCCCCGGTGTGATTTCCGAAATGCATCAAGGCTTTATAAACCTAGTGAAATCATGATTATAGTGGGCACCTATTTTCACCATACATTTCTTAGACACTCACTCGGTCCACCTGCTCATTTGACGTTGCTGTGGGCCAACACGATTGGTTGTGCACGGCTTGGCATCTCGCGCGGTGCCGCAGTGCGTAACATGAGGAGTTTTGTTTGCTAGCGCACCCTTCTTTTGCGGCGCTACTGTGATTTGAACCAGTGCTGTCCCTGCAGTCATGTGTACCTAATGCTCATGCGCAGTAGAGTGAGGACTCTTGCATGCGCTGTAACCGTCTCGCGCTCGCTCTTTCATGTCATTGAGCGTCCCGACTCAGCGCATGCGCTTACAGACTTGTTCAACATAAACCAATAGACGCCCGCGGTGAGCCGTAATTACTAACTACCGCGTAACGATCCATCATAACAAACGCATCTTGGATTGGCTGAGTTGTCAACTAGGGTCAATTATCCAATTACCATCAGTACATAAGGAAGTGCCTCGCCTGCCGTCGGTACCTCCCTCACTGCTCGAGGACGGGAACGAGGTACCGACGGACAGGTAAGAGGCCCCCATTTGGATGCTGTGTGTTGAGTGTGTTGAGTGCCTATATACCTGCCCAACAGTTGGGTTATAATTACCGCATGTCCAAGCTCTAAGTTAAACACCTAAAAGAACGCCTAATATTTAAACAGCTTCCATATACTATTGGCACCAGATTCATTTAAGACAGACATGAGATGTATTTATGTTTCCCATGATCCAGTCCCTTTACATTAATAAACAGCACTTAGGTGTTTGAGCTCTGAGTTAAATACCTAAGAGTACGCTTTATATTGAAACAGACTCTTTTTACTATTGGTGCTAGATTCATTAAAGACAGAAATGAGATGCATTCATGTTTCCCAGGATCTAGTCCCTTACATTAATAAACAATATTGGTTAATAGACATAGCACCTAAATAACCATATTAGCAGTAACTGATAAACTGTTGGATTTTACTACCATTGAATACAAGTTAATTACATCATGCTAATTGCCAGCCTAATGATCAGCCATGGTGTTGAGCACCATGTTTTAAATTTTGTTGTTTAAGGTTTCTTTGATTTTAGAATTTATAAAGACTAAACATTTGATACAAGGAGGATGAGACATTCACCTCCTATATCTGTTTTGTCCACGAATAGAGCAGGGCCTCCATCGCCGAGCAGTTGCCGGTTGAGGTGAGGCACACTCCCACAGAAAGCTGGGTGAGTACTAACATAATGTAAAAAATTCATTTAGATGCCAGAATAAGTTACAATAATGAACTGGCATAGTCGATTATAAACTTATAATCCACTTCTTTTGACTTGTTTGATTCTGTAAACTCCTAGTTGTCTTTTCACTTGATTCAGTTTCACCCTGGCACTTATAACAGCTTTTTTGTGTTTCAGGAAAGAAGGAAACGGTCTCACCTACACATACATGAGAATCATGTCGGGTAGGGTGGTAATACACCACTGATTTCTTTTCTTATCTTGTGCAAATCACAGTGTATATCTTCACATTTTGATTGCTTTCCTTGCAGTAGCATTTTTTCAACTAATTTTAGGTCCTGAAGAAAGCCGGGCACAGCTGCCTCACGGCTGAAACATGTCGACCTCACTACTCACCAGGAGATAGTAAATTTGTTTTACACTATCAGGCGATCGATTTTTATCCTATGACATGCGGACAATACCCAATAAACTTTATTTTTTGTCCCCATAGCCATTTTTAACTTCACTTATATCTCACGAGCACTGCACTCCATCAACTGTATCCTGCCTGCAATAACTGCTTTGGCTTAGAATAGTGAGAGCATTTAGCCGAGCACACACCTACGTCAGCCGCAACGCGGCATAAGGTTGTGCCTGACCTTTCCTCTCTTAGTCTTCCATATGACGATGCTCCGCCAAGTGGGTGGGCTGATGGAGACTTTTCTCTAGCCTAACAGTAGGCGGGTTGAATGCATCTGGTGAAAGTTTGCTGGGAGTCTTTCAGATCATCCGTCATGATAATGGACTGACTTTCTCTTGTTTTTGGTTACAGGTTCTATTTTATGACCTAGTCTGTACTGTATTGATTGCTGTCGTCTCAAGCAGATCTGGCTACCACTCTGTACATGTTCCCATCCGATACTCACCTTCCTGGCATAGCTTTATGACAGCCGCCACGCTCTGGACTTGGAATGTCCGCGGTCTCAGTGATCATCGGAAGGCCTGCCTTGTACATGCACACCTCATTCGCCATATGGTTGACATCTGTTTCCTTCAAGAAACTCACTTAATAACCGCCACTGCCTCCAGACTTCACTCCAGTCATTGGGACGAGATTCACTCCTCCTTATAGTCCTGCTAGTCCCGCGGGGTGTCCATCCTCTTACGCCGAGGGCTTCCCTGGCATACCACTAAGGCTATTGCGGATCCTGAGGGGCGCTTCGTCATCCTACTTGGCACCCTCTTGGCTTGTCCCTTGATCCTCACAGCGATCTATGGCCCTAACTCTTACAACCCTGACTTCTTTGCGCAGGTAAGGTGACACATCTCTTCCCTGGGTCCTGCTGCCCTACTGTGGGGGGGGGTGACATCAACATTACGCCTTCGGCTACTCTAGATCGCTCTGGACCCCACGCCCTACATCCGCGCTCCACATCCCTCTTGCATTCTATCTTAGCTGACAACTCCATGCTTGATGTGTGGCGCCACACTCACCCGGAAGCATGCAAGGGCACATGCTTTACGGGCTCTTTGGGCTGCTGGTCCCGCTTGGACCTCTGGATCACCATACAAGAAGCTTTTGCATGGGTCACCTCTGTCGAGCATATGGTGTGTACTCTCTCTGATCATGCTCCCGTTAGCCTCAGCTTGCTTCCCCCACACACCCCGCAGCGCATGTTTGCCTGGCGACTGCCCCCCAATGCGCTCCACGACTTGGTGTTCCGCGCCGAGATTCAAACTGCCATAGAGAATTATTTTGAACTTAACGCTGGCTACGTGGACTCCCCTTCTACACTCTGGGAGGGCTTCAAGGTAGTGGTTCGGGGCGAATCCATCTCCAAGCAGTCCGGTGTACTGCGCTCCATTTGGGGTGTCCTAGAGCGCCTGGAGGGAGAAATCAAGGCTCTCGCTTCTTTGCACTCTCTCAGCCCTGATCCCAACACTCTAGTGAAGCTTCGATGCAAACCTTCCGAATTTGAACAGGAGGCCGACAGAGAACTCTCCTTTTTGGGTAGGGAAGCGAAGGCACCCCACTATGGCGAAGGTGATCGCCCAGGTAAGACTTTAGCCCATCTCCTACAACGGCCTCACCCCGCCTCTTATATCACAGCGCTCCAGGACGAGGGCCCAGATTGCACTACCTCTCCTACTGAGGTGTTTTCAAGGGTCACCCCCTTTTATAGTCAACTCTACACAGCAGGGATCGCTCCTTTGCGTGACATCCTTGACCAATATTTCGACACTCTTGAGCTTCTTTGGCTGAGCAACGGCCATCGGGAATACCTTGGTGAGCCTTTTTCTGAGGACGAGATTCTGGCAGCCATTAATAGCCTGCCCAGGGACAAGGCACCTGGCTCTGATGGTCTGCCAGCGTCCTTCTACAAGACATTCGCGCCCATCCTCATTCCGCACCTCACCGCTATGTACAATGACTCCTTTAAGTCTGGCCACTTCCTCCCATCACTTCGCGAGGCCCTGCTAACATTGCTCCTGAAGCCGGACAAGTCTCCCGATCTTCTGGACTTATATCGCCCCTATCTCTTATCAACACCGATAATAAGATTTTCGCTAAGCTTTTGACTTCCAGCCTTCTGCCCCTCATGCCCATGATTGCTCGCCCGGACAAGTCCAGTTTTATCCCCGGGCATGCAACGCCACATAACCCCTGCACGATATTTGCTGTACTCCACCAGATCAACCTTGCTCTTCCGGCCGTGGCTGCTCTTTTAGACACCACAAGGCCTTTGACACTTTCGAGTGGCCCTTCCTTTTTCACCTTCTCCCCCGCCCATGCTTTAGCCCGGTTTTTCTGCGCAAAGTCCATCTCCTCTACACTCTCCCTATTGCTCGCCTTCGGATCAACGCCCAGATTTCGGAGCCTATTCCTGTCTCAAGGGGTATGAGGCAGGGGTGTCCACTTTCGCCCATGCTTTTTGCTGTGGCTATGGAGCCCCTCGCCGCTAGGCTCCGGCAGCATCACACTCAGCGAGGTCTTGGCTTTGCGGCCCGAGCCCTGGTCGTCTCCATGTACGCGGACGATGTCACGCTCTACGTCCGCCACCCTCAAGAGAATCTCGGCCCCATGGTCCGCGAGGTGGTGTGCTTCGGGGGTCTATCCGGCATCCAGGTCAATTGGCGCAAGTCTATTCTCTTTCCTTTGACAGATGCCACTGTCCCCTTCACTCCGGACTATCCGTTCGTGTGGGCATCAGGGCCCACCAGATATCTTTTAGTCTGGCTCAACAGGAGCGTGGACAAACTCAGGAAGGCGAATTTCGGTTAGAGACCAAAATACCCCTCTGGCGGCATTTACCTCTATCCCTGGAGGGGCGCATTGCCATCGCCAAGATGGTGGCGCTCCTGAAATTTTTATATTTGTTCCTGAATGTCCCCGTTCCTCTCACAGCTAATTTTTTCCGTACACACCGCTCCCTCATCATCTCTCTTGTCTGGGCTAGGTGTCAGCCTAGAATTGCATATAATACTCTCACGCTCCCACTTACGTGCGGCGGGATGGGTGCCCCAGACTTCAAATTATACACCCTCAGCGCCCCTGCCAGGTTCCTTCACTTCTGGCTGCATCCGACGCCATTTCAGCCACACATGGCGGTGGAAGCCAACCTTGCGGCCCCCTCACCCCTCCAAACCGCTATTCTCATCCCTGCAAAACCACCGCGTGGAGAGATCGACAGGGTGGAGACCCTGCGCTGGGCTTGGGACGGTCTTCGTAGATATTCTGGCTCCAGCTTGCTCTCCGCCGGCGCCATTGCATACAACCCGGCATTTCCCTCACTGCACACGGCCTGGATGGTAAAACGTGCGGCTGGCCTAGGACTGATTACATTATCGAACCTCTACCCCAATGGCGATTTCTTTTCGCTCCTGGCCGAGTCTGGCCCAATAGAAACATTGCTCTATTATCAACTTAGAGCGTCCTGCCTGGAGCTGCACCCCACTTTCCCGCTGTCCCCTCCTTCGATGGCTGCCCTCGACCTGGCATACACTTCTACCTCCCCCCGCAAACTGGTCTCAAGACTTTATGCCACCATGTTAGCGGCATCCAAAATATCTGCTGATCGCGCTCGCGTTGCCTGGAGCGAGGATCTGGGTGTTGATCTTTCTCAGGAGGACTGGCTGTACCAAACGTTTATCTCCCAATTACCACCTGCGCCTCATGCATTTTAAATATTTGCACAGACTATCGCTCCCCTGCTCAGCTGTACAGAATAGGTCTTACCTTCAGTGATGGATGTCTCCGGTGCTTGCTCCCTGCGGCGGACGTCTGTCATCTTGCTTGGCTGTGCCCCAAGGTTTCTCCATATTGGCGTGACTTATGCATGTGGCCAGGGGGTAAAAAAAACGACTAAAACCGGAGATTTTGTTACACAGAAGGGACCCAGGGTCGCTTCCAAAGGGGATGATATTCTTTTGTCATTTTTTTCCCCCCTCTCCCGGGGACAGATCGGCTTTGTTTTTTGGCCTTTCTGAGCCCAGGATCGGCAGAAAGCCCCACTAGACCCAGTGATATTGACTAAAAGTGCATGGGGCAAGGATCAACCATTTGTTTTATACTTGTGGCAGTTTTCTGCGGATCGGCCCCTTTGCAGGCGTGGAAAACCTACTAGAACCTGGCATTTTTTCTAAATGGAAGCAACCCCTTGGGCAAGTGTTTCATTTCCAAATGGGGGCATTTTGTATCGGCCATGCTTTTTGAGTCTTCCTGTGAACAGGATTATGACTCAGCATCTGAGGCAGAGGAGAGAGTTGAATATTCTGGCAGTGAATTTTCTCTCCGAGAGGAATCATCAAATGATGAAGCCACTTTTAGTGCAAATGAAGTGCCTGTTTTAGAGGAGGACATTGATGTGCCGATAGTGCAGCAAGAGGCATCTGGACTGCAGCTGGGGCTGCACGGCTTCCCATTGGAAGAGCTGACCTCTGGGTTGCCCCAAGCATGGTGAGCCGACATTGCCTGACTTTACTGGTGTCCCAGGGTGTAGAGTGAATACTGAAAACTTTTTGCCTATACATTTTTTTCAGTTGTTTACGGACAATGTATTTTTGGCGGAAATTGTTGAGCAGACTAATTTGTATGCTGAATAGTATTTGAGGGACAACAGTGCCAGACTTAGGCCCCACTCTAGAGCTACCAGGTGGACTCCCACAAATCTGGAATAGTTGGAGAAGTTCTTGGGTTAGTTTTTTTTGATGCGCTTGATAGGGAAGCCATTGGTGTCTTCATATTGGTCTACTAGTCCTATGATGCCAACGGCTATATATCCGACATACATGAGTTGTGATCTGTATTTGCTTCTGCTTCGGATGCTGTGTTTTGTTGATAATGGTTTAGCGTTGCCACAAGGTTACCTGGATTGCGACCGTCTTTTTAAGAATTGGCCTGTCAATGACCACTTTCTAGATATATCTGTGGATGAGTTTTTGGTCTTGTTCAAGGGCCACTTGGTTATTAGGCAGTACATTCCTAGCAAGAGGGCATGCAATGGAATTAAGATATACATGATGTGTGACAGTAGGACTGGATATGTCTATAATTTGAGCTGTGTACAGAAGTAGGGATTCCAGGATTGACTCCCCTGGTCATACGTCCACTTTCGGATTGAGTGAGAAAATTGTGTGGGAACTGGTAGAGAACCTTTTAACAAAGGTCACCATTTATACGTAGATAACTGGTGTGCAGTTGTTCAGGGAATTGTTCAAAGTGGGCACTTCGCTTTAACCGTAAAGGTTCCCCAAAAGAACTTGTTTGTCAAACGCTTGAGTGGAGACAGTGCGTTGCGTTGTGAAGAACTTCTAGCTGTGAAGTTTGCAGACAGGAGAGATGTCTACATGCCGACTACCACCCATGATGAAAGTACTTCACCTGTGACTCTTTGGGGTCGGGTTGCTGAAGTGCGCAAACCTGTGTGCATGTTAGAGTATAATAGGCACATGGGTGGTGTTGACAAGAGTAGATCAAAGGTTGGAACCTTACGCTGCTCTTCGTAAGGCTTACATTTGGGATAACAAGTTGGCTATCCGTCTTTTCCACGTGGAACCTTTAATGCTTTTGTTGTATTCCAGGATTCATGTCCTGAGTCAAAGATGACTTTTGCTAAGTTTCAGGAGTCTGTAATAGGCTTACACTTGGTATAAGAAGTTGGCTTACAATCTTTTCCACTTGGCAACTTTTTATGCTTTTATTGCATTTAAGGATTGTTCTCCTGAGTCAACGATGACGTTTGTTAAGTTTTAGGAGTCTGTGATAGGCAGCCTTGTTGTAGTGGAACAGGCAGGTATTCCTGGAGTTGGAGTGGTGGAGGATGTGGCTAGATTAAAAGATCACCACTTTCCTGATCACATTCCTTCCACGCCCACATAAACATTCCCAGTAGGAGATATAGAGTCTTTTGGCGAAGAGGTACACGGAAGGAGACTCGTACGTGTTGCCCCGAGTGTCCTTCTAACCCTGCACTGTGTGCCTGCTTGTTTTAGAATGTACCATGTAAGGGATCTATCATTTTACTCTGGAGATTGAGGAGAACGCTGGGTTGTAGGACCTTTGTGCCGGCGTGGTGATCCTAGACAGAAATGTGAGGAAAATTTGTGTTTATTAAGCTAAATTTGAAGTTTGCAGAGGATTCTGTGTAAGAAAACGTTGGGGGATCCATGCAAGCCATACATCCTTGGACTCCTCCGGCTGTCAAGTTTCCAGAAATGTCTGTGTTGGGTAGGTTTCCTTAGAGGGACGCCGAGCCCGGGACCACAAACCCAGGTGACCCCCCCTGCAAATCCAGGTCGCTTTGTGATAGGTATTTTGATTTCTCCACAATACGTTTTGTGCCCTTTCCTGCCACGTTTACTTAGCTCACCCACACATCTGAGGTACCATTTTTATCGGGAGACCTGTGTAACGCTGGTTGGTAGGAAATGTATGTCAAGGCGGTGATCCCGCATATTTCCCACACAGAAATGTGAGAAAAATGTATCTTTTCAGCTACATTTGAGGTTTGCAGGGGAGTCTGGGTAGGAAAACGGGGGATTCATGCAAGCTATACCTCCCTAGACTCGCCCGGCTGTCTAGTTTTCAGAAATGTCTGGGTTAGGTAGGTTTCCCTAGATAGCTACCGAGCCCACAACCAAAATCGCAAGAGACCCCCTTGGCAAACCAGGTCAATTTGAGATAGGTATTTTTGATGTCTCCACAATAAGTGTTGGGCCCGTCGCTGCTGCGGGTACTTGGCCCACCCACACAAGTGAGGTATCATTTTTATTGGGAGACTTGGGGAAAAGCTGGGTGGGTGGAAGTTTGTTCCTTCTAGCAGATTACAGAACTTGCCATCACTGAAATGTGAGGAAAATGTAAACCTCAAACTTTGCCACAAAAAAACAGAAGGAATTCTGGGTAACAGAATCTGGTAATAGCCACACAAGTCACCCCATCTTGGATTCCCCCTGGATGTCTAGTTTTAAAACATATATAGGTTTGATGGATTTCCCTAGGTGACAGCTGAGCTAGGGTCCAAAATCCACAGCTAAGCACACTGCAAAAAAGGGTCAGTTTTCATTGGAAAAATGTTGTGCGTCCACGTTGTGTTTTGGGCTGTTTCCTATTGCTGGTACTAGGCCTACCCACACAAGTGAGGTACCATTTTTATCGGGAAACTTTGGGGAACACAGAATAGTAGAACAAGTGTTATTGCCAATTGACTTTCCTTGCACTTCTGCCTTCCAGATGTAAGACAATGTATAGAAAATAAGTCATTTTGAAAAATGTCCTCTAATTTACATGCATTTATGGGCACCCACAATTTCGAAGACGTGCAAATAACCACTGCTTCTAAACTCTATATTTTGTTCCCATTTTGGAAATATAAAGGTTTCCTGGATACTATTTTTCACTCTTTATATTTCACAAAATGAATTGCTATATATCCGGTACACAATGAAAAACCATTGCAAGACGCAGCTCAGTTATTGGCTCTGGGTTTTTTGGTGAACCAACAAGTATCCTCGCAACCAGAGGGTCAAGCGGATGTAACGGTATATTGCTTCAAAAAAATCTATCATACTTAGAAGAACTTACAGGTTAAAACGTTGGCACAAATTGCTGTTTTTTTCAACTCAATTTCAATATTTTTTTATTTTCAACTGTTAGTTTCTATAAAAAACCTTGCAGGATCTACACAAATTATTTACAACAAGGGGTGGTGATGGACAGAGTCTCTGAATTAAGCAGAGTACTCTCACCCAGTCAAGAGATCAGGGCTAGATCCAACACCGTTTTTTAGCTCATTGCACCATCCCAGTTTCAGAACCTGGCTGTATGCAAATTAGTCTGTCCCTGGCCCAGTGCATTATGGGAACAGGGCAGACCAGACTACAAAAGCCAATTCTTACACTGGGAAGGAAACAAGCTTCCGGGGATCTACACAAATGACATCTTTCTAAATACAGAATTTTTTCTACTTTTCAGAAATGTATAGCTTTCCGGGATCCATTATTGCTTTCCCACCCACATCTACCACTAACTGTAAGGAGGTTGAAAGCACAAAAAATAGCAAAAATAGGCTAAGTCCCTGTAAAATGCCAAAGAGGTGTAGGAAATTTTGGTTTTCTGATAAGTCTGCCTGTTCCTGAAAGCTGGGAAGATAGTTATTTCAGCACCACAAACCCTTTGTTGATACCATTTGCAGGGAAAAACAGATGCTTTCTTCTGCGGCACTTTTTCCCCATTTATTTAAATAAAAAAAAGTGTTGCTGTATTTTGGCTGATTTCTGGGTCCCCTCCAGGGGAATCCTCAAACCCTGGCTACCTTAGAATCCTCTGGGTTGGAAAAAAAGGACGCAAATTTGACATGGATACCTTATGTGGACAAAAGGTTACAGAGGCTTAAGCATGAACTACCCCAAATAGTCCCCCAGAAAAAGGGTCAGCACAGTGTGTGTGGAGTGGGGTGAGCTCCTAAGAATGAAGGGTGTAAAATAATCTAAAAAATGGCTGCTGCAAACAATCCTCCAAGAAGTGAAGGCAATTAAAATAGCACAAAGAGAGCAGACAGCCATTTCTACCCAACTTACTGAGGGTGATGCTCTTGATAATGAAATAGAGGTTTTAAGTGTGGTTTATGGAGGCACCGATTAGCAGCTCACACTTCTTTAGACTATTGTGCAAGAAAAAAGTGAAAAAACAGAAAACCGGTGTAAAGCCTTAGAACAAAAATACAAATACCTTGGTCTAAGGAATAATTTATGAGGTCTCCTAACATATGTATGATTAAGTGGAATATTTAGGCAAATGTACAGGGGGCTAACTACTGGAAGAGTAGTAAAAGAAAAGATGGTGTGGGAGGATGCAGAGAGTCGAGAGCACAGACTTCCCATATTTTCATACAGAAAGCCTAACATCATATTCAGTGACTTTCTCAGTGAACAGGAGGGTTAGAAATATTCACATTCGACCCCCTGCCCCCCCCCAAAAAAAACTTCACAAGTGCCTTCCCATACAATGGTAGAGAGATGGAGCAAAAATCTTTGTTGGGGGAAAAAAAGTCTGCAGGAGCAAACATCAGGTTATAAGTTAATATGAACAATTGTTGAGGAAGGCAACCCAGGATAAAATTATTAAGGTTTAATGTAAACATTAATAAAAGAAATGTGGCTGAAGCTTTGTAGTAAAATAACAAGTGGTGATGATTCAGTAAACCTATATCCCAAGAAAAGGAAAGACTATTACATTTCTTAAGGGTTTGTAGAGTGCTTCTCGTCTCCAATTAGGGTATACAGGTGCTGGCAGGGTACAGTTGATTAGCTGTATAGCCAGGTCTTTAGGGACTGTCGGAACTCTGGAGGAGATGGAGCGGTCTGGAAATGAAAGGGTAACTAGTTCAATGCCTTTCTCTGCTAGGTAGAACGAGCGACCTTTGCATCTGCTATGTCAGATGTGGGGTAAGAGTTAGAGAAAGGGAAGTGGAGCGGGGGTGTCTGGTGGGCAGATAGCAGTTCAGGCGATAGTTCAAGGAGGTAGGTCAGCAATTGTACAGGGCCTTGAATTCATGGTTCAGGAGTTTAAACTGGCATCTTTTCTGCACAGGAATCTAGTGTAGTTCTCTGAGGTAGGGGGTGATATCGGTTTTCTAGGGCAATCCAGGCAAGTCTGGCTGCTATGGGGTATATGGTTTGGAGTCATCGGAGGAGACAAGTTGCGACCCCTGCGTAGAGTGTTGCTTTAGTCCCGTCTGCTGGAGATGAGGACCTGGGTGATGTGCGTCTTGAGCGTTGTGGTAGCCGTTTGAATATCTTACAAAGTATGTTCAGCATGAAGAAGCAGGAGGAGACAGTTGCCCTGGTTGTCCAGAATGATGCCTAGATTGCTAGCATGGTCAATTGGGGTAGGAGTAGGTCACAGTTTGGAGGGTCACCAGGATACATCCCATAGTGAACTTTTGATTCTGAAGATCAGTACCTCTGTCTTGTCCATGATGAGCTTCAGGCCGTTGTCCCTCATCCAGTTGGAAAAGTCTGTCGTGCAGTTGTGAAAGTTGGTTTTGGTGGTGTCTTTAGAGAGGATAAGTTGTGGATCATCAGCATAGGATATGATGTGGAGTACATGAGTTTTGATAATGCTGGCCAGAGGGGTCATACGTGTTGAAGAGAGTGGGGCTGAGCGAGGATCCTTGGGGTACTCTTGCGTTCAGAGGTAAAGGGGGGGGGCAGACCTTTTGTGTTCTTACAGTAAGAAAAAGAGGCATTCTATCTGAAAGGGGCTCCTTGGATGCCTAGGTTGTGCAGCCTTGTGCTTCATTGTCAGTTACGGTTAGGCTGTCCTTGTTTAGGTTTAAAGCTATAATTGATAAAACCCCACCGAATAGGAAATCACCCTCACCAGTGTAAAGCACAAGTTACTTAACTTTGGTAACGATATATCTGTAAGAAACAGTAGTTAGTGTTAGATTCCTTACCTTTTGCGTAGCAGTACCCCTGAGCGTCGGTAGGCGTCGTCTGCGGCTCCGCGTCCGTCATCGGCGTCGTGATCGCCGGGATGACGTCGTCGGAGCACTTAGACGCCGCCCTCGCGCGCTGACGTAGGTTCTTGTACATAGCTTTCCACGCCAGGAACGCAGAGCCATGCCAGAGATCGACACTGGTGCCATGAAACTAGAGCCCTCAAAGGGAGATACCTTAACCCTAGATATCGGTTCGCAGAACGGGGAGGCTAGGTGGGGCGGTAAGTAATCTAACACTAACTACTGTTTCTTACAGCTATATCGTTACCAAAGGTAAGTAACTTGTGCATCTGAAAGAAACAGGTTAGTGTTCGATTCCTTACCTTAGAATAGATACCCCAGCAATACCAACCCCGGAGGTGGGTCTGCGAACCAAGATCTCACCAGAAAGTCCTGGTGAACGGAACAGCCGAAAAAGCCATCTCTCCGTACTTGGCTGTCCAGGTAGTAGAGTCTAGCAAACGTGTGCAGCGAAGCCCACGTAGCTGCCCGACAGATGTCCTGCAAGGGGACTCCTCGACCCAAGGCAGCAGTAGCCGCCGTGGCCTGAGTGGAATGGGCCCTCAGCCCAACAGGAGGCTCCTTTTTTGCCAAGGAGTAACAGACCTTGATGCACAACATGACTCACTGAGAGATGGTTCGCTTGTGCACCGCCCGGCCCTTCTTAGCGCCCACGTAACCAACAAAGAGCTGGTCATCCACCCGGAACTGGCGTGTGCGGTCTAGATAAAAGGAGAGCGCACGTTTTGGGTTCAGACGGTGGAGCCTCTCTTCCTCTTTCGAGGGATGCGGAGGCGGAAAGAAGGTGGGCAAGGTGATGGACTGCCCGATATGAAAGGCTGTAACCACCTTGGGCAGGGAAGAAGGATGAGTTCTCAAGACAACTTTGTCCGGGATGGACAGAGAGGAAAGGAGATTTAGAAGATAGAGCCTGGAGCTCACTCACTCTCCTGGCAGATGTGATAGCAACCAGGAATGCAGTCTTAAGAGTCAGAAGACGAAGAGGGCAATTGTGAAGTGGCTCGAAAGGAGCACACATCAAATAGGTTAGAACAAGGTTCAAGTTCCACTGAGGAATCACGAAAGGAGCAGGGGGAAACATGTGTGTGATGCCTTTCAAGAACCTATTTACAACAGGGGACTTGAAAAGAGAAGGCTAATCAGGAAGCCTCAAGAAGGCTGAAATGGCAGCGAGGTAGCCTTTGATAGTGCCCAGAGCAGAGCCCTGCTGGGCAAGAGAAAGAGGAGAACCTCTGAAAGGGGGGGCAGAAAGTGGATCCACAGCCTTTGCTGTGCACCATGCCACAAATTTGTTCCACCTACAGGCGTATACCGATTTTGTGGAGGGATGCCTGGCTGCCAGAATCACATCACAGACTTCAGAAGGCAAGTCAAATGGCCTCAACTGTCGCCGCTCAATCTCCACGCATGTAGGTGGGGACTGGACAGGTTCGGGTGGAGGACCGTCCCCTGCTGCGACAGAAGGTCCTCCTGAAGAGGCAGACGAATCGGGGGATTGACTGACATGCTGAGCAGCTCGGGATACCAGTATCTTTGTGCCCAGTCCGGAGCCAAAAGGATGACTTGGGCCTGGTTGCGCCGGATCTTCTTCAGCACTCTGGGCAGAAGTGGTATAGGCGGAAAGGCGTACAACAGACCGCAGCTCCACTCGCGACAAAAAGCTTCTCCGAGCGAGTGCCGCCTTGGAAATTCCAACGCCCAGAACTGTATACATTGGGCGTTCTCTTCTGTGGTGAATAGATCTAACCAAGGCTCTCCCCACTGCTGAAAGAGGCCTTGCGCCAAGTCCGAGTTCAGACGTCATTCGTGAATCATCATGCACCGGTGGCTAAGTTCATCCGCCCTGGCGTTCAGGGAACCTGCCAGGTGTTGAACCACCAGGATGATGCCATGGCGTTCCAGCCATTGCCAGAGGCACAGAGCCTCCTGAAAAAAGGGTCCACGACCCCACCCCGCCCTGCCCTGTTTTTTGCAGTACCACATGGCGGTGGTGTTGTCCGTGAACACCTGCACTACACTTCCCCGGACAAAGAGAAGGAATGCCTTCAGTGCAAGCCGGATCGCCCGAAGCTCCAGAAGGTTGATGTGGAGCGGGGACTCCGCCGGAGACCAGAGGCCTCTGATCTCCGCCTCTCCCATGTGGCCCCCCCAGCCCCGGAGGGGCGCATCCGTCACAACTACGTGCCGCTGACCCAATCACGGTCCGTGAGCCACCACTGCAGCTGTCTTGCAGTGCCCTCCGAGATCCGGACGTGGTCAGACAGGTTGCCCTAATGCTGGGCCCACTGAAACTTCAGGTCCCACTGCAGAGCCCGCATCCGCCACCTGGCGTGATGCACCAGAAGGATACAGGAGGCCATCAGCCCCAGAAGCCGCAGCGTCAAACTGACTGAGACTCGGGATAAAGGCTGAAAGATCGGAATCAGAGCCTGAATATCCTGAACCCGCTGTTCGGGAGGATAAACCTGAACCTGCACCGAGTCCAGACCTGCTTCGATGAAAAGGAGCTTCTGAGAGGGGCACAGGTGTGACTTCGGCACATTGATGGATAACCCCAGCAGGTGCAAGAGGTCGGCCGTAGTCTGGAGGTGGCTGACGACTGTCTGGGGCGAGCCCGTCTTCAACAACCAGTCGTCGAGTTAGGGGAAGACTGAGACCGCTGTCTGTGCAGATGAGCTGCGACCACCGCCATCACTTTCGTGAACACCCGAGGGGCGCTGGTAAGGCCAAAGAGGAGCACGGTAAACTGAAAGTGCTTGTGGCCTACCGTGAACCGCAGGTAACGACGGTGGGCCGGCAGGACGGGGATATGGGAATATGCGTCCTGCAAGTCCAACGCTACCATCCAGTCTCCGGGGTCCACGGCAGCTAGGACCTGAGCTAAAGTCAGCATCTTGAACTTCTCCTTCCGGAGGAAACCGTTAACACTCCGGAGGTCCAAGATAGGGCGTAGGCCTTCTTTGCCCTTCTTGGGTACCAGAAAGTAGTGGGAGTAGCAACCACACCCTATTTCTGGCCCAGGAAGGCGCTCAACGGCCCCCTTGGCCAAGAGGGCCGTAACTTCCTCCTGCAAAAGTTGCAAGTGATCCCCCGACATGCTGTGGTACTGCGGTGGCATGGCTGGAGGGGTCACCTCAAGGGGGAGGGAGTAGCCCCTTCAGACGATTTGCCGCACCCACCTGTCCGATGTGATGGTACGCCAGTGGAGGAGGTGATGGCGAACCCTGCCCTCCACTGGCATCGAATAGGCCTGAAAGCTCAGACTAGGAGGGTTTTGAGGCAGATGCTGCGGGGGCGGATGTGGACTGACCATGCCGTTGTTCCCCGGCACCGCCATGGCGGTAACCGCGACCGCGTTGAGGTTCGTTCTGCAGCCTGTGGCTAGCTGGACGTATGGGAGCACCCCTTCCTTGGCCAAGGAAGGGGCGAAAGGCGGACCTTTGCTGGCGTTAGCCGAGGCCCAAGGATTTGGCCATAGCCCTGGAGTCCTTGAAACGCTCCAGCGCACTGTCCGCCTTGTTGCCAAAGAGGCGACAGCCATCAAAAGGCATGTCCATAAGGGTGGCTTGGACATCCCCCGAAAAGTTGGCAGACCTCAGCCAGGCGTGGTGGCGAACCGCCACTGTCGTTGCAATCGCCCTACCCAGTGAGTCCGTGGTATCAAGTCCACACCGTATCGAATAGCGTGCTGCATCCCGTCCCTCTGCTAGGGCTTGGGTAAGCTTTGCCTGGACCTCCACTGGGCACTGCGGCAGCACTTACACCCACTCTCTGTGGGATACGGTTGTGGAACGGCCCAAAAGGCAGGCGGTGTTGACAGACCGCAACCCCAAACTGTAATGTAATGTAAGGTGCACTTATATAGCGCAGCTGTCACCCAAAGGGTATCCTGGCGCTTTAGATTCCAAAGCAGTGGGAGCAGATGAAAAGGCAGATCTAATCTCTAGGGAACAAGCTGGTTTTCAATTCCTTCCTGAATCCGTAAAAGGTGTTCAACTGTCTGAGCCTCAGGGGAAGAGCGTTCCAAAGTCTGGAGGCAGTGAAGCTAAAGGATCTACCTCCTGTACGCACTTTCTTAACATGAGGAACACAAATTAGGTTTGCGGAGGAAGAACATAAGGATCTAACCGGCGCATACCAAGCAAATTTCCTCTGAAGTACCCTAGGCCCAATTTTATGTACTGCCCTGAAGACAATGCATAATGCCTTAAATTGTATCCTTTGTACAACTGGCAACCAATGAAGGTCCCTAAGGGCTAGGGAAGATGACGCATCCCAGAGTCGATTTAATGCAAGTTTTGCTGCCATAGTCTGCACTCTATGCAGCTTCTTGAGCAGAGTGACTGGAGCACCCAAGAGCAAAGCATTGCAGTAATCAATTCTGCTTAGCACTATGCTCCAGACCACTTGGGGTCTAGTGGCAACTGGCAAGAATGGAAGGATCTTACGCAAGGCTCGAAGTAAAGCCGGGGGCGTGGCTACGACGCGGAGTGGAATGGCTGCCTTGTAAGGGAGCTCTGCGCGCCGGAATCATACACCGGGCAAATATCATCCTTCTAACGCCGCTGGGCACGACAAAAGCCCCTCGGTGCCCTCCGGGAGGATATTGGCATGCACTGAGGCGATGCGGAAGGCTGCTGCCCCGCGCTTCACCCCCGAACTCTGCGAGGCAGAGGACCGTGGAGACAGAAAGGAAATGGCGGCGGCTTACTGGATGATCGGAGCGCTCCCCGCCTGCGAGGAGGCTTAGAGCAGTTGCAGTGCGTTCGGAGCAATCCGGCTACCGGACACTGGGCAGCGGCTGGCGGCTAGCTGATAAGTTGCGGCTGGACGTGGCGAAGAGGCTGCATCGCAGAGGTGGGCCCTGGCCGGCAACGAGCGTCTTCCCTCTCTGCTGGAAGACTCCGCCCTGCGATCTTTGGTGCAAGACGGCCAGACTGTCGATAAGGCAGAGAGGGGAGCTATTTGGCGGCCAGTCGTTGAAGGCAGCAGAGAGGGGGCACGGGGACGACCTCTGCACACGAGACTGACAAGGTGAGTGAGGTGCCGAGCGCGGTCTGGCCTTCGGAGCTGTGGGGCTGGCAGGGTGGTGTGCCCCTTAGATGTGGCGGCGCCTTGCGGGACCTGCGTGGCGGGGCCTCGGGGAGGACAGGCTGGAGCGGTGCTGCTCATCGCGGCAGGTAGGGTGCTGGGCTGCTCTCGGGGCCAGCGGAGTGCTTCCTGGTGGCCATCTTGTCTAGCTCTCGGGTCGGTTCGGCCGAGGGCGGGCGAGGGGCTGCGGGGGGGCTTCGAGGCGGCCGGGGCAGTGGTATGGCCCATACTGGTCCGTGAGTGCCTGCCCTGGATGTTCTGCAACTGGGACGCACATGTGCTATGCCGGACTGTGGAGATCTGACAGTGTTGAACGGCGGTGCTAAATGGAGTGGCACTGAGGCACTGTGATAGGTGTGATTGGCTCCCGGGTGCCTTATGCGACATTGAGTTGTGGAGATTGTCTGCCGGGCCTACTGGGGTGCCCCAGGTGACGGAACAGCTGTCTGACTGCAGTGCTGCAGATCTTACCTGCTGACCATTCTCGGGCTAGACTGTAGGTGTTTTCGGATTGTTGGGCCCGCTTAGTCGACTACCATGGGCAAGTCGGAGCCTAAACAAGTGAAGCTGACTTTCGAGAATAAGAGGTCGACGCGCACTGCGGATGGCTCGAGCTAGCAGGGCGACCAGCGGGGTGCCTCGAGTCTTCAAGATGACGCAGAAGATGATACCAGGACAATACTCTTGGAACTACGTGCAGGGATGAAATCTATCGACAGCAAAATTGACACCCTGGCGACTGGATTAGATGTTGTAAAAAAGAAAGTAGACAAGCACGAACACCGCTTAGATGTTCTTGAGAACCGAGTGTCTAATGGACATGACTCGCAGGCGGAGGCACGCACACAGATCCTACAAATGGAGAAGATACTCGAAGTGATCAGCGCAAAGAACGAGGATTTAGAAGCGAGATCTAGGCGAAACAACGTGCGTATTATTGGCCTATCGGAAACCACGCCAATATCTAAAATGGAGCCCTTCATTGACGGCATGCTACGCGAGCTCTTCGGGCCGGCTCTCTCCAGTGTGATGATAGAGGAAAGAGCGCACAGATCCTTGGGACCCAGGCCCAAGCCCGGGGCAGCACCGCGCCCGATCATTGCGAGATTACTTAATTATGCAGACAGAGACGCTATCCTGAGAGAGGCAAGAGCGAAGGAGCCGGTGGTGTTTAATGGAGATACACTGTCCTTCTTTCCGGACTACACGCCGACTGTGCAATCGGCTCGGCGGGAGTTTGTGCCGGTGAAAAAGTTGCTGAGGGAAGCGCCGGTGCCTTACGGCATGTTGTACCCGGCGGAACTGAAGATCACTCATGAGGAGCAGTCCCACTTCTTCACAGACCCAAAATCTGCATTAAAGTTCACAAAGCACATCTGTAAGGCTAAGCCGCACCGAAAACGTGTAGAAGAACAGGCGGCGTCGGGACTGGATGATGCGGATTAATGATCAGACACTATGTATGACCATCGGAGTGCCTTTTTACGGACATGCCTTCACTGAACTGCCTGTATTGGTATCATTCACGTTATGATGTCTCATGTTGGATGTAAGGGTGGGGGGTAGCGGGGCTGACTAGCCAACATGATGTCTCCTTGGACGCAGCGGGGGGGGGAGCTAGGACATGTTGGTTACAATGTTCTTTGATTGGTGCCTAGTGGGGCTGAAATTTGACACAGTTCCAGCGGCCGCACTTCGGTGCGTGTACACGCTGCTGTACCTCTTCCCCAAGTGGGTATCACACATATGACTGGTGCATTGAGGGTGGGGGGGGTCTGGTTCTCGACCTGATTGGGAGGCTAGAGTGGGAGGTGGTGGGGGTGGCTGGGGTTATGAGGTTTTTGTTTGTTTTATGTGTTCTCAGCATTGAATTCAGTCAAATTCGCAGGCCATACTGTGTTGTTGTTAATGTACTCGAGCTGTGTTGTTGCTGCTTATGCTATGCCCCCTGGGTTCTGGGCCATAAATTGCAAATATTGGGGTTTCTAATATCTGATGGCAGATAGATGAGCGATGCGGACCTGGAATGTCCGCGGCCTCAACTCTCCTAAAAAAGGGAGACCGGTGATAGCATATTTAAATAGACACGAAATACAACTTGTATTGCTGCAGGAAACACATCTGGCTCTGCTCGTGACATGCGGGCTGTGGGTAGATGGGCAGGCTTCTGTTTGACTGCTTCGTATTCTTCCTATGCAAGAGGTGTGATGATATTGGTCAAGAAAGGCGTAGACTTTTGGGCGTTACACACTTACACGTATGGTGATGGGAGGTGTGCAATGGTATGTGGGAAGTTGCAGGGAAAGTTGATCATCATTATAAATATGTATGGGCCCATAGCTGATGACCCAGTGTGTGTTGATCGTATTTGCAGATGGTTGAGAGATTGGCCGGCTGCCCCCATTATTTGGGGAGGGGACATGAACACCTACCTGAACGCGAAGCTGGATAAGTCGAACCCTGTGACGCATCATACCCCGAGAGTTGCTGCAAGAGTGATAAGGGCTATGGAAGAGTTTGGGTTATGCGACGTCTGGAGACTGCAGATCCTGCAGAAGTGGGTGGGCACGCATGCGACACCTATGCATGGAAGTTGGTCTAGGCTTGACTATTGGCTGATTGATGATGAGTTGATGGACTGGATCGTTGAAGTGGCGCCACTTGCTCGCACACTCTCAGATCATAATCCGGTGAAATTGATTTTGAGGAATCCGAGGGGTGTACATCGCCCGCTTACATGGAGGTTCCGATCCGAGGCACTCCTAGACCCTATGTACGAGAAGACCATACATGAGGCCATAGTGCAGTATTTTGCGCTGAATAAAGGTACGGTAGATCAGGCAGCGACGCTATGTGAGGCCTTTAAGGTCACTATTAGAGGGGTGTGCATTGGGACTGCTGCCAGCATACTTCGTGATATCCGGACACAGCTGCAGAAGATAGAAAGTGAACTGCGACGCTTGGAGCGCGATTATGAGAGACAGCCTGCGGCGGCCACACTGGCTCGGATACAAGAGTTGACTGGGGAATATGACTCTTTTGCGGAGACGGAGGTTAATTATTTGTCTCGTAGACACACAGCCAGGCGGTACGGCGAGGCAGGCAGACTGAGTTGCACGCTAGCATTTAAGATAAAGGAGCGGCTCGATCAGCAGCGGGTGGACATGATAGTAGACGACGCGGGTGTGGAGCACTTCACTCCGGAAGCCATCACTGAGCAGTCCCGCGTGTTCTACACGGATTTGTATAGTACAAGGGGGTCCCTGCCGGCGGAGGATTTTGACGCATTCCTGGAAAATGTCGCCTGTGCCTGTCTGTCTGACGTGCAGCATAAATATTTTTGTCTTCCCATAGATGAGCAAGACATAAAATTGGCGATAGCGGCGCTTCCTAATGGTAAGGCGCCCGGCCCAGACAGGAATTTTATAAGAAATATGCAGACCTGATCGAGCCGTACCTGCTAGAAGTCTATGCCCAAGCGTACGACACGGGAATGCTTCCTCCGTCATTGCGAGAGGCACTTATTGTCACCTTACTTAAGAAGTACAAACCTGCGGATCACTGTGAATCGTATCGCCCGCTGTCGCTAATAAATATAGATGCCAAAATTTTGGCAAAGATCCTCGCCACCAAATTACAGCCGCTGCTACAGGGGTTGATTTTGCCCGATCAGTCGGGGTTCGTGCCGGAACGGTCCACCTCGCATAATCTCTGCACGCTCTTTTCTATGTTTCATGTCTTAGAACCTGATCTGGAGGCCGCTGCGGTGCTGTGGAATGGCACTATATGCACCGGGTGCTGCGGCGTATGGGATTAGACGCATTGTTCCTCCAGTGGATAGCGGTGCTCTACACGGCTCCGTCAGTAAGAGTACGGGTGGGCAGGCTGACATCCGAGTCACTACGCATTGAGAGAGGTACTCGGCAGGGGTGCCTTCTCTCGCCTTTATTATTTGCGATTGTCCTGGAACCACTGGCCTGTGTTATTCGTCAACGTCACAGAGAGACAGCATTGAATTTTAATTACCGGCCGGTATCAATATCACTATATGCTGATGACATGGTTCTTTTTGTACGAGAGCCGGCCAGATACCTGGCGCAACTACTGCGGGAGTATGTACGCTTTGGACTTATTTCAGGCTTACATATTAATTGGGAGAAGTCATTTATAATCCCGCTGACGGCCGGCACTGCTCAGCCTAGTTTGGAATTTCCGCTAATCTGGTCCACAGACCCAGTTAAGTACCTGGGTGTCTGGGTGCATCGAGATCCCACAGTGGTGCTCCGGGAGAACTACGGTAGGGCATGCTCGAAACTGGAGACTATGGTCGAGAACTGGCTTCTACTACCGCTGTCGCTAGCGGACCGCATTGCTCTCATTAAAATGGTAGTTTTACCTAGATTTCTATATTTGTTCGCAAACGTCCCAATCGTGCTAAATATGGACTTTTTTAAGACTCTCCGAGGCCACTTACTCAGACTGGTTTGGGGGGGCAGGACTGCACGTGTGCAGTGGTCGGTCCTCACCAAGGGATATGAGAGGGGGGGGGGTTTGCGGCACCGGATTTCTATGCATATTATCTCAGCGGCAGGCACAATATCTATATTATTGGTATAGGCCGCACGCCTTTACACCGCACGTCGCAGTGGAGGAGGGTGATGTGGCTCCAGTTCTTGGCTTGGCAGAGGATCGGGAAGTTAGCACAGAAGTTGCCATTATACTCGCCGGAAATTCGACTGGAACATCATGCGTGCATGTCTGTCACGCACGAGGCTCCGTCTATGAGGGTCTTGAGGAAGGCGGGTATTTCACATATGAGAGATGTCTACCCAAACGGTGCATTTGTCACGCAGGAGGATTTACAGCATATCACAAATCAGTCGCTTCTTTTGCGGTTTGCGATCCATAGGCTGAGACATGCGGCCAGAGCACATTACACCACCTTTCCGAGGGAGCCGCCGGCACTGCTGTCCCTGCAGACTGTTCTCACCACGCCTAATAATAAGAGGCTGATTTCTAAATTATACACCCTTATTAAAGATGAAACGGTGGATGTGATAGATAAGAGCTGGGTCAGATGGAATGAGTGTCTACCTGTGGCTATCTCGGAAGATAACTGGAAGCATGTCTGCGGATTAACGGGGAAGCTCTGTATGAACGGCAATCTGAAGATCATTCATTTTAAATATATAAACCAGGTGTACTACACCCCGGCACGATTGTATGGGTATGGGCTGCGTGAGTTGGCGTGTTGTGACAGGTGCGGACAGGATGATGCAGACTTCATGCATTTGGCATGGAATTGCGGGGCAGTGGCGGACTTCTGGGTCGCGGTGATGGATTGCTTGCAGAAGATGGTTGCTGTGGACCTCCCTTGCACCCCTTTGGTATGCCTCTTATGCTGCGTGCCGCATGTGAGAGGGGCGAATGGTAATCTTGTGCGACTGGGGCTACTGGTGGCTGCGCGTAGGGTGGCGGTCACATGGGGGAAGGGGCATCGGCCCGTCCTCAAGGAGTGGCTGACTGACCTGGTGCACTGCTGGGATAACCTTAATGTATATGCGGAAGAATTGCCTCTTAGAACAAGGCCGAGAGACATATGGGAACCGTTGAGATTATATCTGCTTGATAATACAGAGTAAGCAGTGGTCTGGTGCGGATACCCATGGGGGACGTGGGTTGGTAGTGAGAGTTGCTGAGGGGATCCTTTAATAGAGATAGCACAGCTGGGAGGGGTACTGCTAAATGGATGGCCTGCATGGTGTCTGCGATTTTCAGTAGACTCTGCTTTGTGACTGATAATGCACTTTTCTTCTTGGGTTTCATTTGAATTTCCCTTTTCTTTCTGAGGTCTGTTTTGTTTGATTGCTCAACGTGTAGGAGGCTTTCATTGCGGCATGTGGAAGAATTATTTGACTTTAGAGACGAACACTACATAGGCTTGCATCATTTGTAACATATATGTGTATGTGCTACATTGCTGTTGAAGATGTATCTTTTCTATTTCTTTTGTCTTTGTTGATTTGAAAAAAAAGTTTTTTTTTAAAAAAAGGCTTGAAGTAAAGCCATACAGGTGCATACCTAAAACTGTTTACATCGGATAGCACTTTATCATAACTGGCTGCTAATTGTAGAACATTTGACTGGATCCACTAGCATAAAATTGCTATTTGTCAGGGCCACAAACTCTCTATGTTTTAAATGCCATTGTCGACATTGTTGTTTTGTACATCATGTCTTTTAACATATGTATGTTATTTTAGTCCACTAACGCAATTTGGAAGTATTTATCTATTCACTGTATTTACGTTTTGCTTCTTTTACAATAATCTGTATTGTTGCTGGTATTTTCGATGTGCTCTTTTATGAATATATTATATCCAAATAAAGATTTACCTTCTACTAGGTGCATACCGTTTTATTCACGTGGAAGTCTAGCTGGAGATTACTATCCATCATGACCCCCAGGTTGCGCACCGTTTTGGTAGGCAGTAAAGAGTTATTAGTCGAGTCAGGCCAGAAATCTGTAGGCAGAGGGCGCTGAATGCGACCCGTCGTACAGCACAGAACTTCCGTTTTATCCTCATTAAATTGTAGAGAATTCCGTTTTAGCCAGCCTGCCATTTGGAATAAGCAGTCATGAAATTTTTCTAAGGACACTGCATTCTTGCCCTCAAAAGAGAAGACAAGCGGAGTGTCATCTGCGTAATTGATGACATTAATTCCAAACGATTTTATCAGAGCAATGAGGGGGCGAAGTTCTAGATTAAACAATATCGGGCTGATGGCCGAGCCCTGAGGGACCCCTTGTTCAACCTTGCTGTATTCCGAGCAAAAAGAAGGCAGAGATACTGCCTGCTGCCTATCCGAAAGGTAGGAATGGATCCAATCTCGAGCCTTGCCCACAATACCCAATTCCTCCATGTGAGAAGTTGGCCTGGTGTATGATGTTCACTATTCTAGTGACCACCTTGTACCAGTCCAAACAACCCTTATGGTGGGTGGTTGTAAATCAACCTTATAGACAAGCTATCCTAGGGGTAGCATGGACCTAAGCAGTCTTAGGCTTAACTCAAGAGGGCATGTGAAGCCAGCTGTTTTACCATATGAAATCTTTTTAATACCAAATGAAAGGACACCACACAAGTTATATATTATAAAATATATGTATTTATTACTAGAATAATCCTCTGTACTCTTTATGAGGGCAGAGGCACAAGCGTTAAACAAAGAACTTCATATTACATACAAAAGTTGCACAAATATGGATAGGCCCTGGTGGCCCCTTAAACCATATACTAAAATAGTGGTATAAGAACCACGTCACGAACAATGGTAAGGCCTAGGGCCATGGGAATCACTGGGGCTACACTGGACTAACTGAAGTTAGGACGGGAGCGGCCCACAGTATACGGGTGCAGTGTCTAAATGCACACGCGTGCACCAATGCAAGTCAATGGCGCGTAAAAGTTAGAAAGTTGCAGATTTGGAAGTCTTCCGACTGGACTAGAACTTAACCACTTAAAACTAGGACACTAGAGGTGTAAACCACTACAGGAGCACCGGTGTTGTATCGTTACCTCACCCACAGGAAGTGGGTGCATAGGTGCCAAAGTGTGTCGGGTTTCTTCGTGGAGTTCTATGGAGCCTGGAGGTAAAGATGCTGCAGGCGGCCAGGAGAGAAGAGTCCGGTTGGATCGAAGATGTAGAGTACCTGAAAGCAGAGGGGACAGAGTCTGGGTCACTAGCCAGTGACCAGGATGGAACCAGGAAGGAACCAGGCAATGTCGGGCGCAATCAGGCGGTTGTCCAGAAGCTTGTCTCCGCTGCCACGTGGACCCGGGGGCATCGACGATGACCAGGAGTCGGACACGGACTGTCCTACGAAGGCTCTCGCTGTCGGCGGTGTCAGCTTCCGGATTGGAGTCAACAGGCCTTGGCAAATGCAACCCACGCAGGAATCGAAGATGGCTTCTGAGTCAGACCAGCAAGGTCTGATGGGCTGCTCCTTTTCAGGGGAGCAAGGGCCAATCTGGAGCAACGAGACCAGCGGTGTAAATTCGAAGGTTCGTCGTCACAGAGGCCACTAGCCAACGGGCAAGTGACCGGACAGAGCAGGAAAATGCAAAAGGGCCCCACGCAGCACTCGGTGAGTGTGGAGAGGTGATCTTCGGTGCAAAAGCTGCTTGGGGCTGGTGGCTTCTCAATCCCCAATGCACAGCTTCGAGTGTACCTCGGGAGCTGCACGAGAAGCACTTTGCTGGCTTTCCAAGATGGCCGGTCCCACGTCTCACGTCGCCTCCACGGGTCTCAGCTTTGCTGGGGCTGTGGATCGGGCTGTTGGATGTCTGGGAATCCGGTTCTTGTCGATCTCTGTTGCTCGAGCTCCGGCGGGAGCTGCAACAAAGCAAACCGTTTGGCGCTTGATGGTGCCTGCTTGCACAGGGTGGTCACTTCTTGACAACAAGGGAGATTCTTCAGTCCTCTACGTCGAGTAGGATGTCGAAGAGTCCAGAGTTTCGTTTCAAAGTTTCAGTCAGGATTATCTGCTATCAATGGACACAGTTCCTACCTTTATTCCAAATCAAGGGGCTGGATTACCTGCTAGGTCCCTCCTATGGGTGGGACCCAGGAAGGGGGTGGTTACACCCCTTTCTCTTTGTCCAGTTTCGCGCCAGAGCTGGGGCTGGAGTGCCCCAGCACCGGTTTGAACTGGGCTTTGCATGGGACACCTTGTGTGCCCCAGGCAGTGTCTAGTTTCATTCAGCCCTCCCTGCCCCAATCCACTATCTCCTGTCTGGGGTAGTGTTAGCACCTCCCTGTGACAGGAAACCTTTTGTCCAGGCCTCCCCTGCCGGAGTTTCGGTCAGCAGCAGGAGGCCAGACTTGTGTCTGTGGCAGCAGCATCCATTTTGTGATGCTGAGGCTCTGGTTACTTTTAACCGTGTTTACTGTTAGCAACATGTCTTATCCCTCTAGAAGGGTGGAATGCTACCCCCGTCGCCAGAATTGGCGAGGGGGTAGTATTCCAAAGCGTATGACACCTTACACAACATGCTTCGATAAAGCCAAACCAAAGATAGCATCTAGCCACGAGGATTATAATGCACTTAAGAGTATATGGTATGGCAATACCCTGGAACAGCTATAAGGACATGGTTCCGAAAGCTGCAGACAGGTTCAGCTCATGCTAGAGCACCATCTCACATAAAACCGAACACTCTGCCTTCAGGATTGTTAAGGCTTGCCATAGGAGTGACTTTAGGTGCATATGTGTCCAGATAGGGTTAGATATAGGAATACTATACCTAAGCAAGGGGTGATTACACGACCTTGCCCCAGCTGAGTGATCAGCCAGTTGTGTCAGTTTGGATGGCCAGCCAGGGGTGGCAAAAGATATGCTGCAGCCCCTGGTAGGCCTTGGGTGCACCTATGCCCTGGGTACCTATAGTACACTGTACAGGGGCTGAAAAGGTGACTCAATATCCAATTAGTTATGTACCTAGGGTACATGGAGTCCATTTTACAGAGAGAGCAGATAGCCTGGGGCCCTGATTAGCAGGGTCCTAGGCCAACTAAGTCGAAAACCAGCTAAACAAAAGGCAAAAAATCTGGGGTAACATTAGTCAGATATCCATCCTCCTACACTCCAGCATCCTGATCAGGGTCTGGTTACTGACTATGTCGAACGCGGCCGACGTGTCAAGCAGCACTAAAAAGGCTGCCTGACCACTGTCGGCCCGCATTCTCAAGTCATCCAGGACCGTCACCAGGGCAGTCTCGGTTCCGTGTACGGGATGAAACCCAAATTGGACCTTATCCAGCAGCTGATTATCTTCAACAAACCTAGAAAGGGATTTAGTTACTACCCTTGCTAGAATCTTGATCGGGTAGAGTAGCAAGGAGATGGGTCTGTAGTTAGCTGGATTATGAGGATCCAATGATGGCTTCTTTAGTAGAGGGGAACCATGGCCATTTTCCAGCAGTCTGGGACTACAGCTGTACCTAAAGATTGACAACAAATCTGGTGTAAGAGCGGGAAGAGTTCGCTTCCAAAAAGCTTCCAGAACGTATGAGGAAGCGGATCCCTAGGGGAACCAGAGGAAACCCCGGCAGCGATTACACTGAAGTCCTCATAAGCGGGCATCAGGAAGTGATCCAAAGATGTGTTCTGTATTGATTATCTGACTGCTTGATACAGTCACATTGTCGATCTGTGTATGCCCATCCTCTTCCCCAACGGGTTTCAGTCCCAGTAAGATGTTACTAATGTTGTCCTTGAAAGAACTTGCCAGGCTATCACATAATTCTTGTGATTTCGGGATGATGGCTTTAGCACAGTCCGGGTTGGATAAGCCTCTAACTAGATGAAAAAGAATTTGAGATTTATTCGGGGCAAGAAGAATAATCTCCTCAAGGTGTTAAGCTTTGGTTTTGCCTATTAGAACTTTGTAGGAATGGAGCAGATATTTTAAAGGCTACCTTATCTGCCTCAGAATAGTTCTTCTTCCACTTACTTTCTGCCTGCTTACAGCTGGTCTTCAACAGTCTCAGCCCCTCATTATACCATGGGGCAGATGTTTTTTGGCCGGTTTGAACTTTCCTCAGCGGAGCAAGCTGATCAATTGAATTGCGAATCTGATCACACAGATTCAAATAAATCTCCTCCACCGAGTCATGCATAGCAAACTCCTCATTAACAAGCAGGTGGAGGCACGCTAGCCTAAATATCTTTGATCACTCTCTGCTGATTAGGGCAACTGAGGAACTGCCGACTACTTGACCCTGATTGACTATCTTCAGTAAAAAGAGGACCAAGGAGTGGTCAGTCCAACATTGGGGAAGTAGGTTTTGAACAACTGTTTCCTTTGCATCTGCAGAGACGAGGTCAAGCACATGTCCTTTCAGATGAGTAGCATGTGATACCAATTGATGGAGGTTAACACTCGCACAAGCTTGGCAAAGCTCTTTCAAGGCGGTGTCAAGAATACCATTCTCCCAGAGGTTGAAGTCTCCGAGGATCAATAGTTTAGAGTGTGAATGTGCTAAGCTATATATCCTGCCTATCAAAGATTGATGATCAAAAGTAGCGCCCCCAGGAGGTCTATAGCAAAGCAAACCTGTGCAGAAAACACCATTGGAGCCATTGAGTGTAAACCCCAAAGCTTCAATTCCCGGTATATCCTCTACGCACAAAGGAGAGAAGTTCCAGACATCCTTGTATATATATATCCTACTCCTCCTCCCCTGCCATCCTTTCTTGGCTTATGGCAGATTTTGTAGCCAGGAGGACAGGCAAGGCCGAGCTCCACTTCCCTGTCAGCATGTGTCCAGGTCTTCGTTAAGAAGAGGACATCAGGAGGTGAACAACCGTTACAACGCAACTTTTACAACGGACTACTTTTACAACGCAACTTTTACAACGCAGGATCCATTACAACGAAGTACCATTACAACGCATTTTTTTACATCGCAGATACCTTTACAACGCATGCCATTACAACGTAAGTATAGGTAAGTATATCATTATAGTAAAAATGTTATAGGTTTGGGTTTTTGGGTAAAGGGGTATTTTTAGGGTTCAGGGCTAGGTTTGGGTTTTTGGGTAAAGGGGTATTTTTAGGGTTCAGGGCTAGGTTTGGGTTTTTGGGTAAAGGGGTATTTTTAGGGTTCAGGGCTAGTTTTGGGATTTTGGGTAAAGGGGTATTTTTAGGGTTCAGGGCTAGTTTTGGGATTTTGGGTAAAGGGGTATTTTTAGGGTTCAGGGCTAGGTTTGGGTTTTTGTGTAAAGGGGTATTTGTAGGGTTCAGGGCTAGGTTTGGGTTTTTGGGTAAAAGGGTATTTTTAGGGTTCAGGGCTAGGTTTGGGTTTTTGGGTAAAGGGGTATTTTTAGGGTTCAGGGCTAGGTTTGGGTTTTTGGGTAAAGGGGTATTTTTAGGGTTCAGGGCTAGGTTTGGGTTTTTGGGTAAAGGGGTATTTTTAGGGTTCAGGGCTAGGTTTGGGTTTTTGGGTAAAAGGGTATTTTTAGGGTTCAGGGCTAGGTTTGGGTTTTTGGGTAAAAGGGTATTTTTAGGGTTCAGGGATAGGTTTGGGTTTTAAAAATAATTAAATGAAATTAAAATTAAATTATATTAAATTTAATAACTTACATTTTTTAAAATATTATATACTTACCAATACTTACATTGTAATGGTATGCGTTGTAAAGGTATTTGCGTTGTAAAAAAATGCGTTGTAATGGTACTTCGTTGTAATGGATCCTGCATTGTAAAAAATTGCGTTGTAAAGGTACGCGTGCTAAAAGTATGCGTGGTAACGTCATACATCCCATCAGGATCATAGTCCTCCAACATGATGCAGATCTTCGTATGATGTTTAATCAGAGATCTAGCATTAATCAGCCCACAGCTAATAATCCCATCAGTAGCGGTCTTAAATGAAATCTTAACCATCACATCATCACCTTCGGTGCTACAGTTCCTGTACCTCTGGTTGTTCAACATAGCAAGCTCCTCTCTAGAGTATATTAAACGTGGGCCATTTAGGGCAGCGTGACTGGCGCTACCGGCTCGGGGACGGGCGCAGACGGGCTTGCCCTTGGCGCTCACCTCCATTAAGTAGGAGGATGACGATGAACAACTAGAGCGCTACCCAAGATGGCCGTGCTCTGGTGACTCGCTCTTACAGACGAATACACCGGCACATCGAGGGAGCGTATAGTGAAAATGACGGAATATGCACTGATTTAAAAGTTTGCAGCAACGAGAAAACTGGTGACAATTTTATTTAAAAAACGTAATAGCGCCTAAAGCTGTGGCAGTAGCAATTTTAATGTTTTAAAACAAATGCCCCGAGGTCTTAACACACCGGAAATAGCCTTAAGTCACTCGCGCTGCAAGGAATCATCCCAAACTCAGGGAGGGGAACAGTTTCTTCCCAAACTGGTCGTACCTTTTGGATTCCCGATCCGGAGGAGCGGTCGGGAATGCGGTCTGGGATGTAGAGGCCTGGATCACCAGGCTCTCGGGGGTGGGGTGAACAGACAGGAAGCTGGGGTCCCCGAGAGGCAGGCGGTGGCGTCGGGCCAAGTTCGGATCTACGGGAAGGCCCTTAGAGGGTTTGGACCGGGTGCCCACCAGAACGTCAGTGAGAGCATCGTTAA
The DNA here is from genome assembly GCF_964261635.1 of Lissotriton helveticus. Classification (NCBI taxonomy): domain Eukaryota; kingdom Metazoa; phylum Chordata; class Amphibia; order Caudata; family Salamandridae; genus Lissotriton; species Lissotriton helveticus. The sequence goes on from NC_136068.1 coordinate 414,711,089, forward strand.
AGGGCAGGAGAGGCTCCGAGGAGCTTGCCTGCGGTTTGAGAACCTCAGTGAGAAGGTTAGTCCTCACAGCCGCGACAGGGAGCTCAAGAGCCAAGGCCTTGGCTACCCTAGTCAACACCATCCTGTAAGCAGCACCCTTCTCCGTAGCCATGGTAGGAGGGGAGACAAATCCAGTGTCGGGCAAAGTGTCCAGCCACTGGCCTCCCCCAGCTCGTCTGCCCTGTCCTGGCTCAACTGGCACTGCAGTGCCAGAGGGTCCTCAGACCCTTCCCAGTTCTCCTAGTCATCCATCTCCTGATAGTCAGGGAAAAATGATGGAGCCAGGTCATCGGTGAAGGGCTCAACGATCGGCATCGAAGACGGCGCAGGGTGGCGCCGGTCCGACGCCAGATCCGGACCGGGGTTGGAACCGGGGACAGCGTCTTACGGGGACGGCGTCGGGGGGGGCGACACCCTTGGTGACGGCACCAGCGGAGGGGTCGTAAGGTTGACGTCGCGGATCCAGGCCTGGATCATGAGGAACCTTGCGGCGTCAGGACCGGAGTCATCGACGCGCGCTGGGGCAGAAGCACCGACGGCGCCGGAGACGCCGGCCCGCTAGGGCTCCCAGATGGACCCACGGGGCCCGGAGACGCCTCGGCGGGTCCTGACGGAGGGAAGTGCAACCTCATGGCCGCGAGGAAAGCACTAATCTCCTCCTGCGTCGCGTGCAGCCCAGGAACCGGCGGGTATTGAGCTGGACGTGGCGCTTGCGGCTCCGGCGGAGCCGCATGGGCAGTGTCGCCCAAACCTCTGACCGCGTCGCGCAAGCGTCGGGGGGGGAGTCGGAAGAGTGATGACGTCTCTGACTTTTTCTTCGAGTGCCTCGACTTACCTGAGGACTTGGAGCCCGACGAGTGGTGGTGACTCGAGCAGCGAGGACTGTGGCCCCGCGACCGGTCCCTCGACCTCCTCCTAGTACGGGACCTCGAGCGGAGCTCGAGCCGCTTACGGGACCGCTCCACCTAGCCTTCGAGGTCAAGGCACGGCAGTCGGGGCACGACTTGTCATCATGGTTGGCCCCGAGACAAAGGCACCAGCGGTGGGGGTTGGTCACCGGGTTTAAACCCAGGCATTCCTACCGGTACCGCGAGTCGAAGGTTGACTCGAGAATCGATCCACAAAAGATCAAAAAAGTTAGTCAAAATATGACTAAGAGTACTGCTCTTCCCGGATCTGCGCTTGCTGGCGCGGAAAAAAGAACTGACGTCAGCGCATGAGGGCAGCGTCTAAGTGCTCTGACGCGTCATCCCGGCGATCACGCCGCCGCCGATGGACTCGGCCCGCAGACGACGCCTACCGACGCGCAGGGGTACTGCTACGCAAAAGTTTCTGGATCCAGTCTGACGCCTGGTGATATTCTAAGGTAAGGAATCTAACACTAACCTGTTTCTTTCAGATCATATAAACACTGGAAAAACATGTGCTCAACCACAAACTAAATGACAGTCAGGGAAAGGAGAGTGAAAGAGACATTTGTATTTCTTCCTGAAGGGGACAATACATTGTAACTTTGTCATGCAAGGTAACAGCAAGAAAGACTGGGCTATCATTATTCTGCTCAAGTTTTCTTTTTAAGGGAGGTCACTAAAATAGTTTCTTTTTCCTTTTGTTTTTTTTTCAGTTTTGTGGTCTTTGGTCTAAAGATGCAGGGTTTAGAAGCATGTCTTAGGCCTTATTTAAATATTTTATAGACTGTAGAGAATCGGGAAATATCAAAATCATATTTGATATTTTGGCTATGTTTAATTCTTTTACTGATAGGTAAAACTGCTGGTTTCATAAGAATCTTTCCCAATATGAACCATCACATTTACCCACAGACAGAGAATGGGTAAACCCCTTATATACATCAGCCCATTTTCCTAGCGAGTCAGTATTGATAGTAGGTGAATTTCCAAACACCCAAGGCAAGCATTCAATGCAAGGTCTAGTGACAGGTATATGTGAAAAGAGTGCAGTCGACAAGAATCTGGAATAGTAGTGAAAACATAACACCAGACTTTTGGAAAATATAGAATGCAGTGTCACTTGGAATGCTGCTGCAAAAAGTCCCAAACAAATTGTAGTGATATTGTTTGTATTTGAAGTGATTCAGTTACGTATATGAAAAAGTTGTGTGATGACCTGGTGGAGGAGTGTGGCTCAATGGTTAGAGCGGCAGACCCTGATGCAGAGTTCTGGCCAGGGACCAGGGTTCGATTCCCGCCTCGGCTGGGTCTCGGGCTCAATTTCCTCAGACCTGTTAATTCTCGCCTCGGTGCCTATTCTAATCACGGGCCCCACGCTGCAACTCTGGGCAATAGCTTGCTTAGCCTCCACACCGGCCCCAACAGCGCTAAGGATGCCTGGCTTCACCCTGGGGGTGCCCAGGAGTGGACACTTCACAGGGAAAGCCAGGAGGGGTTCCACAGCGGTATGAGTATCAACGCCAGGAAGCCGAATAGGCGACACCGCAAGGTGACCGTCTGGTGACAGTGCGCTCTATAAGTACCCTGACATTTACATTTACCTGTCAAAATCGATACCTGAGCTGATGTGCTTCCCTGTAACATTTCCTTGCCACTTGCTACATGGGATGCTGAAAGCATCTTTACAATTTCAGAGTTAATCAAGAATGCTATGGACTTTGTAGCCCATTTTGGTGCACTGTTTCGATATCCACAGGAACTAAAACACAAATATTCTCATTTTTCCACTTTGTGCGGTTAAAGAAAAAAAAGTTATTCCAACTGCATCATTTATTCAGTGGTTCTCAGGCCTTGAGGCTGAGAATGCTAAATCATTCGTGTTGGCAACAGTTTACAGAATTTTTGCTTAGTGATTATGCCAAAGGCAATAAATCTGAGGCTCTTTGGTCACATATTGATAGTTGTTTGAACAAAGTACACACTACCGCATTCTTCGATTTTTACAGCAAAACAAGACTGCTGTACTGGACATAATCAAGAACTAGAATTTAAAATACCCTTGTCTACCAAGAGTTCAACGTAATTGGTGTAAATGTGAAACATCTCCTTGAGAGTAGGCTGGGCAACACTATGTCACTTTAGCACTGCAACATGTTCCATGTCAGAATGCTTGCCACCCGATAAGCATACAATTGTTGAGGAATAATTCAGGTAATTATTTTTTATGTAAATGGCTTGCAATGATGCATAGACAGGTCCCTTCACCAACCATGGCATCTGAGGTCAATGACACCCCACTGTGGTACTCTGCACAAGAGGAATTTTCTCTGGACTTTCAAAAATACTGCCTCATCTGAGGACATATGCATATGTTGAAGAAACTGTCCCAGAAAATCACAATCTTTAGGTGCACCAGTATTGGCATGGAAAGCTATGTCAGTGGCCAGAGTTAACAAATTGTGTACTGGCATTGCCAGTCTCAAGTGCCAATGTTGAGAGGGCCTTTTCACAGATAAAAGTTTACCAGGGAAGGAAAGAACGAGCGAACATGGCCAAAAACTCACTGAAGAAGTATTGTATGGTGTACTACAATAAATTTGCTTCGTAAAAAATTATTTGGACCTCATATAAACTGTATGTACATTCTACCTATACCATGTACTATCAGTGCAGAAAGCAAGTGATAAAAGCGAAACGTTCCATAAATACCAGAAAAACACTGTTTCTGTTGTTTTAAGTGGCGTGAAAATGTGTAACCTGTGTTTGTTTGAGGTATAGAAAACACAGCAAAAAAAAAACAGAATTTACCAAAAATATAAACTGAAAACAGGAAAGCCTAGTTATGGGTATAGTAAAAACAGATGTCACCATTAACCAACTCATGCTACTCAGTTTACTGATTTTGGAAGAATGGAAGACAGAGTCAAAAAGCAGAGGAATATATTAAGAAAATTACTGACCAACAGCACACAATTTACTCACATGAGGTTGGGGGAAAATGGGATGTAGGCGGTTCTGATGAGAAGGCCCAGGGCTCCCAAGATAAATGCCACTGTGTTGGGGACCCTGACAATATTTTTAATGCACAAGCTACTTATCTTCAGCAGTCATCTTTCTGGGACAGACAATCTAATCACAGATCCCTCACCTTTGAACCCCTTCCACGCAGGGCTAATTCCACCGCGGTGCGGGGGGCCGCAGTGCTCGTGACGAGCTCAGCTCGTCATGCTGCACTGTGGAGCTGTGCTCATGACGAGCTGAGCTCGTCACGACTCCGCCCACACAAATGGAACGCCCCGCACAGGAGGGGAATTAGCCCCGCGTGGGCGTTCCACAGCTGTTATGACGAGCTCAGCTCGTCCTGAGCACAGCTCCACTGTGCCTTATGACGAGATGAGCTCGTCATGAGCGTCGATGGGGTTAAATAGAACTCTAGGCATCAGACCAGATATGTAAACCTCCACGTGCTATGAGATGGTGCCGTTTCTGCTATGGAAAAAATCTGCAGAGCCAATATAAGGGGCCACTCCCACGCACGGACGTGTGCAGATTCCTAGTGTTGGAAGTTTTTTTAATGGACAGGGCCCAATTCACAGAATGGAGAAAATAGGCAGGTCAGTGAGGAATCTGCGGTTAGAGTTTCTACAACAAAGAGCATGACTGAAGCTAAGTACCTTGTTCTTACAACTTCTAACAGCAGATTACTCCTCTTTTCAATAAATTCCAAAGCAAAACCTATTCAGAGGTGGGTCTGTCATTTGGCTCAAACCGAAAGTCATGTAGGACCGAACCAGTGACATGTCCCTCCTGGTGAGGCTTATTGTCAGATATTAGTGCTTTATGAGTGTTTGGAGGGATGCCCCCCAAGCAGTCTGACAAATGTCCAGGACAGAACTCCAAATGCCAATGCAGTGGAGTGACTTGGGTATAGTGGAAATCAGCCATTAACACTTCCAGGGGCTGCCTCTTGGAATCCTAATCTTGATGCAGAGTTTGATCCTACGAGAGATGGCCCTTTTCTGCACAAATTTTTCCTACTTTGCTCCCATGGACCCCATGAAGAGATGATGTTCCCCTCTGTTTTCTCTATCTATGTGAAAGCTCAGTGCTCCTCCTCCTTAGAGGGATGAGACGGGTTACAGAATGCCGGCAAGGTGATGTTTGACAAAAATGGAATAGCGTCACTACTTTTGGAAGAAAGGATCGCAGAGTTTGCAGAACCAGTTTGTCTCGGAATGTGTTATACAGAGGGTTGACACAAAGAGATTGGAGCTCACACACCAGATGTGCTGATGAATGGCTTCAAGAGACAGTCTTCAGGATGTGAAGCTGCAACAGTCAGCTGTGCAGCAGCTCAAAGGGAGTGCACGTCAAGTATGTGAGGACCAGGTTAAAATCCTAGCAGTATAACAAAGGAACAAGAAAAAAAAAACATCACAACAGCTGAGTTAAACAATGAGGGCAGGTCCAGCAGCCGTTACAAGGATGAAAGGTACTTTTTGACTGTGCTTCAGGCAAAGCCTTCCGAGGTGAGGGACAAAACAAACAAACAAAAAATCAGATAGCCTGGCTGGAGGAGGTCTATCTTTCTTGTACCACATCAAAACACAAATGTATTCCAACGGCAGGTATATACAGTTTGTTGAGGGGCACCTGGTTGCCAAGATGACATCAACCATATCCAGAGGAAGGTCTATATTGATCCGCTGTCACCGCTCAATCTGCTATCATAAAGGTGGAGATTACGGAGGGTCCAGTGGCGGGATCGTCCAGGATAGGCAGCATTGCAGGGCAGCGTCAGAGAAGATGCAGCACCCAAGACGCTGTAACTGGAAGGCAGGGAGAATTCCTGTATCGCCTGTCGTGGCCCCGAACCAGGAATGCTGATCTTCGGCAGGAGGGCCTGGGACCCAAACAGGTTGGCTGGTGCTGCTGGGTTGCCTTCAGCAGCACTTGCGACCAGTCTGAATGTTGTAGGAGTGAGTGCCTGGCTTGGGCTGAGGGAACAGAAGCCTGGAGGCACTAGTGGACACGGCGCTCTTGACACAATACGCAGAGAGAGAGGAAAGGGCCTGCGTCATCTGGTGGGGCCCTCCGAGCCATCTGGGATTGAGCTGGTGGGAGTGACTTGGAGTGAGGCCAAGTGATTGAAGTTTTCAAACAGCCCTAAGGCGGCCCGCACAGCAGAGAGGCCACGAGAGACCCTTACTGTGCAGTGTCACGCTGGGTAAGGGGAGGCCCCCGCACTGTGCCTTGAGAAGCATTATGCTACAACTGAGCAAGGGCTGAAAAAAGTCCAAGAACTGGGAGAGGTGGGGGATTTGTAGAGCCTGAAAGACGTTAGGACAGAGTATAGTGCAAGTAAGGCACCCAGTTGCATGGACAGCGAGGGGGGCCTGAATGAAAAGAGGCTTATACCTGGCACTGAGAGGAGGACGAAGGGCAATATCATATGATACCTCTCTCGGGAAGAGAGGGCTGTCTGGAGCCTACGTAAGGACTCCCTGAACTGGGTTGTGCAAGTGCCCACTAAAGAGGCCGTTTGAAGGCCCTGGACTAGACACTAAAGGAAAAGTAGTGAGGTGAGGCCTAACACGAAAAAGGAACTCGAAAGGACACTTGGAATGGGGTGCCTGGAGGGGTGGAAAGGGGGAGTGAGTCTAAGGAAGAAGGGGAAAAACCTGCCTTATGCCGGAGTTAAATGTAAAATTCTCTCACCAGGAAATTAAGCTCATATCCTGGAATGTGAGGGGGATGGGATCCTCTGTCAAACGCCATTAGATACATAGTAATCCTATAAGGAAGGGGCACAATTTGATATGAGAGACCCGCCTAGTGGCAGACAAAGGTGCAAGATTATGACAAGTGGCAGGGTCAGCTATATGCCACATCGCATTCTGGGTCAGGGCTGGTGTGCCATTTGAGAGGATATACACACAAATAGACAAAGAGGGTCAGTACGTACTGGTACAGGGTAGGTTGCTGGACAAAGATAACTCTAGGAAGCATATATTTCCCGAATCATGACCAACTCAGTTTTCTGAAGAGGTTGTCTACGTCCTTATCCTCCCTAAATACCACGGATTTATTTTCTAGGGGAAGGGGACTTTATTTGTGCGGCGGATATTGCATTGGAAAGATCGATCCCCCCCCCTCGGTGTGAGGCACATTGGTTATTAAGTTGGCCCGGGTGTTAGAATAGACCCGTGAATGCTTACGCAGTGCCCTATATAAGTTATCATTTGCTGCACCATTTTCTGTTCAGACGCCATATTGAATGACGATTGAAACTAATCCTTACACATTTCCGAGAAAATAACTCAGTTAAGTTTAGTTTCCGAGATGTTAAAGTTTTGCTTCAGTAATGAATGGACTGTTCATATTAACGCATACCTTTCTCACTAGATAGAGGCCCTCTCCCACTTGTCTGGTGGCGGGCGCAGAGTGAAACAAACTTGAATTGTGCTAGGTTGTGTGAGATACAAGAACCAAAACCAATTTTTTTTGTATTTCACTGTCCAGCTGCATCTGCCTGGAAAATTCCACTGTGGGCATGTCTTTGCCCAGCTATGAAATGTACATAATGTATCTCTATGCGTGTTGATTTCAGTTCCCTCTGTACCACTCTTGGAGACTGTGCAGACGGGGCTCCACTCGGCGTGCATCTGAATAAAACAATTATTGGTATATTCTCCACTGTTCTTCTGACTTAATTTGGTATGGAAGGCTAAGAGGTGGTCCGAGGTGACCCGGGTGGCCCCAAGCGGGTCACTTCCTTCAGTTGGTGCCCGAACAGGGACTCCTTCGGGTGATTGATCCATCCCCTTTCTGCAGACGAGGGGAGGACGAGGACATAGTCGGGTCGGACTGACGGCTCAGGGATCCCTGTACGAAGAGTCGCAGCTGCTCCTTTTGTCCCACTGGACAGTGCCTCGCCCAGTGGTCATCCCGACACGAGTCCTGAACAGCAAAACCCTTGATCTGACTGTTTGGTCTGAGGAGTCGGCAGTGGAGTACCGGTTCATATGTACTACTTCTATCAGGTGAGTTTGTTTTGGTTCTCTGTGGATATGGTCCCATTGGGGTTTGGAGTTTGTAACAGTCTAAGGACTGTCTTGATGAAGTGTTTGGAAATACTTTGCCAGGTAAAAAATAACAATTTTGGTTTTCCTTTGCAATGTCTGGCCTGAGAAAACTTTGGAGTTTGTGTTGTCTGTATTGTTCTACAGATGCTCGCTTGGAAGAAGCTCAGCCTGCGCCTCCTGAAGTTAGCCCTAATGTTGATTTGTATGTGAAACATGGCCTTGGCCCGATTAGGTTTAGTACACTATGGCACAAATAGACGAGGGACAATGCAGAGTTGCAGTGGCCTTTGACAGGCTCTGTTGATTAACAGAGGATTGGCTTTTTACAAGATCAGCTGTTTAAGAGACGAAGTACACAATAGATGTTTGACTCTCTTCGAACTTGGCAGAAGGAGGCTAAGCAAAGGCAATAAAAAATGGAGAAAAATGCACGGAAAGGAAGGATGCAGACACTGACACAGAAAGCTGTGGCGAATGACAGAGAAAAACAGGAGACCGGAATAGACTGTGAGGATAGGAGATTTTGGTTGCATATTGACTAGTCCTATGTGGCCAAAGAAGAAGATGATACTTCGTAGAGGAATTAGATACTCGACCCCGCCTCCTAATGCCCCGCAGAGGATATACCCCATTGTTCCTTTGCAGACACAGCAGCCTGTCTCGTCCGCTGAAGCTGCTCCTGTATCTACGACTGTTATACCCTCAGCTCTGGTTACTGGGCCCCTATTCTTTCTCTCCCCTCGCCCTCCTTGACGATTGTGACCTCTATTAGATTCACTGCCCCCGCTCTTGTGCCCTCTGTTCTTTTTTCTCCGGTGCAATCATTGACTACAGTTCCACCTACTACCCCTGTTACCCCTCTTCCTGTGGTTATTCATCCCCTGATGTTTTCAGATGCCGATACCCCTGTACGTGGTTTTGAAGACAGGGAATTGGCGAGATTCAGGGAACTAACAGGTCCATTGATGCGATCTGGAGTAGGGGAGGAAGAGAAGAGTCCGGCAATGCGGTGGGTTCGTAATGCAGTTTATATCGTGGAAGATATTTGGCAAGTTATAAGTGATTTCGAGCCCTTTTTACAACAGAATGCTCTTCAACATATGTCTGCTATACTGAATGATCTTTGGCATACACACATTGGGTCGGAGGCTCCCCAAATATTATTTGTGATCAGAGACCATGTCTATGTTACTGATTTAGAGCCAGGACAAGTGCTTGGTAATATTTTTACTATGTGTTCTTCTTGTTCCAGTCGATATTTGGCGGCAGGTGCATACTCAAGATCATGTTGCTGAGCTGGGTGGTACATGGGATGGGATCAAGAAAGGAAGGCAGGAGATAGGCCGCATGCGGAGATACTCGCTTTGCCTGGTCGTATAATTACATATATGCATACACTTATTCCACCTAAGAAAGTAAGTTGGGACAGATTGATGGCCTGTCGACAGAAAAAGGATGAGAGTATCGGATTTCTTTACGAAGTTTGAAGATACTTTTTTGGATTACAGTGAGCAGGATATGTCCATGGATGGAGGAGTTTGTTTGTTGACAGGTTTTTCAACATGGCTCAATATCATGAGACTAGGAGGAAAAGGATAAATCTGATAAAAAAACAAGGATTTAAAGACTAAAGTGTTGTTGCAGCAGGCATTTCGGGGAAATAACAGAGGACCCGAGGTCCTTTTAGACAACTCCCACATACTAGGCAGCCTACTATGACACCTTTGGGGCAAAATCAGTGTGCGTATTGTAAGGAGGAAGGACATTGGCGTAGCTAGTGCCCTGTGGCTTTTACAGAAGGTTTTGTCCCCTAAAGGACCAGGTTATGGAGGTAGAGACCGTGGGACTAACAGAAATCAGAATGCTGGATGGAAAGCATTATCATGATGACTATGATATTAATGCTATGACAGGTATGAATTACAGCTAAGACAGGGTGGGGGACCAGTTCAGATACCTGTAGATCAGAGTGGTCCTTATGTCACAGCGGATTTGCAAAGTTAGACTAAGGAACGTTTGGTGGATACAGGTGTGACAAACAGTCCTGTTTTTCGACATATGGTCCCTGTGGCGGCCCTGTTTGGCCAAAATGTTTCTGTAGGTTTTTCTGGTGTACTGGTAGTCAGCCCCATTTCATGCCCACTTGCACTTTCTGTTGGTCCTTTTACTGTGGAGTCTCCATTTTTGTTAACATCTAATTGTGGTGAAAATTTGATGGGTTTGGGCTTGTTGAAGAAGTTGCATGCTACTATCTATTGTTCTCCTGCTGGTGTTTATATTACTATGGGTCCGGATGTGAGCACCAGACAGTGTGTCTCAGGATGGGCCCCTTCCAGATGAGTTTGATCAGGTACCCCCACACTATGGGCCACAGGTGAAACAGACATGGGTATATTGCATATACTACCAGTTTGTATACAAGTTAAAGATATTGCTATTCTGCCCTGTAATCTTCAATATAAAATACCACAGGCAGGGGAACGGGCCCTTCTAAATCATTCCAATTTTGATACGAAAGGGAGTAGTTGAAGAAATGTCCGCCAACATTTGTAATATTCTTCCGGTCCTTAAGAGGACACCCATGGGTTCCTCTGATGTATTGATGATATCTATCGCTTTGTGATTGATTTGCGAGATGTTAATAAAATTGTAGTTCCACAATTTCCGGGGGTTCCTGACATCACTACGCTTTCAACGATAATCCCCTCTACTGCTAAGTTCTTCTCTGCTATTGATTTGAGAAATGCATTTTTCAGTATTCCTATACACCCGGACAGTAGGTATGTGTTTGGATTTACACTGGCCAGCAGACGCTTTAGATTCTGTCGTGCTCCTCAAGGCTATACAGAGAGTTATAGTATTAATAGTCAAGCATTAAAGAGTCAGTTGGATTCCCTATCGCTTTCCCCAGGTAATGTATTGGTGCAGTATGTCGATCTGTTAATTGCTTCTGTTACGGAACAAGGTTGCAAGGATAGTACAGTGAAATTGTTGTTGCATTTGGCACATCATGGACATAAGGTCTCTCTTTTGAAATATTAATATTGTCAACAGGAGGTCACCTATTTAGGTCACCCACTGTCGAAGGTGGGTAGGAGATTGACTCCTGAGCACATCTGTACCATTAATAGAATGCCCATTCCGCAAACTCAAAAAGATGTACGCGCTTTTATAGGTATTACTTCCTACTGTTGCTAGCAGATCCCAAATTATTCTTTACTAATCAAACCTTTGCTTGCATTAACAAAAACAGTGCATAAACCTTTGCCTTGGACCCCAGAATGTCATCAGTCTTTTGAGCAATTAAAAACTGAGCTTTGTTCGGGTCTGGTGCTTGGCACACCTAATTATAGGAAACAGTTTGTGCTTTATGTTCATGAGATGGCTGGTTGCGTACTTTCTGTCCTAACAGAAATTTGGGAATAAAGAGAGGCCCTGTGCTTATTTTTCTGCTGTACTTGACCCTGTTGCTAGGGCCCTTCTGAACTATCCGAGAGCGGTCGCGGCTGTGGCCACTTCAATCGAGAAAACGGCTGGACTCGTACCCGATACAGAACTGACAGTTATGGTACCCCATGCTGTGGATGCACTTTTGAATTAGACAAATACACAGAACCTCACCAGTGCACATCTTACTGGTTATGAATTGGCATTGTTTGCTAAACATATTACGATAAAAATATATGCCACTCTGAACCCCACACATTACTACGATCCATTCTGAGAATGATGCATTTGACAAACCTGCATTATCCTAGCCGAAGAAGAGACGGAAGGATGGGTAGACTTGACTGATGTTCCCTTATCTGACCACCATGGAGAACTAGACGTCGATGGCTCAGACCCCCATGGAGAACTATAAGTCGATGGCTCATGTTTTAAATTACCAGATGGCACTACCACTGCAGCTTATATTACTATGTTGTGGACGGTGGTAGAGACATCACTGGTCCCCTATCAGTCGGCTCAGGCCGCTGAGCATGCAGCCCTTATCCGAGATTGTGAATTTAATGAAGGGCTGGTTGTCAATATCTATACTGACAGCCAATATGCATTCAGGGTCGCGCATAATTTCGGGCAACTGCGGGCAGAGAGGGGATTCCTTACCTCTCATGGTACGAAAATCCAACATGGGCTCCTTATATTGCGTCTTTTGTCTGCCTTAATGCTCCTCAAAAGATTAGCAACAATTAAGTGCGGCGCTCATAGAAACGTTACTGATGACGTGAGTAGAGGAAATGCAATTGCAGATCAGGTAGGCAAGGAGACGGCACAAAGTAAAATTAAACATATGTTTGTTGCAGGTACAGCTAGGTGGGTTCCTGAGGTTGCTATGTTTAAAAATACTGTTGAAAGTGTAAAGGAGATACAAAGCACAGCCACGATAGAGGAATTAGCGAAATGGCAGGAGAGTACAGCACAGTTAAATGAGGAAGGATGTTGGATTGATAAATCTAGAGAACAGAAATGGATGTTGCCTGATGCATATGTGCTTCCTGTGGTTACTATGGCCCATGGTCAGCCCATATTAGAGCGAAAGGCATTTGTAAATGGTTAGCCCGTGTTGTCATAAAGATACCATCCCCAAGATAGCTGCTCATTTGGTGAAACATTACATGATCGGTATGAAACATAATCCAGGGAAGGGTACCCCTAAACCTCCTGGTAATTTTGCACCACCCATTTTCCCGTTTGAAGTCCTCCAAATGGATTTTATTGAGCAAGAAAGATGTAATAATCCGTGTGTGTCGACCCGGGCTGCGACACAGCTTCCCAGGCACACACACAGCCGCACCAGAGTACTTCACAGGTCTTTAAAAGATCATTTACTTGCTATTGAGGCTTAGTTGTTTTTACACCCCTTCTTAGAGCCCCTACATCTCCAATCTGACTATCGCTGGAAGAATTAGCCCCCCCCCGAAATTTTTAGTAGCCCCTCCCAAAATGTGGCACTAGTTGCGCCTCTGATCTCAAGTATGTTTTAGTGGTCATATGTATGTTCAGCAAATGTGTTGAGGCTTAACCCTCTAAGGACAATATGGCCATTACAACTGAGAAAGTACTTGTTAAAGAATACTTTGCTCAATTCAGCTTGCCCCGAATTATCTAGAGTGACAACAGGTCTCATTTTAATGGGAAAGTGCCTAAATTGATTTGTGAAGGAAGGCCACGCCCCAAGCCAGCAGCAGTCAGGAGAATTGTAACTTCCAGAGTGATGGCAGTACGGCAGCCATGGCGTTGGATTTTTCGCTCTGAGCCCGCCATCACTAATTTCCGGCATCGGAGCGCGTTGTGCAGCTTGATGTTGCTGGTGGAAATACTGTGTATGCCGGAGGGCCCGATTTCTGGCACCTGCGATCAGAGCCCGGAGCAGTTGAACATGTGGCGGCCGCTATCAGAGTCGAGGGATAGCGTTGTGCAAGGCAAGCTGTATGCTGTCAGAAGAGGAGAACTGCTGTGGTCAGCGAGGCGGCGTGCCGGGGACAACGGCGGCCCATTTGCTCTGCACCGGAGGTTTGCAGGTTTGAGCTGCAGGCCAGATTGCTGGGGGTTGAGTGCTGGATGGGACAGTAGTGGACTGCCGGAGCTGGAATTGTGTACGGCCATTTCTCCTGGCTACCGGTACGTGCGCTTGGCGTGAGCAGTATAATCTTATTGGATCATAGCTGGGTCTGCTCCCTGTGTAGCGGGACAATTAGTAGGGCTTCCAGAGTGTTTGGTTTGTGTTTCGTGGTCTCCACTGGGGTGGGCAGGGCTACAGAGCCCAGGCGCATCGCATCAGTTTTCCCACGCCAGCCGGCTGGTGCTTTTAAGGCTTGCACAGACTCCCGCAGCATGCCCGTCCGCGACTGGAAGAGGCTGGGCTGGGCCTACCCTACCCTCTTGGCTGCATTTCTCTGCTGGTTGTTAGCATTTACTGCCCGTGGCCACCCAATCGAGACTTGTGGCATCGGAGGAGGCAGGATTGACTACTTTTGCTGCTCGGCGTTCCACTTGGACAGATTAATCCTCATATAGATTCCTAGGAGACTGAGGTGGAAACGCTGGACTAATCTTACTAACAGCCTAACATCCGGGGTCACATTTCTGTTTATCTTGCACGTATTTTGTTGTGACACTGTATTGGCCCCACAATAGTTTAAAAGTTATGGGGAGGAGGAAACTACAAACAGCCTCTGCATGGGCAAAAGCTAGCTCTTATGCTACAGTCACGACTATGGATTCTTTTCTCCTAAGGGCGGCAGCTGTAATTGATAAGGAGATCAAGCTACTGAACAGCCTGTATCCAACATCTGTCGGCCCTAGCTTCCCCTTGGTGGAGGCTGTCACTGAACCCCTGAATTTATCCATCTGTTCTTGGTTGTGTGCCGCCTCTCAGGCCAGCGCTGGGTTATTCTCTCTGCCGGAAGCCCCTCTTAAGACTACGCACAGGCCTCCTTCTCCAGTTATCATAATAGAAAATAGGGAGAGCAGTTATTCTCACTTGTCACAAGGGAATGATGGTAATTTTACCAAAAAAACATGCAGACATATCTAGCACCTAATAGTGAGAGTAGTCAATCACCTGCTAAGGGGACTCTTAGGCCTGGCGTGGGAACAAAAAGGAAACTTCAAACTATTGGGGCAAGGCAAAGAAACCTTAATCTAATACTGTCACTAAGTCCATGGTATCTGTGCAGGCTGCTACGAATATAGATTCTTCGGTGGTATTAGATGCTTTTGCAAGCAATAATGAGTAGCTTGCTGGACACTAAGCTGGTTCGCATCCATGAGAGGATAACCAAGATTGAGAAATGTTTAGCAGTGCGTAATCGGTCTGATCAACTCACAGGTCCACGTGTGCCTAGTGATAATTCAGGACTCAGTACTGTAATTGATTCAGGTTTACCATCACCTCCACCGACTAGCAACAGTGAACAGCCCCCTACCCAGTGTCAGACAAATTGCGCCGCTCGGGGGAGGCAGATACAACGAGTGAACGTCAGGTAACCAGCATGGGCTGGAAGAGCCCCAATTTATCGGTGGTGGTCTTGCAGGCCGACAGGGGCACTTAGTGGTGGAATGACAGCGCTTACCAGTTATTCATCTTCCACCGGAATCTACGCCCTACGTAGTGATCCTGGAGAATGTGCCGCCGCTCCCACTGGGTATATAAGAGGATTTTAGCCAGCTTAAAAACAAGGTACTTCACTGGTTATCTAATTATACCACTGTGGGTTTAAGGGCGGAACGAAATATCATTATGGTGCGCCGAGTTAGCTGGATAGGCAGCTTGCGGAAAACTGGCGGGGGCGATTGTTTTATCGTGGATTTTAACAGATCATATCACGCTGAAAGAATTCTGTCCAGGTATTTTTACTCTGGCCGCCCGAATCTAGGGTCTGCAGTACAGGTTTTACGGTTAGGCTTTTTGTATTAAGCAGATACACAAAGGAACACTTCAGGGACTAGCAATATGGATGCACCCCCGAGTTAGATGGTCTCTAAAACCTCCTGCAGCAACAGATCAATGGCTCCCACCAGCAGCACATAGTCTAAATCAGCCAGTTCAGCACCACTCTGCCCTTTCCCTAGAGTTATCAAATAGATATTCTACACTATCAAGGTTGGAGGAGGTCGATTGAACTATTAACCCTAAAGAGTCCGTTGCAGAGGCAAAGTCCAAGCAGAAAGCTCAAATTGTGCAAAGCGTGGTGGTCCCTCGAGTATATGATAATAATGTACTGATGTGGAATATTGCTGGCAGGATCCCACTTGGGTGCAGTTTGTCAAACAATTCTCTGTGATTTGCTTCCAAAAGACTTGGTTGGTGAATTGCAACTTATTCCAGGAGGGATTCAAGGCCTTCTTTGTCCCAGCTTCCCCGTCGGCATGTGGCAGAGCTAAGGGTGGTCTGGCCATTTATATATCTTTGTCAGTGGACTGTCTGATTCAGATCCTCCCTTCTTCAAGTTTGGGTCTTTAAGCTATAGTATGAAAGAGGGGGGACTACTAGTATGGGCCTGATTAACTTTTACAATGGAACGACAAGTACACAGGGAGAATGTAACATCACTCTGCTGGGCTCCTTCATAAGGCAGTCTTGTGGTTCTGTATCGCATAATCTAATAGTGCTGGGCGACTTGAACATCCACCCTTGAGGAGATCCGAGGTATACAAGTATGGCTGATCTGGGTTGCCTCCGAATGCGGGAGTTTCATTTTGAGCACCTTACTCGGGAGGAATTATTGAATAACTTACTCAATGAATGTGACCTAATGTCACTAAAGTCTCTTTCTGCCCCACATAGTAAAGCTCTTGTTCCTTCTTTTAAAGGGAGAGGTAATGGATCTGTTATAGATTACATTTTAATTTCATCTACTCTCCAGTCTTTATTTTGTGGGTTTACTATCATGGAAAGTGGTTACAGTGACCATAATCCGCTCTGTGTGCAATTGAGTAAACCACTTTTATTAAAAAAAATCTAGGGTGGACTTACCGGGCACACTAAGACCAACGGATGGTAGGCGCCGTCTTAAATGGTCACAGGTCTCCCCTGATGCCTTTAATGGTGAGGTAAGAGATTCTTGTGCTGCTGAACTATTACTTTGTATCTCGCCAGGCACTTCTACGAGGGATGCCCTTCGCACCTGTAATGTTATCTCCATTAAGGTAGGGGAACTCTTAAGTGCTACAACACGTAAGGTAGTCACTCCAATTTCCAGATGGTTTGATTCATCTTGCTCTCAGGAAGCGCGGAAGCTGAGGGAGGCTTTAAATGGTACTCCGAGAAATCAACTACTGATGCGTGCCTGTCGTGATGAATATAAACAGGCACTGGCCTTATGCAAGGGTGCTTTGAAGGAGGAGGCATGCAGGGAGTTGTTAGAGATGAGCACCCTTGGGAACAGTTCAAGGTTCTGGAGTATTGTCAATAGACTGCTCTTCGAGTATGATGCAGGGGGTGTTTTAGGCTCCCACATCACTGAGGAAGATTGGGTGTCCCATTTTAAATTTGTTTAAGGGCCCTACAGAGCAAACTCACCAGACAGACAGGGCCATTACTATCCCCTTCGTCGTTTTTGAGCAGAAAGAGGTTGAGGCTGGGCTTGCCGGGTGAGATGTAACAAAGCACCAGGCCCGGACAGCATCCCACTGGACCTTTTTTAAATCGGATCCTCTTTTTTGGGCACCGGTTCTTGTGGCTGTGTTTAATGAAGCAGCCAGAGACGGCTGTCCTGAGACCTGGGCCACTTCAACCATTGTGCTAGTGTTTAAAAGGGGAGACCACAACAGCAACTTTTTTTATAGACCGATCTCCCTTTTTGACTCAGTGGTAAAGGTTGTGGGTGGGGTGCTATTAGAAAGATTATCTTCCTGGGCAGAGGAGCACAAGATAATCTCTGATATTCAATATGGATTTCGCCCAGGGCGGTCAACTGTGGCCCAATGCCTCAACCTTTATATGATCCTTGGTAAGTACACGATTGCTCGCTCAGGTACGATCTATTTGGCCTTCATGGACCTTTTATCCGCGCTTGACTGTCTCAACCGGGTCAAACTGTGGCAGTCCATGTGAGCCATGGGGGGGGGGGGGGGGGGGGTGGAGAGCAATATTGTTAACTTCCTAGAGGATTTGCACAGGGCCACTAAGGCCAACATTAGATACTCTCAAGATCTTCGTGTTTCAGGGATTTCAAAATTGGGAGGGGGGTACGGCAAGGCTGTATTTTGGCCCCTTTTTTGTTTAACCTTTATATAAATGACCTGGATAGAGTTTTGGCAGACACAGGGGCAGATTTTCCGTACCTAGGGCGACTGGGTCTTCCCGTCCTACTACACGCAGACGATGCAGTCCTTATAGCCTGAACTGCTAGGGGCCTTCCATCTTTGCTTGAAGCTTTCTTAAATTTTATGGGGGCCTGAGTTTTGGCAATTGACAATGCCAAATCCTATATATTGCAAGTAGGGATGCGGCCCAAGAAAAAGTTTCTTTTCACAGTATGTCCAGAGAAGGTTCCTTTGACAATTGTCTTTTTGTACTTGGGGGTTTTACTGGATGACCATTTGAAGTGGGGGCCTCTTATTCAGAAGAAAAAGGGGGAGCTAACGAGGGTAAACACTGATATTTTCAACTTTGCTGCAAAGATGGGCAAGCGCCCAATCGCAGCCATGTTGAAAATCTACCAGGCTAAAAGTGTAGCTACAGCTTGCTATGGTAGTGAAATTTGTGGGCATATCGCCACAGATGTGTTGCAGGTGATTGAGAACACTTTTCTGAAGTACTTGTTGGGCGCGCCAAGCACTTTATTGAACTTGGTGGCTCATGAGGAATTGGGGGTGCCTTATCTATGTGATACTCTGGCTTTTCGCCCCTAGTGTTCTGTCTCAAGTGTTGGCTGAATAAGGATTTAGCCCTCAGCCAGCAGGTCAAAAATGAATGTATGAGCCTTGACCACATGTCCCGTATACCATAGATGAAATATATTAAAAGTTGCTTTGAAGAGTTGGGGCGCCCTGAACTTTTCTTAAAGCCTGATTCTATTGTATTAAAGGATGTGGATTTTGTTAAGACAGCTTTTAGCTACTTAAGGAAACTAGAAAGAGACGAGCTAGAATTGCGAAAATCTAGTGTCCGCAAATTCCTGTTACTAAAAACAACCCCATCCACTGAGTCTTATCTCCTGGGGTCACTATCTACATACGAGCGTTTTTTACTGTCTAGGTTCTGCCTGGATTTTTTTCAATTGTTACTAGCTGTTCCAAATGGGTGCAGCAGAGATTAGGTGTTAGCGCCCTGTGGCTGTGACGGAGTCTCTACACAGGATCTGCTACACTTCATTTTTTTGTAAATTTTATGAGGTACCCGGGGATATTTTGTATTCCCTCTTTTAAAGAAGCTGAATTTTAATCAGGTCCGCCCGCGCTTCTGTATTTGCAATTGCTTAAGGCGGATTGTATTTTTTTCATTGTGGGTTATCTGAAATCTACAGTGAGAACTAGGGCCTGTCTGGACAATTAGCAACCCCTCTTGCTAGAGGGTACTTTCTGTTTTATTGTTTAGTATGTGAGGTACTCCAACTAGGCCCTTTTTCTGTAGTTTTATTGGTATGAATTGTATTTTGTATGTAATTTTATTGTATCATGTTTTAAATGAGATTTGGATGTTGTGAAACTTTTATGGGTTTCTGTACGAGAAACCGAATAAGGTTAATTTTGATTTGATTTGTGAAGGTTTACATATGAAACAGAAATATCATGCTGTTAATCATCCAAATCATCCGACATCAGCTGGTTTGGTTGAAAAGTACAATGGTACTCTCAAATTGAAATTGGCAAAAATACAGCAGACAACAGGGTTAAAATGGCCAGATGCTCGACTGCTAGCTCTTTTGTGAACAAGAGCTACAGCTCATTCTAGAACAGGCTTGCCCCCTTATGAGGTCGTGTTTGGACGCCCGGCAAATGTCTGTGGAGTCCCCCGTCCTCGTAAATACTCTGATTTTGAATACCCTGTATTGCTGGATTATCTTGGACAATTGACAGAAAGGTTACGTTCTATTTACCAACAGGAACCAACAGATAACCTACTAGAGGCTGGGTTATCTGGGTTGTGACAACAATACATATTGCGATAATTTTAATATGGGAGAACAGAACGTAACACTAGTAAGTTGGCATTACAAGGAGTTGACAGTCCCTCGAGCGGCCGGTTATTACTCTGCTTGTTATCCTATTGTGGACAGTACGGATACTTCATTGCATATAAATTCTTCAGGAATAGTGTTGTACAAACACACGGTCCCCTTAGTGAATAAAGAGGATCCAAGTACTTTTGGAATTAAGATGTATCAGAAAAAGGTGGATATGCTACCTAGATCTGCACATCAACATAAGTACATTGGTAATAAGTGTCACAACATGTTCATCTCATTTCATTTCGGGTGCTCCCATGGTGCCAAATACTTACCGACCTTGAGTATTAATCTTTCAGATCTACAAAAGTAGTCCAAATACAATCCAATCTCATAAGCACCAAAGCACACCAGACCAAAGTTACTATAGAGTTCATTAATCAATTCAACTTTGTTTGAAAGTACTGTTCCCAATCATTTAGTCCAATCTCATATGTGTTCTTTAAATGACCAGTCCAAACAAATAATCTGTATCCAGTGAAATTGTTCAGTTATTAACTTTTTTATTCCAAATACAAACGGCAGCCAATGAACTCCAGGTAAGATGCAGTGGATTATGAGTTAAGAGTTTTTTTTCTTGGCTAATGGGACTTATTCCAATCTTTATAATGGGACAGACGATGTAGCTCTTGGAATGGTACTGCCTTTCGGTGTGCCCTGTAAACACACTAAGCCTAAGATAAGATGGGTTAAAAGGACACTAACAAAATAATTCTGAGAGGGTGTAACAGACAGAGGTCAATAATTACAGTAATGGTATCTTTGGATACATCCTTTCCTCTATTTTCACACTGGGTGCTACTTCCATCGCCAGGGGTGAAAAGGCCAGGGAATATTTTGTATGTAAGCTGCAAATTATATCTAATACTACAGTGGCAGCTTTGCACAACATCACCACTCAGTTGGAAAGTATGCAGATATATTCAAAACAGACTAGATATGCGGTGGATTTTATTCTAGCAAAAAGTGGTGGTGTATGCGCAGTAGTTAGCGATCAGTGTGTAGTTGGGATCAAGAATATGGAAAAGATTACCAATCACATTTTAGGTATTCTTGAAAATGTGAAGGGAAGAATAGTGGAAATTGGAGTTGGTTCCTCTTCTGCAGCTGGGGCTGGATCCTTTAAAAAGTGATTTATCTTATTGTGGTATTGATGATCTGCTGTGTCCTCATTTAGGGGCATAACAGCAAGGGCTTTATCTCCGCCTTTTTGGCTTTAACAGCCAAAAAAAAGCAGAGATAAAACTGTCGCCCTATCACAAGAGGGTGCTAACATGCAAAATCAAATGTTCGCACCCTTTTTCCCTACGCCTCCCTTTGCATCTCTAATGAGATGCAAAGTGGGTGTTCCTTGCCAAAATAACTGGAGAAATGTCGCTAACCGACATTTCTCCAATTATCAATGGGCACGCTAACCAGCATATCGATAAGAAAAGTAGCGCTAACCACCGTTACCGCTACTTTGCTTACGCCTGCTTTTAGTTTGACTTAACCATGATAGCCACCTTACATTGGATGTCATGGCTAAGTATGCTGTGCCCTATCAGCAACGTAGTGCCAAAACGTTGTATGATTATCGCTAGAATCCCAGCGATAATTGCACATTTGGCAGCTAACTCAGTTGTTTTTATCGCTCTGGAGATAAGCGTAGCTGATAGCGCGCCATCTCTGCGATAAAAACAAGCGATAGCCAGCGATAATTATCCTAGCGCTAAGTGCGCTTAGCGATAATTATCGCCGGTTGTTGGCGATATGCCCCTTGGTGCCTCCACTTTTGTTCTTATTGTACCACTGCCTTCACACCCAAACAGAAAATATCAATTCACGATACGAATGCTGCTATAATGCTTCACAAAGACGTTGATGATTTGATGAATATAGATGAAGGAATATTTAAGAGTTCCTCCCTCTTTACTGTTTCACTTTCTGATGTTGATGGTAGGGAGTGCTCATAACTATATCTCAATTTGGTATTCTGTTATCATTTGCAATTCTGTTATTTTTTGCTATAGTTGAAAATGTTTCAGCTCATGCTAAAATGAGGATCTATTAGAATAGACCTGTGAATGCTTATGCAGTGCCCTATATAAGTTAGCATTCGCTGCACCATTTTCTGTTCAGACACCATTTTGAATGACGATTGAAACTAACCCTTATCAGTTTCTGAGAAAAGAACTATGTTAAGTTTTGTTTCTGAAATGTTAAAGTTTTGCTTCAGTAATAGACTGTTCACATTAATGCATACCTTTCTCACTAGATAGAGGCCCTCTCCAACTTGTCTGGTGGTGGGCGCAGGGTGAAGCAACCTTGGATTGTGCTAGGTTGTGTGAGATACGAGAACCAAAACCTATTTTATTGTATTTCACTGTCCAGCTGCATCTGCCTGGGAAAGTCCACTGTGGGATTGTCTTTGCCTGGCTTTGAAATGTACATAATGTATCTCTATGCTTGTTGATTTCAGTTCCCTCTGTACCACTCTTCAAGACTGTGCAGACAGGGCTCCACTCCGAGTGCATCTGAATAAAACAATTATTGGTATATTCTCCATTGTTCTTCAGACTCTTCATTTGGTATGGAAGGCTGAGAGGTGGTCCGAGGTGATCCGGGTGGCCCCAAGCAGGTCACTTCCTTCACTGGGCTTTACTGAATGGTTGAAGCTGTGGGAATTAACTGATGTTTGGAAGGTGCAGCACATAAAGCAAAAGGATTGTGTTACTTACCCAGTAAGCATATGTTCTTGGCATGCAGAGTTGTAGATTCACATGCTTTGCATACTCCTGCCATCTAGTGTTGGATATGGATGTTTACAAGTTGTTTTTCTTTGTAGTCTTTCCAGTCACGAGGTAAGGCGACTCCTTCTTTCGGAGATAATGCGCATGGGCTTCGACTCCATCGATTGTTTTCCCGCAAGAGGGTGAGAATGGAGTGAGTGTAGTAAAGAGATGTCCACGGGTACGTAATGTAAACAATGAGAACTGTAACAACTACAGGTGTCCGGTGGTGGGAGGTCGCATGTAAATCTACAGCTCTACATTTCAAGAACAGATGCTTAAATGTAAATGTAAAAATGTAAATGTACAGGAATTTATATAGCGCAAATCACCAAGCGGTTTCTAAGCGCTTGCTTAGGGAACCCGTCCTGGTATTCCCCTGTGAGATAACCCCGGCAGGGTATCCGCAAGGTGAAAGCCAGGCATCCCGCCGCGAGGGGCCGTTGTGTAGATTAAGCAAGCTATTGCCCAGAGTCGCAGAGTGTGAACCCGTGAATCGAGTAGGCACCGGAGCGAGAATTGTCGAGTCCATGGACATTTTTTTAGGACTCAAGACCCCGCCGAGCCGGGAATTGAACCCTGGTCCCGGGCTGACTTCTGCTTCCAGGTCTGCCTCCTCTAACCAGTGAGCCACACTTCTCCACACTTACTGGGTAAGTAACAATCCATTCGAGGCATGTGTGCTGTAGAAGCACCTGCTTTGCATATACTATATAGCAGTATTCCGCCGAAGCAGTGGCTAACCAGTAGATGTTGCAGTTATCTAAAAAAGTGTCTTTAGCACTGCTTGCCCTACATTGGCTTGTTGGCGTGCTAATACATCCAACAATAGTGTTTGGTAAATATGTGTGGTGTAGACCATGTTGCTGCCTTACATATGTCAGCTATAGGAATGTTACCTAAAAAGTCATAGATGCCCCTATTTTGCGAGTGGAAGGCGCTCTAGGGGGTATAGAAAAAGGTTTTTTAGCATTTGTATAGCAAGTTTGAATGCATTTAACAATCCATCTTAAAATACCAGATTTAGAGATAGGGTTGCCCTTGTGAGGTGGTGCAAATGCGACAAATAGTTGCTTTGTTTTACAAAAATATTTTGTCTTTTCGATATAATACAATAACGCTCTCCTGACATCAAGCGTGTGAAGAGCTCATTCTGCTATAGAATCAGGTTGACGGAAGAACACAGGTAACTCAAGATGAAAAGCAGAAACTACTTTAGGGATGAATTTTGGGTTGGTACGAACTACCTTCTCTTTATGAAGCTGAAAGAAGGGCTCTAAGGTTAATGCCTAAAGTTCAACAACTCTCCTTAATGAAGTGATTGCAATGTGACAGGCAACCTTCCATGAAAGGAACTGTAAAGGACAATTGTGTAATAGTTCAAAGGGTGAACACATGAGTCTTGTACGTACAATATTGTGATTCCATACTGGTGCCAGAAGTATTCTGGGTGGTATTACTCTTTTTAAGCCTTCCATAAAGGCTTTAATCACAGGGACTTTGAACAAAGATAAATGCGGTCTGTTTTGCAAATATGCAGCCACTGCTGCAAGGTGCAATCAAATAGATGTGTAAGCTAAATTAGATTGCTGTAGGTGCTGAAGGTAACTAACAATGTTTTGAACAGAAGCATCCAGAGGATTAATCTTGTTCTTACAAATTGTTTCCATTTTGCTGCATAACAAGCTCTGGTAGTAGGCTTTCTTGCTTCTTTTGGAACAGTCATATAGATTGGTGGCAAATTTAAGTATCTAAACTATGACTTCAGGAGCCAAATTGATAAGTTGAACTTCTTGGGGTTTTGGGTGTCTGATTTCACAATGGTTCTGAGTGAGAAGTCCAGAATTGAGGTGCCGCTTTTGCTGTGGAACTACTGAGAGTTACAAAAGTGTAGTGTACTATGGTTGACGGGCCCATGTGGGCACTAACAAAATCAGGGATGTTTGCCTGAGCTTTCGAACCAGGAACAGAAGGAGTGGCAGAGATGGAAAGGCATAGGCAAATATCTTTGACCAACTGATCCATTGGGCATTGCCTTTGGAGCAAGGGTGTGGGAACCTGGGGGCAAAGTTTAGGCATTTTGTGTGGTCTACTGTGGTGAACAGATCTATTTGTAGGAATCCCCATTTTTGAAAGTATCGAAGGAGAACTTGGGGATGAAGTTCCCACTTGTGTATTTACTGCCTCCTGCTGAGGTAGTCGGCAATTTGATTGTTGACTCCTGAAAGGTGTTCTGCCAGACGATGAATTTTGTGAAGAATTGCCCAGCTCCAGATGATCCGAGAGGCGTGACAGCTGGGGAGAGTGTATCCCCCCCTGTTTTTAGGTCGAGGACCTAAAGGCTGCGCTTGCGCAGTCTGGGGTCGGAGATTTAATGTGTCTTAGTAGGGCTTTGAAACCCGCCTCCCTGCCCTGTCTCCCCTTCATTGGCTGGCTTCCTAAACGGAGGGCAGCCATTGGAGGAGAGGGCCGTCACTCCGATTTAGCCCCGTCTTTTTCGGATTCAGGGGTGTAAGTTTTGCTGTTCTTTAGACAGTGACGTCGTCTGTCACTCAGAACCACAAAACCACTCCCCCGATTCCGAAAAATTCGGAAGCTTGCGGCCGCCATTTTCCGGCTCCTTATGATGAGGTAGGCCGCTGCTGTCCTCGTTTCCCGCCGCGTCTTTGTTCCCGCCCTCCTCCCGCTGATTAGGTCAGCCGTTGTATTCTTTCCCTGCCCCTCCCGCTGTCCGTCTTTGTTCCTGCCCTCCTCCCGCTGATTAGGTCGGCCGTTGTATTCTTTCCCTGCCCCCCCACCCCCCGCTGTCCGTCTTTGTTCCCGCCCTCCTCCCGCTGATTAGGTCGGCCGTTGTATTTGTTCCCTGCCCCCCCTCCCGCTGTCCGTCTTTGTTGCCGCCCTCCTCCCGCTGATTAGGTCAGCCGTTGTATTCTTTCCCTGCCCCACCTCCCGCTGTCCGTCTTTGTTCCCGCCCTCCTCCCGCTGATTAGGTCGGCCGTTGTATTCTTTCCCTGCCCCCCTCCCGCTGTCCGTCTTTGTTCCCGCCCTCCCCTCGGGTCGCAATTAAACTTCAGAAGCGGAGATATTAATGATCCCCGACTCCCCCTCTGATATCACCCTACTGTCCCGGCCCCCACAACGTATAAACCTGTTCAGATTCGTGTGAAACAATCACACAGTGGGACAGGCAGTGCGCTGTACACGACCACGTTGCCAGGTGAACTTGGCCAGTATTGCCTTCTGAGGCAGGTGGCCAGTGGCATCCTCTGAATGCAGCCCTTGGGAAGAAACACGGTCAGGCAGAGGATAAAGTTCGGACGGAGTTACTCCTTGCCCAGGAATCTGCCTGCAGAATGCCAGGCGCCTGGCAGGCTCGGCTCAGGGAGGGTCTCGTGATGAAAGAGAAGTAGTTTTTTTTCAGGTTGCGGTCTTTAAAGGTGAGTGTTCCGCGGTCCGCCATACTGTATCTCGTGTTTCAGTGCGGTTTAATATTACGGGGTGTGTTTCTGGGTGGGGCGTCAGAGTCTGGAAAGGGCAGGCTGCAACGAAAATGCGGGGCAGGCTATTCGCCTTTGTTGGGGCGGAATGGGGTAGTATAATACAGCATGACACCCTCAGCTGCAGAATTTTTAGTGCAGCTTGAAAGAATTACCTGAGGCCCTTGATTGTGTTTATCACGTTAGTCGACGCTACGTGTGCCCCTCTACACACTCCACATTTACTTGGTCCGTTTCCTGCAGCGGGCTCCGGCTGTTCACTGGGCCTCGGGCCCTGCAGTGCTCCCTTGAAGTTCCAGAGGAGCAGCACCACCAGGATGATCTCCGGCAGCTCCCAGGACCAGTCGGCCTGGCTCCCCACTAGGCAAAGTGGCGGCTTCTCGTCGGCAGCCCCCCAACTCCGTCCCAGCTCGGCCAAGGAGAAGAAGTGGGCCAGCACTGTTATTGCGTGCACCGGCCGCCCCTGCTGCAGCCGGGCACAGGCTCCGCTGAAAAGTAGAGAACAAAAAAACAAAACAAAGGCCAGTACTGGATACCCTTAATTAGGGATTATTATGGTCACCTTATGAACAAAACATAACGGTCCAAATTACGTCATGAGTCATTTCTGGGGTTCTCAATCCTTTTCTTGTAAAGTCACTCACTCAATGGCCATGCGTTTTTCTGCGGGACATGCGACAGGTACACAATGACGCTTTTTAAAGTGGCGTTTCCCGATGGCAGCAGTGTAAGAAGCTACCGGATCCCCGGCTCCCAGAGAACCCACAAATTGATATACACGGAGCAAACGTCCAACTCGACCGGATATGTAAACTGAATCAACCTGAACCGGGAGACCCTGCGCCACTTTAAAAAGCGTCATTGTGTACCTGTCGCATGTCCCGCAGAAAAACGCATGGCCATTGAGTGACTTTACAAGAAAAGGATTGGTCCTGATGAGAACCCCAGAATTGGGGGTTTGAAACGCGTCGACCTTTTGACCTTCACTAGGAGTGACTGAACTCTTTTTGTCATATGACTAAATTGTTTATAATAAGGTTTTGGTTTTCCCCTAAAAAAGAATTAATGTTCTACACATTTATTTGAAAACATTTACTAAATACAAATTAGGGATTATCATTCATTGTTCACTTCAATTGCTCTTTTTGACAAAAGGTGTTTTATTGTATGTTTGTACAGTTGGATGAATGTGGAATGAATGTTTGAGAGGATGTGTGTAAATTGTAAATATGTATT
The DNA here is from genome assembly GCF_964261635.1 of Lissotriton helveticus. Lineage (NCBI taxonomy): Eukaryota > Metazoa > Chordata > Amphibia > Caudata > Salamandridae > Lissotriton > Lissotriton helveticus. The sequence continues at coordinate 414,738,303 of NC_136068.1, forward strand.
AAGATTTTTGTGTTGCTATGTTCGAAATGTTTATACATGCACAATTAATTTGTGAAATCATTTACCAATAGAGAGTTAAACTAAAGAAAATAATAAAAATTTGGACTCATGACGTAATTTGGACCGTTATGTTTTGTTCATAAGGTGACCATAATAATCCCTAATTAAGGGTATCCAGTACTGGCCTTTGTTTTGTTTTTTGGTATCTTTGGCTTAGCCTTACTGGAAACAGCCAGAACCCTGTGTTGTTCTTTCCTTGAAAAGTAGAGAACAGCAGCCACCTGTCGATCAAGCAAACGGCTATAAATATCCTGGCTGTTTCTAAAGTGAAAGAGGGCATGGCCCGCCAAATGTAAGCGACGCACATCCCCCCCCCCCCAATGGAGAAAAGGAAATAGTACACGCCCCGTGTAACAAACAAGTAAAGGGGCACATAGCCATGAGAGGATACAAATGAGGACATGGCTGTATTAAGGAGGGGCTAACAAGCCTCATAATGAATCAGAAGGCAGCATTTACAAAGGACAAACACACAAGCCAATGAAAATAAGGACGGGGGAGTGGGCGAAGCTTCTCTCCAAAAGGAACTACAGCAGATCTTCGCGGAGCAGATCGCTGGCTCATGCTCAACCTAAAAAACCTCTAGAGAGATGATTGGTTGTTGCCTTTATAAGAAGCATTAGGATCTGATGATGTGGTCTTGGACCCTCCTCTGTAAAAGGTGGGGCAAAAGGAGCCTCTATTTAATGGGGATTGGAGCGCTCCTATGCACTTTGCCACATCCATGTCTTTTTCCAATGCCGGATTGACTTCAGGACCAAACAAGTTTTGCTTCTCAAACAGGGTGTTTAAAATGGATTGCTGAACCTCCGGTTTAAACCCTGAAATTACAAGCCATGCATGCCTTCTGACGAGAATGCTGGTGTTTATCTCCCTATCCGTGGTGTCAGCAGCATCTAGAGCACATCTGATAGAAGAGTTAGAAATTAGTTTGCCCTCCTGAACTAACTCTGTCTGGGAGATACTGGAGCAGTTGCCTCATCTCATCCCTGTGGATTTGCGATGCGCCAGTGGTTAGCGTCTTGAGAGGCCACTCGTTTCCCCTAGGCATCTGAAAACTTAGATTCCTTGTCTGGGAAAAGTGCATCACCAGAGATTTGAGAATTAGCTCTTTTGCGAGCATTGGGCAGCACTAGGGAGTCAAGAGGTAATAATCTTTTGATACACAGGATCAGATGGAGACGGTTTATGTTTATCGACTCTGGTAGTTCAAATACGTGCTCACACAGGGTCTTTGAAGAGGTCATCTGCATGCATGCTATTCGTTAGAATAGGGACTGTTTGACTTGACCTTTGTTAGGACCCAAGTGTTTCAAATAAAAAAATCTTTTAAGACTCTTTATGTAAGGCCACCCCATGATACTCTGCTGCTCTAGCAATAAGTTCTTGATAAGCCACAAAATCCTCTGGTGGTGATGGCTTTGCAGGGTAAAGGTCTGGGTCAGTATCCCCTAGAGGGTCAATGGTGTAATCATTCCATGGGTCTACAGGTAAATAAGTATCTTCGTCAAGTCATCCACTTCACGCTGTGTATAGGAGATCCGAGTTGCTGTGTGTAAGGGATCTAGTAAATGTGGAGGGGATTGAGGAGCAGGATAAGCAGGGCTGGTAGCCATGTCCTTCTTTAAAGGGATTTTATCTGCAGGGTCCTCTGAAGGAAGTTTGTGTTTGGCTGGTGTTTTAGCAGAAATATGTCCTGTATTAGGATGGATATACATTTTCTTTTGTTTTGGATCCATTTTAGCTTTGAGAACCTCTAATATTGGTTCAGGAGGCTCAAAGAGGCTGTCCTTTGATTTCGGCCCTGAAATAGATTTGCTTTCGGGAGCGGAAGGCTTTGGCTTCGAAGTATGCTTTTGTTTAGGAGCCGAGGGTTTCGGCTCCAAACCAGGTTTGTCCTTTGAACCTGCGTGTTTTGGCTCTGAACCAGATTAATCCTTGGACCCGGAAGCTTTTGGATCCGAAGAGGGTTTTGGGCGACTCGATCCTGAGCCAGAGAGCTTGATGATTTGTTTTGGTGCCGAGCGAGAAGGCAGGGTGTCGGAAACATTGTCTGAGTGCAAACATTGGCCAGAAGGCAGAGGTGGTGCCATAGCCTTATGTTTTTTGGAAAAGGTTTTAGGGGGCAAGGGGTCTTCGGTACTTATGACACCCTGTCCAGGAGGCACATCTTTGGACTCCAAATCGATCACTAGTTCAGAATCAGACTCTGGAACGGAGAAGGCCTCTTATTCTGCTGCAGACTCTTCGACCTCTTCATGCTCGTATTCTTTGCCGAAGATATCCAGAGTGTGTTGAATGCTTTGGTGCTGAATTTCACATCGTAGAGTTTTAATCGACCAAAATTACTTAAAGGCGCCGCAGTCTTCCTCCTTGTGCTCCGGTGAGAGGCACAAGTTACAAACTTGAGTCAGTGTGAGGGTACTTGGCGTGGCACCAAGGACAGAATTGGAATGGAGTTTGTTCCATCGGCGGAAGGATAGATCGACGCGGCTAGGCCAGAGGGCTGCCCCAAATATTACCGACCGAAGACAGAGTACTTCCCGATGGATTCAATAATCGAACAGGGAAACGTCCACAAGAACAATACAGTTGAGGCTAGAGTGGATTGGCACACAGGGGAACCTGAAGAACTGTTTCGATCAAGAGAGCAACAATACAAGTCTTAACCCGATGGTAGAAAAAACAATCTAACAAGCATTTGCAATGCAGTAGGTCACACATTAATGAAGTTTGAGCTATTGGCATTACTACACATTGCAACACCAATTGCAACAAAAGTCTATAAATTGTAGGCCCCAAAAAATGTGTATTCATTTTTGTAGCAATGGTGGCATGCTGCGCTTTAGATGCATATGTTTAAAAGTAAAGTGCGCCATACGGCCATTGCTACTATAGTTAATTGGGGATGCGTTAATAATAGATGTGTGCACTGATGGCTGGTGGTGTGTGTGCCTGTAGAAATTGTGCGCTGGTGGTGTGTGTGCCTGGTGGAAGCATGCACTGACAGCTGTTGGGGTGTGTGTCTGGTGAAAGCGTGCACTGACGGCTGGTTGTGTGTGTGTGTGCCTGGTGAAATGTGCACTGACAGCTTGTGGTGTGGGTGTGTGTGTGTGTGTGCCTGGTGAAAGTGTGCACTGACTGCTGGTGGTGTGTGTGTGTGCCTGGTGAAAGCGTGCCCTGACGGCTGGTTGTGTTTGTGCCTGGTGAAAGTGTGCACTGATGGTGTGGTTGTGTGTGGGGTGTGTGTAGGGGTGTGTGTGTGTAGGTGTGTGTAGGGGTGGTGTGTGTGTAGGTGTGTGTAGGGGTGGTGTGTGTGGGGGTGGTGTGTGTGTGTGGGGGTGGTGTGTGTGTGTGGGGGTGGTGTGGGGGTGGTGTGTGTGTGTGGGGGTGGTGTGGGGGTGGTGTGTGTATGTGGGGGTGGTGTGGGGGTGGTGTGTGTAGGGGTGGAGTGTGTAGGGGTGGAGTGTGTAGGGGTGGAGTGTGTAGGGGTGGAGTGTGTAGGGGTGGAGTGTGTAGGGGTGGTGGGGTTGTGTGCGTGTGGGGTTGTGTGCGTGTGGGGTTGTGTGTGTGGTTGTTTCTGTGTGTGGTTGTTTCTGTGTGTGGTTGTTTCTGTGTGTGGTTGTTTCTGTGTGTGGTTGTTTCTGTGTGTGATTGTGTGTGTGGTTGTTTGTGCGTGCAGTTGTGCGTGCGTGCAGTTGTGTGTGCGTGGCGGTGTGTGAGTTTGTTGGGGTGTGGGTGTGTGTGTGTAGGGGTGTGTGTGTGTGTGTAGGGGTGGTGTGTGTAGGGGTGGTGTGTGTGTAGGGGTGGTGTGTGTGTAGGGGTGGTGTGTGTGTAGGGGTGGTGTGTGTGTGGTTGTGTGGTTGTGTGTGTGTGTGGTTGTGTGTGTGTGGTTGTGTGTTTGGTTGTGTGTGTGTGGGCTTGTGTGTGTGTGGTTGTGTGTGAGTTTGTTGGGGTGTGTGTAGGGGTGGTGTGTGGTGGGGTGTGTGGTGGGGTGTGTGGTGGTGTGTGCGTGTGGCTGTATGCGTGTGGCTGTATGCGTGTGGCTGTATGCGTGTGGCTGTATGCGTGTGGCTGTATGCGTGTGGCTGTATGCGTGTGGTTTGTGTGCATGTGGGTGTGGTGTGTGGGTGTGGTTGCGCATGTGGTTGTGTATGTGTGTGGTTGTGTGCGTGAGGTTGTGTGCGCGTGTGGTTGTGTGCGTGAGGTTGTGTGCGCGTGTGGTTGTGTGCGCGTGTGGTTGTGTGGTTGTGTGTGCGTGTGGTTGTGTGTGCGTGTGGTTGTGTGTGCGTGTGGTTGTGTGTGCGTGTGGTTGGTGTGCGTGTGGTTGGTGTGCGTGTGGTTGGTGTGCGTGTGGTTGGTGTGCGTGTGGTTGGTGTGCGTGTGGTTGGTGTGCGTGTGGTTGGTGTGCGTGGGGGTGGTTGTGCGTGGGGTGGTTGTGCGTGGGGTGGTTGTGTGTGGGGTGGTTGTGTGTGGGGTGGTTGTGCGTGGGGTGGTTGTGTGTGTGTGTGGGGTGGTTGTGTGTGTGTGGGGTGGTTGTGTGTGTGTGTGGGGTGGTTGTGTGTGTGTGGGGTGGTTGTGTGTGTGGGGGGTTGTGTGTGTGTGGGGTTGTGTGTGTGTGGGGTTGTGTGTGTGTGGGGTTGTGTGTGTGGGGCTGTGGTTATGTGTCTGGTTGTGTGGGTGTGCGAGTGGCAGTAATACTAAAAGCATCTCGAAATAAAGGAACACAAACAGAGTTTGTGGAAAGAGAAAGCACGTTGTAAGTCAAACAGGCAGCAGCAAAGCATTAACACAATATGTTCTTTGATGTATGATGTTCTTTGAACGAGAACATCAAAGCGGCGCCACGAAAGTGATAATGATCGCGGGCAAAAGTAATTGCGAGCGAAAGTGAGCATGACGAGGTTTGCCATATGGTGCCTCTGCTCCTAAGCGCGCGCCCATGCACTGTAGCTCTAGGCTGGCCATGGTAGCATTTTTTGAGCCCTCACTAAAAGTTTTGCCAGACAGAGCATGTGCTGGGTCAGGCAAGACCTAAAAATGGAGTTGATGCCCATGCGCACTATCACCGAAAGGAGTCATCACTTTACCTTCTGACTAGAAAGACTTCTTTGAAGAAAAATAACTTGCACACATTCAGCCCCAACACTAGATGGCAGGAGTATGCAAAGCATGTGTATCTACAGCACACATACCTCAAACAATTATTCTTACTATTCCTACATGGATGACTTTCACACTAGGATTGATCTCTTAGTCTGCTCCAGACAACTAACTATAGCTGTAACACACATTGAATATTTGGGGCGTACTGTCTTGGATCTTAACCCTCTTGATGCTTAACTTCCACCCCATCATGGAACCAACTGCCACCCCTACTTGGCAACTAAATTCTGCTCTCCCGACAGATGAACGATTCAGTAGCTCGCTAGATGAGATGACCGCTTAATACCGCCAACACAATAATAAGTCAACAGGCACCAGGGATGTGGAATGGGAGGCATTTGTGGTACAGGGGTATTGCCTGGGTCAAACAGCAGGCCTGTGAAAAGAACTGTTGGCAGACCATACCAAGTTAGAAGTCGCACTACATGACCATGGTTTGCAATTGGCAGTACATGTGCATACTCACAGGCACATTGACACCACGAATATCGCAAATATACGCGAATATCACGCTAGGGTCCAAGAGGAAGGAGGTAAAGCGTGTAGATTATTAGCAAGGTTAGTGCAGTGTCATACTAGGGGGACGCCCATATCAAAACAGCAGAGGAAGCAAGCTTATACTCCCCAACTGCGATCAAGGAAGAATTTAGCACATACTATGGGAAGCTATACGAGGGCCCCGGTAGCTCACGATGAACAGACTTTATATGAGATTTTGTGACGCCACTACCCCTGAGGATGTTAGACCCACAGGTGCTGATGACATTGGGAGGCCCGTCACGGCCCATGAAATAAAAAGAGGCCATCCGGGAATTGGCTATTAGGAAAACACCAGGGCCGGTGGCCTACTGGTAGAGTTTTATGTGGCATTGACAAACACACTGGCCCCTAAATTGGAAGCAGTATATGTGGAAGCGGGCACCTTAGTGATACCTCTGTCAAAGTCGGAGCAAGTGGGGGTGCAAGAGGTGGGGTTTCCATCCTTGGTCTACGCTGAACGTCTACTTTAGCATTTTGAGAAAGGTTTTTGCCTCACACCTTTTACCACACATGGCATACCTAGTCCACAGTGATCAGAACAGGTTCATAGGGCCAATATCTGTATAATTTTCTACATTATGCAACACCCGGATAGGATTAAATATCCATAAGCACTTATGTTAGTGGATTTGGAGAAAGCTTTCGATTTGATGATGGGACTTTTTGCGTGCCACAATGTTTAGAATGGGGTTGGGAGCGAGTGGCTACAATGGATGAGGTTACCATACTTCCCCATGGCTTGTGTGAAGGTGGAGGGTGATTACTCGTTTATATAATATATTCAGAGGCACTAGACAGGGGTGCCAGTTCTCCCCACTTCTGTTTGCCCAGGCCATAGAGCCCCTGGTAGAAACTTTTTGATTAGAAGGCCAGGGACTTTGGATGCTATTGAGTAATAGATACCATAATATCTCAATATACACAGACGATCTATTTTGATACTTAAGGGACGGAAATTGTGGGGTGAGTCGGGAGCTGACCCTCCTGGAATCCTATGCTGTCTTGGCTGGATTGCAACTGGATAAAACAAATACCTGTATATTCCTATTAGTAGAAGGGACTCGGTGCCCTAGGGACTTACCTGCAGATTTAACTTGGGCTTCCCACTCGTTTAAAAATCTTGGAATACAGGTATTTCATGGGATGTAAGACCTGAGGGAGGGAAACCTGAACCATGTTACGCGGTCCCTGAAGATGTGCGTCTCATTTTGGAGCTCGCTACGATTTCCCATGATGGTTCGAATTGCGCTGGCAAACATGGTCATGCTCCCCACTTTACTGTACTACTTTGTGAATCTTCTGGTGGGGATCCCCACCTGGGTGGTCCACAGGATTTAATACCTTGCTACGGGAATTGATCTAGGATGGGGGAAGAAAGTTTTGCTGGCAGTCCGGCAGAATACCCCAGGAGTGTTGGGGCACCAGAGTGAGCTCTACAATGGCTGGAAGTATAGAACTTGGAACTTTCGAACACTAGGCTCAGCTGTTGAATGGCAGCACTTACTGGCGGGAATGCCGCACTCGGCAGTGACTGTCCCAAACCCAGGGGTATTGCTGCGGGTGGTAATGGAATGTTTGAAGAGATACTGCCGAAGCATGAAGGGCCCAGAGTTTACCTATTGTGGGACTCCCAGGGTGGAAACCACCTGTATTGCTCTCAAACTCACAAATGGATAGTTGACAGAAGCTGGCGCAATAACAGTGGGGGACTGCTGTCAGAACGGGGTATTGATTCTGCTAGAGGATTTCCTGGCCCAATATGACTTGCCTAGCGGCCAGTTCCTCACCTATCATGCAGTAGTCAAAAGATTCAAGGATCTTTGGGGAAACACCCACCTGGAACCGGGGACACATGAGGTGCTACAAGTGTTGGTCCCATTGGGGACTGCCAGACACTTAGTAAAAAGGCATTATAGAGCACTGATCAGTATGGCAAAAACACCTCTGGGTTTTAAGGAGAGAGTGGTCTTGGGTGTCAGGAAGCTCGAAACAAATATCAAGAAATGCTGCAATCAAAATTATTCAAATATATATATATATATATATATTAAACCTCACAGACTAAACATAATGCAGGGGGGGGGGCTGCGGGGCTGCCCCACATGTGGGCAAGAAGAGGTGGAATTTATACACGTGCATGGGGATGTGAGGTACTGCATCTACTGATTTGTAGATCTAGCTTTGATATTAGCTTGTACGCAAATAGCCATGAATTGGAAAGCGCAGAAAGGCCCCCCCAATAGTGATATGGGAGAAGGAAGTGGATATTTGGCCTAAGATGGAGGAAAGGGCAATACATCGAGCGGAAGCCAGAGACAATTGAAGACGCCCCACAGCAGAGTTATGGACTGAAGTACTGAGAGCCTGGATTGGTAGAAGAGATGCGCATAGCGATGAGCAAGGTGAAATAGATGGGCGTACAGAGTAAGATAGTGATATATCTAGAAGACTTCAGGAAAACAAAAGGATACACTAAATATGACCCATGCCGCCGCCCCCAACCCCCCCCCCCCCCGGTAGTAAATAGAATACAAGTAGGGCACAAGGTGGAGTCGAACATACCAAATACCACTAAATAAAATTACTTGTTTTTTCAGGTTACCAAGTTATCAGTATAAGATAGAGATATGAATTGTATGAATGCCTTCAATCTCTGCAGAATACATATAACACAGAATTAGAGCAGAAACTTATAGTTGAAAATGTTATGAGACCATTGTATTAGAGTACATGTAGAGGATAGAATTAGAGAAACGATTGAATTTGGGTTACAGAGGAGAGATGACGGCACTCAAATATACAATTACTATATTAGGTACTCAATTATAAGTCTGATGATGCCTGCATTTATGCAATTTCGAAATGTTAAACACTAATAAAGAGATATCTAAAAAAACAAAAAACTGTGTGGTGACAGGGCGCAGTCTAAGCCAACTCCACGAGGCGGCACAAAAATGTTCTCAGCTGACAATCAAAGAGTTTGATCATGTCTACTCAACCACATTGTGCAATTCCTGGGTATATCAAGTTCTCACAGCCCCTCAATTGCCACAATTTTCACCTTAAGGTTCGAGCTAGCTCAATGACTGCACATTTAGATTTTGTAACTAGATAACCATATAAGATCTCACCTTGTGAGGACTCCGAGGCGCCAGGGTAAAACTGGAAACTTTTCTTCAGCAATTCCTTTGCGCATCAGTAAGTGGCCGTGCGGCTCCACGTCGGGTCTGTTGTGCCCCGGATAGGAAGCAGAGCTCCTACAGTCACCATCTACGCACTCGCATCAGTTTCTTTATGATCACTGACCGTGCAATCAGACGCAGACTTTGGAAATCGGATTATGTCAGCCTGCAGATCTCTAGATTGGGATATCATCCATAGGGACTGGAGGAGTCCATTCCACAGAAATGAGGAGGAGGGTGTGTCAGTGAGAAATTTGCAGTTAGAGTATTCACCAGAAAGTGTTACAGAAGCAAAGAAACTTTCTTCTGATGGATACTTATAACCACAGATTCCTCACCTTGTGAGCAGATACCAAAGCAGTGCCTTCCGTAGTGGTAGACCTGTAGAATGACTGACCAGAAATTCTGTAGGACAGATCAGGTGAACTGGCCTTCTTGCCGAACCTGGTTATCCAGGCAATCGTGCCTTGTGAACATATGGATTGATGCCCATGTAGCACCCTAACAAATGTCCAAGACTGGCATATTGCATGCTAGTGCTATGGTAGCAGCCTTTGCTCTGGTGGAACAAGCACGTAAACATTCAGGGAACTATTTCTTAGCCAGCCCATAACACGTCTTGAGGAAAAAGACAATCAACCAAGAAATGGTCCTCTTTTTGTACAGCCTTCCCCTTTTTGCCCCAGAGAAACCGACAAACTTCTACATTGATTACACCAAAGAATATCAAGTGGCTGATCAGCTAAGGGCCCTCTGAGTCGGGACAAGGCAGTCATCTATCCACCTTGGAAGAGTGAGGAGGGCCGAAGAAGGCTGGTAGGGTGATGGACTGCCCTACGTGAAAGGACGTGACAACTTCAGCGGAAAAGCTAATTTTGTCAGAAGCAACAGTTTGTGCTGGAATAAGTTGCTATACAGCTGCTAAACTAACAAAGCATGTAGTTCACTAAAGCGATGAGCGAATGGGAATGTAACAAGAAACATTTTCAATGTCAAAAAGCATAGGGAACAGGTGTCTACTGGTTCAAAAGGGACATGCAAGAGGAATGTGAACCAGATTTAGGTCCCATTGTGGATCACAAATGATGTTGGTAGGAACATGTTAAGAAATACAATACAACAAGTGACTTAAAAAAGAGATGGCTGATCAGACAGCTGTAAAACATGTCTAAAAGACTGACAAATAACTTTACTGTTTCCACAGCAAGGACTTGCTAGGCTAGAGAAAGACAAAACAACAAAAGGCCAGCTAAATCAGTCTGTAAATACTGAAGCTTGACCATGAGTAATCAGGCATATAGGGATAGGTATCCCCATCCACTGACCATGAGTAAGCAGGCATATAGTATTGAGGTTTCCAATAGATTCATGCCGCTCCAATCCCTGGACGAAAACGATTGACACATGGCTAACTGCAACGAGGATAACTGTATTGTTAAAGAAGAACCTCCAGAACTGAGTATGATTATGTCAGAGTGTGATACTGGGGGGGTGTAACATTACCCTAAGCGTGATAAAAGGGAGGAAGCGAATAAGGAAGTGAAGGATGTCATCTGCGCTGGATGTCTAATAAACACTATTGAGGGTAGTGGGATAGATGCACACACTAAAGGAACAATCACCCAAGGTAGACCAACTGTTCATATTTCTGAGGGAATACGTGTGCTCTTTTGGAATATTGCTGGTTTATATTCTAAAGTACAACACCACATCTGGATAGATTTCATTCATCGTTTTGACATTCTATGCTTCCAGGAGACCTGGTTATTGAAGCAGATTAACCTAGATGGCTACAAAACCTTCCATGTACCTGCTGTCAGATCTATGCATGGAAGACATAAAGGAGTGTTGTGTGTATATATTTCAAATTTGATTAAAGTCAGGAAAATAGAAAAACTTAATTCTACAAGCTACTATCAAATGTTGGGCATCCATTTGAACTCTATTGTATTATGTATTGTGATTTTTTATAATAAAATCGAACAGGGTGAACTGGGTAAAATCATAAAATCCCTGAATGAGGAAATGTTTAATAGAAAGGTACCGAATGACACTGATGTAATTTTTCTATGGGGTGGGGATTTTAACAGTGGTATCTGTGCTAATACTGAAAAGGGACAGTGTGGGGTCCACGATGAAGTTAATGCTCATACCGCACATTTTATACGTAAGGGGAGAAATGTTTAACGATGTTATGGCAGGGCATGACCTGGGGTTTGTGAAACATTTGTGCACTCCACGCATTTATTTTACTCCCACGTTCATTGGTCGATGTTTAACCTCACTGATAGATTTCATAATCATTCCTAATAGATACGCAACCTGGTTTGATAAGTTTATAACTCACTGTAACACCCTTAGTGACCATCTGCAACTCAGTATTAGCTTAATCATCCCCAAAATAGTTGAACAATCTAATAGTAGCTATCTGGCATTGTCATAAAATATTACTCTAGCACGCCAGAATGGCTATTCTTTACGATGGGGCAAGATAAAGGCAGAAGAAGTGACGAAACAAATCATAGTGAATGCAAACGATCATATAGAGGTATGTCTTCATGAAAGTGCAGATTATAATGATATTCTGAGGGCCTATACGTCCATTACAACTGAGATTCAAAATTCTCTAAGAGCCAAAAAGAATATTTCCCCAACGAGGACTAACGGTTGGTTCGACACTAAATGTACGAAAGCGTATAATTTGTTGAAGGTAGCCCTTCATAAAAGTGTGAGAAACTGAGAGGAAATTAGTACATGTAGAAAGAACTATAACTTGGATAGAAAAAGTAGGAAAAAAGCACTAATGGAGCAAGCCTGGGTTTTACTCTATGAGGCAGCACAAATAAAGGACTGTGCTATGTTCTGGCGGGCAGTAAATGCCCCTTTCTTTGCGAATAATGAGGGACCTAGAATTGAAGTTGCCATTGACGAGGTGTCTTGGATTAATTTCTTCTCAAATGTATACAGCGATAGGGGGACTGGAGAATCTGTAGCTGATTCTGTTCCACAAATACAAGGAGGGGCGGATAGATTTGTGTCTATAGAACTAAATGCCATACTAGAAGAGGTTATAGCAGCGATTAATGAAAGTAAAGTTGGTAAAGCGCCCGGGCCAGATGGCGTACTCATGGACCTATTTAAACATCTTCCAGTGCGTTGGGACCCATTGCTAACACAGGTACTGAAGGCCTGCTGTAAGAAGGGCTTTATTAAAACATGGTCCGGATCTGATCATACCAATTTTTAAAAAGGGAGAACGTGACAACCCTGCATGTTATCATCCAATTTCTTTGTTGGACTCCCTGGTTAAGGTAGTAGGCAGAATAGTCCTGAAAAGATTACAATCTTGGGCCGGGGACAATAATATTTTATGTAAAGTGCAGTATGGTTTTAGACCGGGGTTAGGGACCATTGAACAGGTGCTGAATTTTATAATGTTCACTGGGAAATATACCCAAGCTAAAGAAGGGAAAATGTACGTAGCATTTGTGGACCTTACATCCGCCTTCGACTGCGTTAACCAGAATACTGTGGGATATTTTGCTGGATTTAAAGGTAGGCCCAATTTTAGTCCAGTTCTTGAGGCAACTGTATACTGGGGCCTCGGCAAAAGTGAGATATGGAATAGGGGGCGAATGCACTGCGTCGTTCGTGGTGGAGAAGGGTGTGAGGCGGGGGTGCCTCCTGGCTCCGTTCCTCTTCTCTTTATACACCAACGCTTTAGAGGAGGAATTAACGGCCAGGACAAAAGACCCTCCTCACTATAACAACAAGCCCATAGTATCACTCCTTTACGCGGATGAAGCGGTGCTCATGGCCAGAACCCAGCTGGGTCTACAGAGTGCTCTTAAAACTTGAATTGATTTTATGGACAGTCGAGGACTAAAACTTAATGTCAAGAAGACATATGTGATGACATGTGGGAAGGGGAGAAATAGCTGTAAATGCTTGCTGCTGGGGAAGGTTAGGATTGATGCGACCAATAAATTTTCATATTTGGGGGTTTTACTTGACCACTCTGGGTCATGGATTCCAGCGGTTAAAAACAGAACTCTCCTTTTTAAATGGTCATTTGGGACATTGATGACTTTCTCTAATAAAATCGGCAAAAGACCCCCGGGGATCCTCCTTAAGATTTATAAAGCAAAATGCTTGAGCATGGCGATGTATGGGGCGTGTGTCTGGGGATACCAGGATGTGGCTATGATACAAAAAGAAGAAAATACGTTTTTGCGATTTATTTTAGCAGTACCACAGAGCACATCCATTTACATTGGCCACAACGAATTGGGGATTTCTTATATTACCGATTGGATCAAGATGCAGCCCCTGATGTTATGGCAGAGTCTGGACGTCCAATAATACAGAATTAAATAGAGATATTATTAGAGATGCCATGAGCTTAACACACAAATAAGATCCCTTGGTTAATGTACATTAGAAGGTTTTTAACAGACTTGGGTAAATCTGACTTTTATAGTAATCCTGGTACACTGATTACAATTTCTAGGAAGGATTTTAGAGCTTTATGTCAAGATCATTTAGAGCTTCTAAGGGCGGCCTCAAATGCAGAAAAGTACGGTCATTCCACACCAGCTAACCCTTGTATCACCTACCATTCAACCCTACCTGGAATGGTGGACAGGAGGTTATGATAGGTTTGTCCTCACAAGACTTAGAATTGATAGCTTTCATCGACTAGTCAGCTTCCCTACACAAAATGACTGGACAAGTGAGCTCTGTAGGTGCCCCTGTGATGAAATGTCCCTTCAGACGACAATAGATGGGATTTTATTTTGTAAATTTTATAGAGTGGAAAGATCAAGATGGATTTTGCCAATGCTGAAGGGCGGGGGATGAGGCAATGCCGCCCTTCCTACCTTCATTTACACAAATTGGAAAATGTTTGTGTGGGAGCTATGACTGGACTTTTGAAGGCTATACTGGAAAAAAGAAAAAGTATAACATTGGAAATCAAACATGAGGCTGATTAATGTTTAGAATATCTGTCATAATAATTAACTATAAATATGATTTTAAGATTTCAGGACTCTAGTAATGTATAAATATGTAATCATGCATGGTATTGGAATTTATTTTAAATAGATTTTAATTTTTATAATGTGCGTCTTTTATGATTTTTAATCTAAAAATCGAATAAAGTTTATTTGATTGATTGCATCTTGTGGGAGGAATGCCATACAACAAACTTCTCCCAGTGTCGTACGGATTGTTACTTACCCTTTACGGATCTCTTCGTGAAATGTACTACTGTAGATTCACATGCTCTGCAAACTCTATACTCCTGTCATCTAGTGTTGGGAAATGTTTTGTTTGCTACAGCCAACCTATACAAAGCCGCTGTGCAAGACATAGTTACTAGCTTCATTTGCAAAACTCCAATTTAGTATCCACTTCCATTAGGTTCCACCTTGCTGCAATAGCTGCCTGTCTCCAAAATAGACAGCATATTTCACTCTTTAAAATTACATTCATTAAAGCATTCATGGAAGGACCCAAACGAGCCATTCCATTCTGTGTACCTCCAGCACCCTCTTGGAACCTAAACATTGTGCTTACTAGGCTCATGGGTACGCCTTTTCAGCTTCTGCATTTCTGCCCCTTCAATTTCTACCATGGAAAGTATCATTTTTGGTTGCCATTACCTCACTCAAGCGTGTTAGCGAGCTCCAAGCATTAACCTTAGACAAACTCTTCTTTCAAATACCTAAAGAGGAACTACTTCTTCGGCCTAATCCTAAATTCCTACCTAAGGTAGTGCAGGACATGGCCCTTTTTGCCGGGTAATCCCCAAACTTTTTGCTTCTTCCTTCTATTTTTCCTGTCTGACTTGTTGTTGTTGGTTTTAGGACTCTGGGAACTTTACCACTGCTATTCAGAGCTAAAGTGCATCCGCTCTCTGTGAAATTTGTATTATGGATTGGTGTTTCCATGATTTGCATATTTGATTTACTGATAAGCCCCTAGTAAAGTGCACCGAGTGTGCCAGGGCTTGTAAAGCATATGCTACTAGTTGGTCAGCAGCGCTGGTTGTGCCACCCACATGAGTAGCCTTGAAAAGGTAACTCAGGCCTGCCATTGCAGAGCTTGTGTGCAGTCTGGTACTGCTATGTTGACATAGCAAGTGCACCCACTTACCAGGCCCTAACCTTTTTACTTTAGTCACCCCTAAGGTAGGCCCAAGGTACCCCTATGGTCAGGGTGCAGTCTATGTGAAAGGCATGGCATGCCCTGATGTGTGTGGCATGTAAGGATAGTGAAATACTGCCAATTTTGTTTCTCAATATTGAAAGGCTATCTGGCCCATAGGAAAGCATTAGAGTTAATGTATAACCTCTTATAAATATAACTTCCCATTGGGACCAGATAGGAAAATAAAGTTTAGTATGCCTGAACTCAGAATCTAAAGAAGTAAAGGTGATTTTTACATTCTGTGTTTGAAAATACCACTTTTAGTAAGTAGGTATTTTCTTGCTTAGCCATCCTGTGTGCCTCTGCTAGGATGTGTATTGACTGTCTGGCTTTGAAGTGACAGGGGCTGGGGATGTGCAGTGGCTCCAGAGAGTCTGGACGGGTCAGGGCTGGTCTAAATAAACCTGGACAGCATTTAGAGTAGTGGGAGGAGATTTCCTTGCACCTGAATGGGCCTGGTCTGCTACAGACAACGCTGTCGCCACCTCCTGCCAGAGAGGACAACATTGGTTTGGACGAAGTACAGAAACTCTCTGCCTAAGAGGACAAAGGAATTTGGAGTATAAATATAGGAGCTCCAGACCCCAGAACTTTAGAACTCTTTTGGACCAAGAAGAATGCCAAGAAGAGCTGAGGAAGCTTTAAGGAGGAACTATCACTTTGCAGAGTGCTTTGCTGTGTTGGCCTGCAGTGGCTGCTACGGTCTTGGGCAGTGAAAGGACTGGGCTGAACTATCTACAACGTCTTTATTGAGTTTCTCCAAGGGCTTGAGGTAGAGCTTGCCCCCTGTTCAAGAAGTCTCAGGAACAGCAAAGACTTCAAGTTCTTCTGCCATTAGCACTGTGGACTGTGTGTTTGGTGCTGCACCAGAAGAAAAAGCAACCCGACAGTCTACAACGCTTCTACTGACTATGTCCTTAAGGCACCACTGAACCGCAACCCTGGCCTCACTGACGGCGCCACTGAGCAGCTGCTTGCACCGCGACCTGTGGGCACCGCACTTCACACTGCCTTGCTTCACAACACCGCCTTGGTATCCACGGCACTGCTGCTCCACGTCGACATTTATGACGCTGCTCACACCGTGGTTTGAGGGCACTGCTTGTAAGTTACACAACACATCGCCCTCATCCCTCACCGCAGCCTTGGCCCACTGACAGCGGCGCCATCGACTCCAGTCCATCAACTATTGTTTTTGCATTTGTCACCCCGAGTGGGATGGGTATGCTCAGACGTAAGTCCCTTGCTCTCCACACCACTGGCATCAAGCTATCCTGGCTGAAGACGGCTGATAGCCAGAAACCGGTCCTAGGATGCTTGATTCCGGTCCAGGAAAGACATGGCTTGGCAGTTTGGGCTGGACTGTTCCCTTGAGGCACAGGTTCAAGGCTGATTTGCATATGGCCATGTCTGAACTGGGGTGGTGTGGAGTGCAAAAAAATGGATTTAGGCCCGGATCTCTGTACTGGGGTGAATGTATGACATTGTTCTGCATTCTGTCCATCCACTGTTGTTTTTGCATCAACTCCAGTTCGTCAGCCGACAACAGCGCTTCAGCAACAACGCTGCTGCTTGCACCGTGAGCTGCCAACACCACAACGAGCACTGCATCACTTTGCACCGCAGCCCTCGTCACACCGACGCTGCTGGACGACCGTCAATGAGCCGCTGACTGCATCGCGAACTGAGGGCCCGCATGCCCCACTTCGCATTGCAGCCCCGACGCCCACCGATGCAGGTGCTCCGGATTTCAAACATGAGATGCTCGATCTGCAACGCATGTAACTTCAAAGGCCAAACGACTCCTGCCCAGACACCCGCGAACGCTGGCCCTTCGGGGCTCACCGAGAGGTTGCTGATGCCCTACATTTCTAAAGGTACTGTTGTGCGGGTCTTCCAGACACCATAGCTGGCCCGCGATGCCACAGTCAACCAGAAATGTTTGGATTTGTTGTTCATGACGCCGTGATAACCCCAAACGGAGCGATCGATTTCAAGGAACTGTATTTCAAGTCTATTTTAATTATTGAAGATTTCTGAGAACTGTATGGTGGATTTTTATCGTTTTTGGTCCTGTTTTGAATATATAAAAAAAATTGGATATTTTTGTAAACTGGTGTGGTGTCCTTTCGTAGCGTCTTCACTGTATTACTATTGGTTATGGGCAAATGCCATACACACTACCTCTAATATAAGCCTGACTGCTCGTGCCAAGCTATCAAGCAGGTTAGCCGGGGTTATTTTAGGAGTGTAACTCCCTTATCCTGACTAGAAAGAAGGGTCCCTACTTGGACAAAGGTGTAAACCTTGCCAACTAGAGACCCCCAATTCTAACAGGTAGTTTCAGTTTGATCTCAATCAATCCATTGAACTACCTGACTTTTTCCTTAACCCCGATTCTGTAGCAGAAAGAGCAATTCATAACTTAGACGTAAAAAGAGCACTCATGTTCTATATGGATCGAACCAAAACATTCAGAAAAACAAAGCAACTGTTTGTACCCTTTTCTCCGCCATATAAAGCCAACCCTATACCAAATCAGGCATAACTAAATGGATAGTAAAATGTATTCAAACTTGCTATATTAACGCCAAACTAATAGTTTCTTACCTGTCGGTGTAGTTTTGCAGCTTGAAAATCTTTCTGGATTCACTATGCTGTGCATTATTCCGCGGTCTAGTGGTTGGGTCTGAAATCGTAGTCTTTACTTTCTTTTTATTTATTTTTTGTAGCCCAGGTGGGAGTCGACATCCCACCTTTTGGTGTACTTCCTGTGACGTCGGCACGCTTTCCGCGGAAGCTCCCACCTTTGGGCGCCATTTCGGATTCTTTTTGTTGTTGTTTTTTTTGTGAATCCTTGGGCAAGGTTTTCTAGTTTTTTCTCCAAGTAAATTATTTCTCCGCTTTGTCTTTTAAGGTGTCTGCTTGTATATTGTCCTCTTCATTACCCGCTCCTTCTCCTGCCTCATCTTCTGGCGGAGGTGGGTGGGTTCGCTAGTGAATCCAGAAAGATCTTCAAGCTGCAAAACTACACCGACAGGTAAGAAACTATTTGTTTTGCAGCGTGAATCTTTCTGGATTCACTATGCTGTGCATAGACTTTGTAGCGGTTTGTTATGTTTGTGGCAGCTGGGTGGAAGATGAGCGTTGGTTGTTGAATATATGTTGAAGCACCTTCTGTCCTACTTGTGCTTCCTTATACATTTGTATATCCACACAGTAGTGCTTAGTGAACGTGTGCACTGAAGCCCATGTTGCCGCCAGGCATATGTCTTGAATGGGTGTGTTGGCGAGGAAGGCTATTGTTGCTCCCTTCTTCCTGGTAAAGGGGGCTCGTGCCCCCTCTGCAGTTCTTGGCCTGCTTGCTTGTGGCAGAATTGTATAGTTTGTGTGATCCATCATGCGATGGTTCCCTTTGTTACTGGTCTACTCAGGAAACTGCTTGCGAAGGACACAAAGAACTGCTTTGTCTTTCTGAGCTCCTTAGTTCTTTCCATGTAATGCATTACTGCTCATCTAGCGTCCAGAGTGTGCAGTGCCCTCTCTGCACTTGTGGATGGTTTCTGAAAGAAGCTCGGTATTTGAACTGTCTGGTTCACGTGGAACCTGGACACCACCTTTGGCATGAAGTGTGGGTCCGTTCTCATTACCACCCTGTCATTGTGTATATTTGGATGTAGGGTTCTTGTAAAGTAAGGGCTTGCAGCTCGCTTACCCTGCGCAGCGAGGTGATTGCCACCAGAAATGCTGTCTTCATTGTTCGCATTTGTAGTGTTGCCTTATGGATGGGTTCAAAAGGTGCCTTCATAAGTTCTGTGAGGACTAGATTATGGTTCCTTGCTGGTGGTGGCAACCTTTTTTCCCCTTCCAGGAATCTCTTTACTACTTGTGATGTAAAGAAACTCCTTCCTGTCTCTCCTCTTGCGGAGGCCACTATCGCTGCTAGGTGTACTCTCAGCGAGGTTGAGCTCAGTTTTGCTTTCATCAGGTGTGTGAGATGTCTTAGCACAGTTGATTCCCTTTCATCCTTTTGTGCAGTCTTTTCCTACTGCACCATTTTGTGTACCTGTTCCATTTTGCCGCGTAGCACTTTCGTGTCGTAGGCCTCCTTGCCTCCCGTAGCACCCGCAGTGTGCTCTCTGGTAGCCTTAGGTGTGCGAACTCTATGTCCTCAGGAGCCATGCAGCTAGGCTGAGGCTCTCTGGCTCTGGGTGCAGCACTTCTCCATTCTGCATGGAGAGTAGGTCTTTTCTTTTTCCGAATTTGTGGCATGGCCCCTGTGCCATTGCCATTATTTGTGAGTACCAGGTTTGCCTTGCCCACTGTGGTGCCACCAGTATCATGGTCATGTTGCTGGTTCTGCACTTGTTGAGTACCCTGGGTATCAGTGGTATCGGGGGAAAAGCATAAGCAAATGTTTTCGACCAGCTCATCCATAGGGCATTCCCCTGGGATTGTTCTCCTGGTTGCGAAGTTTTGCATGTTGCATTCTGGTGTGTTGCAAATAGGTCTATTGTCGGTGTTCCCCACCTTCTGAATAGCCTTTGCGTTTCCTGTGTATTGAGCTCCCACTCATGGGATGCCGATGTCTGTCTGCTGAGCTGGTCCGCTTCCACATTGTCCTTCCCTGGTAGGTGTATGGCTAGCAAGTCTATTTTGAGTGGGATGGCCCATCTCCATACCTCCTGTGCTAGGTTCGATAGCGGGGCTGATTGTGTTTCTCCCTGCTTGTTGATGTAGAACATCGTTGTGTTGTCTGTCTGGATCAACACTCTCTGGTTGTACAGTTTTTTCTGGAATGCCTTCAGGGCGAGGAACACAGTCTTTAGTTCCAGGTAGTTGATGTGTTTGACCGCAGCCGCTGGAGTCCACAGACCCCTCACCCTGAGCTTGCTCATGTGTGCTCCCCATCCCATCTGGGATGCGCCTGTGGTGATGGTCAGCGTTGGGGTTGGTGGTGTTAAAGGCTTCCCTTCTGTTAGGTTCTCCTTGGTCCCCCACGATATCTCCTCCTGCACTGCGTGCGTTACAACCACTAGATCTTCCCAACTTCCTGTAGCTTGTGACCATTGTTCTTGCAGCCATTCCTGGAATGGTCTCATGTGGAGCCGTACATTTGGGACCAGATGTATGCAGGAGGCCATCATGCCCATGATCTTGCTTGCTGTCCTCACTGTCAGAGCGCGCCCCTTCTGGTAGAGTCACGTCTCCTTCAGCAGTGCCAGTGTTCTCTTGTCGCTGGGGAACACCTTGCTCTGTATGGCGTTGATCTGTGCCCCCAGGAAGATCTTCACTTGCTCTGGTTCCATTGAGGATTTCCCCCAGTGAATGGAGGATCCCAGGTTCATCAGTGTACTTGTCACGCGCTGTGCGTGTTCTTTGCACGTCCTGTGTGAACATGCCTTTATTAGCCAGTCGTCGAGGTAAGGGTATACATGGATCCCTTCCCTCCTTAGGTGCGCTGCCACTGCTGCGAGGCACTTGGTGAAGACCCCTGGTGCGTATTTTAGTCCAAAGGCTAGGGCTGTGAAGTGGTAGTGTTCCTTGTTGATGGTAATTCTTAGTAGATGTTTGTGCTGCCTGTTCATTGGGATGTGCGGTAGGCATCTTTGAGGTCTATGGTGGTCATGAAGTCTCCGTCCCTTATCTGAAGAATGACCTCTTGTAGGGACGTCCTCTTGAACTTTTGTGTTTTTATGTACTGGATTAGGAACCTTCGGTCCAGGATGGGTCTCAGTGTTTCGTCCACCTTTGGTACCAGGAAGTAGGCTGAGTACACTCCCTTTTTCCTTTCTCTGTATGGTACTGGTTCGATGGCCTCCTTTTGGAGAAGTTCCTTCGCTTCCTTTTGAAGTAGCTCTAGCTCCTTTCCTGACTGCGCCTTCCTTTTTGGTTTCTTGTTTGGCGGTGTCTTTTCCAGTTCTATGCAGTATCTGAACTGTATGATGTGGAGTATCCATTTGTCTGTGGTTATCTTCTTCCACTCCTGGAAGAAATTACTTAGCCTGCCTCCTACTGGTATTACATGTTCGTTGAGGTTGTAATTGTAACCCTCTGTTGGTCTTGTTGTGCTCCACCCTTGGAGGTGTTGTGTTGGTGGGCACGTATTGCGTGACTGAGTCACTTTGAGGTGGGTTGTTGGCCCCCTCTTATTTTGTCCACGTCCATTCACCTTCCCGCGAAAGGACTGGCCCCTTGGCTGGTACTGCCAGGTTTGTCTTTGCTGTCCCTGTTGTGTTTGGCTGTCGCCCTGGTGGGACTGCTAGAATGTCTGGTGTGACGTTCCTGGCTGGTTCCCCCTCTTCCGTTCGGTCTCAGTGTTGGGGTACCCCTTCTTATCCCCCTGAATTGTAAGGCCCCCATGGACCTTGCAGTTTCGTTTTCTTTCTTGAGCTGGATGAGCTTTTCATCCACCGGTGCCCCAAACAGTGTCTCCCCATTGAACGGGGTGCTTAGAATGTTGTGCTGTACCTCTGGTTTGAAGTCTGAGATCCTGAGCCAGGCCTGCCTTCTCTCCGTGATTCCAAACATCATCAGTCTGCTGGACGTATCAGCCCCATCCAAGGCTGTTTAGAGGCATGAATTTGCCACATTCTTCCTCTCCTCCACAAGGTGTGAGGCTATTTGTTGGTACTTGTCTGGGAGGTGCTTGATCAGCTGTCAGATCTCGTCCAGAATTTGGTACTGGTACCTGTTCAGCAAGGCGTTTGAGTTTGCCAAGCGCCAGTGCATCGCTGCATTTCTTTCCATCTTTCTCCCAGTTAGGTTCATCCTCCTGCTTTCCTTGTCTGGTGGTGGGCCTGATGTTGATGGCACATTTGCCCTTTTCCTGGCGGTCACCGCAATAATGGAGTCCACTGTGACTGATCCCCGGATGGAGGGAGGATCCTCAGAGGAGTGTTTATATTTCTTCTCCGTCCTAGGCGTGACGGACCTGCATGTTGCTGGTTCCTTGAACGCCTCTTTCCCTTGGGCCATGACACTCAAGCATGGGGAGGTACTGGCTCCTCGTTTCGGTGGGGAGCAGGGTCTCCAAGAGGAAGTCTGCCTTTGGTTTTTCCTCATCTAGCTTGACACCAAAGGCCGTTGCCGCGTTCTTGATGACCATATTGTAGACCCCAATGTCATCTGGCGGCGAAGACCACGAAGGGTACGTGTCAATGGGCTCTTCTGGGCTTTCGGTGTCGAGGTCCTAAGTCCCCGAGGATGCCGAGTCGAGGATCGTCCGCTGATCGTCGTCGCCCTCCTCCTCGTAGTAGAGGGCTTCTTCTTCTAGATGGTCCTGGGTCTCGGGACTTTTCGGTAGCCCTTCGGCGTCTAAGTCCTCCTCCTCCTCCTCCTCCTCTTCTATTTCAACGATCACCGTCTTTGGCTTTGACGGAATCGCGAACCTCTTCATCTTTTCGTCAAACTTCTTTCTTTGGAGGATGTTATCCATTTCGTCCTCGAGCCGTCTCTTCTTTCTCTCCAGTTCGGCGGCCTGTTCGGCGTTGACGGTTCAGCTGATCTCTTCGACGTATTAGTCGACGTCGAAATGACCTTCGGGTCCTTTGTCAACGCCAAAGCGACCCTCGGGTCCTTCTCCTTCAAAGTCGATCATTCCTTTTCGGGGACGTGCTTAGACGCCCTTGGCTTCTCCCCGGTCTTCGCCATCTGGGAGTCCTCTCCGAAGGGTCCGCTGGGCTGTTTGTCCTTGGATGCAGCTGCAGCGTTCGGCACCAGTGCTCCCTTCAAGGACAGACTCTGTTTTTCGAGAGTCTGGCTCAGACCTTCGCGGGTCTGTCGGGGGCTTAGGGGTCGTCGACTCTCCTTCCTCTTTAGAAGTCTTCTTATCGGTCTCTACGACTGTGTAGTCGTCTTCTCCGGCGACGTTGTCGTCGTCGCTCGAGAGCCCCAGGTCCCAAAGCGACAGCGGTTGTCCATTGCCTTGCATGTTGTAGTTGGCTCTTCTCTGTCTCTCTAACCCGGAGAGAATTCAGTATGAAGGCGGAGCAGTCCTTGCTCTTGTGGTCGATCGGTAGGCAGCGGTTACAAACTGGGTGCTGGTCCTTCTGCGCGTATTTGTGGTGGCAGTTACAGCAGAATTTAAAAGGTGTCTTGTCCATTTCTTGAGCTCAGAGGGCCCCCTGTGTGCGCATTCTCCGTTGGACGTTGAAGCTCTCAAAGTTCTCCTTCTTTGTCGTCCCGGCTCGATGGTGTTGATCCTCGTCATCTTCTCCAATCTTTTCCGTGCAAAATTTGACTTTTTGCATCTTCTTTCCTCCAAAACTCTGGAGCCTCTCGGGAACAATCCAGACCCAATGGTGGAAAAAAAGAATCTGAAGATGGCGCCCAAAGGTGGGAGCTTCCGCGGGAAGCGTGCCGACGTCACAGGAAGTACACCAAAAGGTGGGACGTCGACGCCCACCTGGGCTACAAAAAAAAAAAAAAGGAAAAGATTACGATTCCAGACCGAATCACTAGACCGCGGAATAATGCACAGCATAGTGAATCCAGAAAGATTCACGCTGCAAAAAAGACCTTTACCAGCAACTCCCAGAGCACAATCTTATTTGGATGCTGCCCATTCCTACCCAGAGAACTGTGGTCCAGGCTCTTGTCACTTCTAGACTGGACTAAAGAAATACTATTTATCTAGGGACGCACAAGGATGTGACACGCAAGCTACATGTGGTGCAGACTGATTGGTCAGGTTCCCAGAGCCGCCTCTATCTCTGGCTCTCTGCGTGATCTTCGTTGGCTCAGGGTAGAAAAACGAATTAAGTTCAAAGCCCTGCGCTACATGTTTAAAATAAAATCTGTGGTGACCCCCAAATACATGCAAGCTCTGGTCCACCCTTCTTTGCCTTCACACCCCCTCCACTGTGCCACCCAGGCCAAATTCTCGGTTCTTAGAATTAGACTGACACGCAAGGGCGGTCGATCTTTTGCCTGTTTAGGTCCTTCCTTTTGGAACTCTCCTTGTGCCGCTCTGCAATGAAACTGTCTACGAGAACTTTCGTAAATGTCTAAAAAACGTGGCTGTTTAATAATCTCTCCCCTTTTTCTGTTCCTTTCAGGTTGGTGCCGGGAAACCCTTTTTGGGTAGCTGTTGCGCCTTACAAATCAAATTAACATAACATAATTTACTCGTAAAAAGAGAGCGCCTATGGCTTTTTAGGACATATCCCCATAGCTGACATTTGTAAAGCAGTTACATGGTCTACCCCACACACATTTACTAAACACTACTATAAAGATGTGTTAGACCACCAAGCCAGTGTTCGCTGTTCAATCTCCATGCATGGAGGTGTTGGTTATTCAGTCTCTGATGCAAGACCCCGCCCTGAAAGTCCTCTCCAAGAGGCAGTCGGATTTAAGAACAGATGCTCATGGGTAGCACAATCTCCTCCCCAGTCTGGAGTCACTACGATAAATTGGGCCTGCTCTTTCCTGATCTTCAGAACTCTAAAGCCCCAAGCCCCAATCAAAGAGAAGGGAGTCTGCGAGTTGTTGGCAGTGGTGAAGAGATTGAGCCAGAGTTCTCAGCCTTGCTGAAAAGCGCCCTGTGCCACCACTGAGTGCAGTCGCCATTCGTAGTCATTGAGGCAACGCTAGCAGAGTTAGTCTGCTCTGGTGTTTAAAGATCCTGCGAAGTGTATACTGTAAGGGAGATGCCCCAAAAATTCAGCCACATCCAGAAGCGAAGGGCCACCCTGCACAGGCCCACAACCCCACTCTGTTGCAGTACCACAGTGCAGTAAACGGAACAGTGTTGTATGCGAGAACCTGTACACGTTTTCCCTTGATGGATGGGAGGAAAGCTTTCAGGACTAAGCAAATTGCTCGCAACTCCAAGTTGATGTTAAGGCAAGCTTCTTCCAGAGACCAGGGTCCTATGGCCTCCACTTCTTCCAGATGACCTCCAAACCAAGCAATAATGCATCCGTCACTACAGTTAATTCCAGATGGGGCGGGGGTGTGGTCTGCCCTCGGTCCGATTGAGTCTAGCAGCCACCAAAGCATCAGTCTAGGTGTCATGGGCAGCATCAGACAAGGAGTTATGCCTGAAGTCGCGGATGACCTTAAGGTGAGATCAACTGGCACAGTCTGCATCAGGGATAAATCCACAGATTGTCACAGATCCTTAGGGTCCAAAGGCGCTCCAGATGGATGTAGTCGAGGACCAAAAATACTGTCCATGGCCTCCTTCAATTCCACTGTCCGACAGCGATGCTGCAATGAATAAGTGAAGTTGAGGCGAACTGGGAGGAGGGTCAAATCGGTTCTGGACTCAGACAGTTCACAGTCTGGAGGTCCTAGAGACACTGTGCAACTCAGAGTGCTAGCAGTGACAGGATGAATGGGATCCGTGCTTCAACTTCTTGCGTTTCTTCGACTTACCCGAGGAGCTTTACCTCGAAGATTGGTTGCGAAATGGCAACCTTGGTTTTAGACTGTTTCGTGATATATACTTCTACTTGTGATCTCGGATGTCATTTTAGCAGAGTTATCGCACAACTTTATACCATATTTTGAGCCAGACCGACCTCGTGGGGGTGCGTCACTAACATCTGTCTGCAGCAATACTTACATGGCATGACCCCTGTCATTTTTGGAAGAGAGCTGTTCCTTGAAAAAGTCTGTCAACCTAACAGAATTTGGGATTGGCGCTCTGGATACATGTCAGAAAGCACAGAGAGAAAGGAACTGATGTCAGCGTGTGGAGGTGGTCACATCCAGGGCAGAAAGCACCTGATGTGACCTATCGATGTGCTAGAGGATTGTTAAAAAAAATATGCTCCGAATCCAGTCTAGCACCGTGGGGCATGGACATGGTGAGGTATCTGTAATGAGAAAGTATCCATCAGAAGTGGCATTTTCAGGGCTGGAATGTGCACACTCACAAGCTTATGTTTAAAGGTATTCACCAGCCCTTCAACACCGTGCTGCCCAGGAAAAGGTCAGAAATGCACTCCTAATTCCAGTGTAGGAAGGGACCTTGCCCCTTGCTACAACAAGCATTGGCATAGCCAATAGGTCTCGCTTGTGGGACATTATAAGTGTTTAGCCATGCAACAGTTGATGCTGCACCAAGGATATTGTTCTGCAGAATTAAATACTTATAAGGTCCCAAAGGCAAGACCTATTGGCTATGCCAATGCTTGTTCTGTTTCTATTGCTACCGCCTCAGCCCAGTGGCTGTGGCAGGTGCTGCTTCGATATGAAAAGTGCATGATCTAATAGTCTACTGCTTGCAGCCTGTCTGTGTGTCTGCATGAGCAGAGAACATAATACAAACAGGGCAGTGTTAAATGTAGGTCGGTGAGCCAGTCTCCATTATGCATATGGCATAAATGATGCCGTTTTAGGAGGAGGCCTGTAGGTCTACCCAACCTGAGCACAGTATGGACACACATAGCAGATAATTTAGAATCTGTCAGCGGACCACATGCCAATGCTATGAAGAGTGCTTTATATATCTCCTGTCATTATTAAAGATGCCATTCCCAGGCTGGCTCCAGCATTCCCCCTGGGAGGCAAAGGCATGAAGGGACTTGTGTGCGCGCCAACTGTACACAGACAGGGGGGAAATAATGGTATTCATCACAGCTGACGGTGACAAATCTGCATATGCAAGAGCGAGAGATGGCGGGAAGGGGGTGGAGGGAGTAAATGTTTCAGGAAACGAGGGGCATATGAACAGCTAGTAGAGGAGGCAATGAGATGGGAACTGGGTAAGGCAGGAATGGGGGCGCAGAAAAAGAACACCAGGGAGAAAGCGGGAGAAGGAATGTCAAGTATTGTTTACGTAATACTGGAGTACGGGAAGACATGCAAGGTGAGGGACTGCAAATGGACGGAGTGAGGTACACAAAGAAAAAAATTAAAAGAGAAGAGATTATTTCTGACATATAAAATAAAGAGCAGGCATGTAAGAGGAGAGACGTGAAAGAGAGAAGAGGAAAATGAGGGACGGGTGGAGATGGCAAATAAAGGAGAACGACAGGAAAGGAAATGCTGAGGCGAGAAGACGAGAGAAATGGGGAAGGAGAAAGAAGGAAGAGGCTATACAAATTGAAAAAAGTGAGAGTGACAAAAAGAATACAGAGGCAGCAAGAGATCCGAAGTCAGAGAGAGATGGAGTTAGAGAGGACAACAGATAAAGGACGTCAGATAAAGAGAGTGACAGTGCAACAAAGGGGACAGAGCACGGGAGAGAGAGCGACAAAAATGCGGGCATTAAAAAGGGACTGGCAGAAGAAAAAGGAAAGAAGGAAATAAGGAGATCGTATGTGAGAGACGAAAAAGAAAACATGGGAAAGAGAACGTGATGGAAAGAGAAGGTGACAGAAGTCAGAAGAGTAATCAGAACACATAGCTCGGAGAGTTTGAACAATAAAGAAAAAGTGAAGAACACTGGAAAATAGTAATAAGAGTAAATAAGAAGGTGAGGTGATTGAACAGTGAGGACTGATTGAGATGGAGGGGGAAATGTGGAAAATGAGAGGGAAAGGTGAAAAAGAGAAACAGAGGAGAAAAAGAATAGCAAACATGGGATATGGGGTTGGAGGGGGTCAGTAAATAAAACAAGGAGAAACACGAGAGACGGTCTGTGGCCGTCAAAGTGAAAGTATGGCGGAGGGCATTGCTGTGGGGAGGATGGAGGAGAAATGCGACTCGGCGGGAGGGGGCGGAGCAGGGAGAGCGGCATGAGGGTGTGAAGCAGCAGGGGCCTTTGAAGTGAAGCTAAGCTTCACTTCAAAGGTGTGGGAGGAGTGCGGCTGAGGGAACAGATGGCGATTTGATGATGTGCACGTGCATTTTAGGTCAATGCGCTTGCGCATTGACCTAAAAGCGCACGGGCACAGCACCAAATCGCCAGCTAGTTAAACCTCTGTTTAAGCCCCTTTATATCTCGCTCCCGCTCAATGCGCATGCGCATTGAGATAGGTCGCTCGAACTAAAAATGTGGGAGTGTAGGGAAAAGAGTTTAATGGGGTGAAATTATTTTTCCCTGAGAATTTTTTTTTTTTTTAAGAAATGCCTGCACTTCCTCTGCAAATATTCTTCTGAGAAAATAGTTGTCTATTATAATGACCCCAATGTTTTTGTTTTTTTTAAGTTTGCCCAAACTGGTCACCCTTCTTTACCCCAAGCCGATTAGATTGTAATAGATTAGAATGTCAGACAAATCACCGCCCCCCCCCCCCCCCAAGCAAAATATTGAAACAAGGCCAAAATATCACCCACAACTGAGTCTAGGCAGATCCTTAAGAAAAAATATTTAATTTATTTATTACAAAAAGGACAATTCTGCAAAAATGAATTATTTTGACAACTAAAAAGTTGTAGTCACTTCCTTACCAAACAAAATTGGTGCAAATGCTTATTTATAAAAAGGCCAGCTCATCAACCAATCAGTATTTAAGACTTCAGGGTCACCTTAACAGACAGCATCTGTATAGCTGAGAAGTAAACTGATCACAGACCGGAGTTAAGCAAAGCAGCCCTCAATAGAACTGACATAGGCACCAGAGTTTAATTTTGGGAAACGGCCAATTCAACTGCAGAAGAAAATAAATCTCATCCACTCAAAGCTTGAAGCATGGTGCTGACTTTACACTTGATTCATGTCACATCAGGAGTCAATGCGTACTTCTCGCTGAAGCATGCTTCATGTTTGGCATCATTTGATGGTGAAAGTTCAACACTGAAATTGATCAACACTTGGACATTTATGCTGGCCTGCCAACCAGTGGAGTAAATTATTTAAGGTAATCTGGCATGTTACCAGTTCTTTAACTGTAGACTGGGCCTCAAAACACTATAACAAGGCATCATTGGAAACAAACCACACATTACACTATGATGGGGGCCAAAGCATTTGATTTTGTGCATTCCAGAGGATTATGCAAATGGTTTGGATGTTTCAGGTTTAACATATGTTAAAGTGACAGTGTATCAACTGGCGACTGTGTACATTACATTGTTAGAATTTATGTGACTAAAATGACACCTGTTGCCCCCCCCCCCCTCCTCAAGGACAGGCACCAAGTGGTTAAAACTCTGCAGTAGTTGGAATCTGGCTCCATCACCCTGGATTGAAGTGCCCATCAGTGAGGTAGGATCACACAAGAGTTTGCAAAGAGCCCTTCCTGCCCTGGGTTGCACAAATAGTAAATAATTTCAAGAACCAGCCTCAAAGCTGAGAAGAACAGCCTTGGAAATGCAGAACAATGTTCACCACACGAGGGCCCGGTCCAGTCACCCTAGTCCACAACAGAGCACCCATGTTAGATCCACAGCTCGATCACATCATCCGGTTCCATGCCAAGCTGCTCAGGGGTGGACCTGGCAGTCAGTTTCTGCCCTTCAAAGAGAAAGGAGACCTTGCGCCCTTGCAGCCCCTTAGCTTGCTTGTACTTCTCCATGAGCACTTTTAGAGGTTCCGTCTGTAAAGAAAGAGACAAAGACTCAAGGAAAGCACAGAATGAGCAAAGAGGGCAAATGAGACATGGTTAAGTGAAGCATAATTAAAACTTACCTGTAATTAAAACTCCATAATGTATCTTTTTTTAAAGGCCTACATGCTTTCAATTATTTCCAGTTGCCTCATGGGTGAATTATCTGCACATTAACATAGTAATATTAAGGTTATCCATTTACCTCACATAAGGCTGCACTGGTCGCATGCTGGAAGAAAAGATCCTTTTATCTACTCTTGCAGGTGGATGAGCTTACTGCATTTGGGGACTTGTTTTTTCAAAGTTGACACTGGGGTGGATTGGATAGTCCTTCACACTCCTGCCACTACACTGCAAGGGAGCCTTAACCGGTTCACAAGTCGAATGACGTGCAATTTCCATCTTGAATACAATATTGTTACAGCTATTTTGGCTGTCACCCTCCTGGGCCTTAAATAATTCTTCCTATCTGCCAAACATTGATGCATGTGCTGCACTTGAGCGGTCGGATGTTGTGAACTCAAACCAGAACCATCAAGTGGCGATCAGGCATAGTATGCTACTCAGCAACTGAACATGGACACTGCAAGGTATGCTAAGAAACTGCATTTTTTATGGGTTCAGCTATAGAGAACATTGGTGACTGATGACGTTTGTGTTTCATCAGCTGTGGTATTTTGGGCTACTGGGCAGGAACCTCTTTGGAGTAATTTTAAGAATGTCCAAATAATTGAGGTCTGTTACAACACCCAAAGTGGCAAGAGTTATTTTCTGCAGTTGGTTTGTGTGTCCACTTGTATCAGCATGGATCTCCCACCTGTGCTTTAGAAACCTGGAGATATCCAGTCAATGGCTTGAAATGCTTTATATACCGGCAACAGATGACCATAGGCGTAGTGCAACAAATAAACCAGACACTTTGCTCAAAGTTTGGGGGTGCGATGGGCTTAGGTTATTTTGTGATCTTAAGTTACTTAAAGTAGAGAATGTAAATGTAAAAGTAAATGTAGTACACTTGTAAAGCGCACAGCTGCCCCAGCAACGGGGCGTCCCGGCGCTGTATAACTCTGGGGAACCCGTCCTGGCTTTCCCTGTGGGATGGTCCCTTGCTGGGAGTCCAAGGTGGAGCCAGGCATCCCCGGAATTGGTGGGGCCGTTGTGGAGATTAGGCAAGCTAATGCCCAGAGTTGCCGAGTGGAACCCCTGATTAGAGTAAGCACCGAAGCGAGAATTATAGAGTCCGCTGACCAAGGTAAATGGGATTTATTTTCAAAGCCATCACCAAAAAAGACTAAGTGAAGTGATTGAGAGACTTTACACACACCATCTACGGACTTTTCAGGCACTGGATGAGTATGGCCGGCCTTCACTTACTAGCTAAGAATTGCAAATTATGGGACCATTCTGGATCAGATGGTGCAGTATCAACTAAGGGGCCACATAATTTCTTTTTTTTTTAAACCAAAGAAAAATGACCAAAAAACACCCTTCAGAAACAGGTATGGTTAATGCAGGACTGGAGCTGTGAATATTGCTTACTTCATGAAGCAGCTAATGGAACGGCTCATACAAAATAAGAGGGGAGATCCCTGGTGCCAAGAAGTCAAGATCAAGGATGTACGTAGGCATAAGGAGAAACAAGCATTTGCAATGCAATAGGTCTCGCATTATGAAAGTTTGAGCTATTGGTCTTGTAAATGACAATTTATTTTATTTATGTGTTGATTTTGAAAATAGCTAAATTAATAGCTTTGTCATTTTCAATGCCAATAGTTATAACTTTCGCACATGTGACGACTATAGCATTTGTAATGCAACATGTTTTGTATTTACGTGACTTAGATGTATTGATATTACAAATAGCAACAGCTTTTAATTTTTTTAAATAATACTTAAATAAAAGTGATTGTAATTTATATTGGCAATAGTTTAAACTTTTGTAAATAACGTTTGTGAAGATTATGTTCAGTGTATTTTATTGTGATGAAAATCCAATAACAGAAGTGAGATAACATCTTTGTGACATTTGTAATAAAGCTTGAAACATTAAGAGAACATAATTGAACCAGTTGTTGTTGAATGGTTGCACAGATTGATGCTGTGGTGGTGGTGCTGCTGAGTTTTCTCTGAATCTGCACTCTGAATCCAATCTGCACTCTGAATCCAATCTGCACTCTGAATCCAATCTGCACTCTGAATCCAATCTGCACTCTGAATCTGCGCCCACAATCTGCGCCCACAATCTGCGCCCACAATCTGCGCCCACAATCTGCGCCCACAATCTGCGCCCACAATCTGCACCCTGCACTCTACATATGGTATGTTATGCTTACATACCTTCCATATATTATCCATGTATATGCCACATTTAGTTAAGAATATATGTTCTGTTTAGTTACATTACTTTGTTTGTATACCCTTTTATGCTACTCTAAAGTTATTTCAATGGGTGAAATGCGGAGCCTGGGTAGCAGGAAGGAGAAGAAAACAGTACAACTTAACAATACTAAATATATTGTAAAAAACACAAAACGCTCTATTTCAAAGTGCTGTTTCAGCTGCTGTATTGTAATTGTTGTTGATAGTTTAAGAGTCTTCTAATAAACGACTAACGACCAAGTAAAACGGTTAAAAGGAAATGTAAAGAAAAAGAAAAGAAAGGGAAAACAAGGCAGTGCTGGGAGGGGGGCTGCGCACCAACTGAAGTGCTCTGGTTGCACGGCCTGCGGCCGTGTGAAGTGATAAGCCTTTGAAGTATGTCACGGCGCCTGAGGGGAGAGCAGAGTTCTGACGGCAAAGTTAGGGGAGGAGAAGAAAAGGCTGTGTTTGCGAGGGGAGGTGCTGGTGTGGGAGGAGTGCTGCTACGGCCTGGGGGAAGCTGGCTATGCAAGTTTATGGCCCAAAAGCACGTGCCTGTGGCCACGTGAACTTCATGAAAACGCCAGCAAAAAGCTGGTGGTTTCATGAGGATTTTGAGCACTTGAATTCTCGATCCCTCAATGCGCTTGCGCGCATTGTAGGTCACGAGACCTAAAAAAAGGAAAACCTCCAGTATGGTAGTGAAGGTTCACTCAGTCTACTAGTGGGGTTTAGCTGAAGGAGGGTTTTGGGTGCACAAAGGATGGGCATTTGGCCATGGTAAGTCAGCAAACAATGGGGCCTATTCACAAAGGTAAATCTATACATTCAGTTATTCTTACACTTTGGAATAACTTCACACTCTGAAATGGTAAGTAGCCAAAAGTAGTAATGTTATTCTTATTCTAAAGTGTAAACTTGTATGCCTCTACCTGCAGAAACCAGGTGGTGGAGCCACATTTCCAAGTGTAAAGTTTCTACTAATAACTTGAAACATTGACTGTGGTCTCTACCAAAGTAAGACCCCCAATCTGGTGGCACAGTATAGGGAACATAATGAATATGCTACTTACCAGTATGCATCTGTTCTTGGCATGTAGGGCTGCTAACATTCATATTTATAGCCGCCTAGTGTTGGGTCCGGATGATTGCACATTGTTGTCCTGGAAGAGTCTTCGAAGTATCACGAGATAGGTGGCTCCTCCCCTGGACTACAGTGCGCATGGGCATCGACTCCATCCCCAGATTGTTTTTAGCCATTGTGGCAGAGATGGAGTTTAACCGTGTAAGCGATGGCCATGCTAGAGATTAAATGCAAGAAAAGTCTGCAGCCGCTACGGGCGCCGGGGAGGAGGGCGGGCGATATGAATGTTAGCAGCCCTACATGCCAAGAACAGATGGATACTGGTAAGTAGCATATTCAGTTCGAGGCATGTGGGCTGCTAAATTCATATCTATAGCATAGAATACATAGCAGTCCCTCCATTAACGGCGGCCGCCCGTGCCAGCTGCAGAAGTCTGAAAAAGCGTTTTAAGAACAGCCTGTCCTACAGCTGCCTGCTGTTTTGAATGCACATCTACACAGTAATGTTTGGTAAACGTATGTGGTGTAGACCATGTGGCTGCCCTACAAATGTCTTCCAAAGGAATGTTACCTAGGAATGCCATGGAGGCCCCCAACTTGCGTGTGGAGTGTGCCTTGTCGGGACCGTTAAAGTGCGCTTAGCCTTCTGATAGCAAATCTGAATACACTTAACGATCCACCTGGCTATTCCTGCTTTGGAAATGGGGTTGCCTTTATGCTGGGCTGCGAAGGCAGCAAAGAGTTGCTGTGTCCTTCTAAAAGGTTGTGTTCTGTCAATATAGTACATAAGCGCTCTTTTGACATCAAGCGTATGGAGCATCCTTTCTGCTACCGTTTCCGGGTTTGGAAAGAATGCGGGCAGGTCGATGGTTTGATTGACATGAAACTGGGACACCACCTTCGGGAGAAATTTGGGGTTAGTGCGCAGCACCACCCTGTTTGAATGAATTTGTATAAATGGCTCTTGGATTGTGAGCGTCTGTAGCTCACTAACACGTCTTAGAGACGTTATGGCAAAGAGAAAAGCCACTTTCCATGTGAGGAACTGAAGCTCACATGAATGCAGAGGTTCAAATGGGGGACCCATCAATCTGGTGAGCCCCACATTGAGGTTCCACACAGGAGCTGGCGGGGTCCTGGGAGGGATGACCAGCTTCAGCCCTTCCAGGAATGCTTTAATGGCAGGCACCCTGAAGACAGAGAGATGCTGCCTGTTTTGGAGATAAGCCGCTATGGCGGATAAGTGTATCCGAATGGAAGCGTATGCTAGATTGCATTTGTAAAGATGCAACAAATAGCAGATATTAGGAATGGATGCATCCAGCGGGTTGATAGCGTGCTCTGTACAGTAGACGACAAATCGCTTCCATTTCGCTGCATAGCAAGCTCTAGTAGTGGGCTTCCTTGCCTCCCGGATGATGTCCATGCATTCAGGGGGCAAATCAAGGTAGCCAAACTCTAAGACCTCAGGAGCCAGATCGCCAGATTGAGCTGCTGCGGATCTGGATGCTGAATGTCGCTACGGTTCTGCGTTAAGAGCCGGGGTGTGAGGTGCAGTCTTTGATGCGGTACCACGGAGAGTTCGAGGAACGTGGTGTACCACGGTTGTCGCGCCCACGTTGGAGCAACTAGGATGAGCGTCAGCGAGTGTTGCTTTAGCTTTCTTGCCACCAGCGGAATGAGAGGCGCTGGGGGAAAGCGTACGCAAATCTGCCTGACCAGTTCATCCATATCGCATTGCCCTGCGATAGTGGGTGAGGGAACCTGGCGGCAAAGCTTTGGCATTTTGCGTTTTCCTCCGTGGCAAACAGGTCTATCTCTGGATGACCCCACTGCTGGAAGTACGGGCGGAGTACTCATGGATGTAACTCCCACTCGTGCATCTGGTGGGTGTACCTGCTGAGCAGATCCGCCATCTGATTGTCCGTGCCCGGGAGGTGTTCCGCCATGAGGAAGATGTTCCTCTGAATGGCCCACTTCCACATGCTCTGAGCCAGATGAGACAACTGTGGAGAGTGCGTACCTCCCTGCTTTTGAATGTAGTACATGGCCGTCATGTTGTCCGTCCGGATCAACACGATCTTGTTGCACAGATGTACTTTGAAGGACTTCAATGCCATGAAGATTGCCATCAGTTCTAGGTAGTTGATGTGCATCTTCTTTTGCTGCGTCGTCCATAGTCCCTGCACCGTGTAGTGGAGCACATGAGCCCCCCATCCCTGGAGAGATGCGTCCGTCGTTAGTGTAATCTGTGGCACAGGCTCTTGGAACGGTCGGCCCTTGCAAAGGTTGTGTGGATTCCACCAATGCAGAGAGCTGTATGCCCGACCCGTCACCAACACTAGGTCGTTTAACTGTCCTTGAGCCTGAGTCCACTGATGCGCTAAGCATTCTTGGAGCGGACGCATATGGAGCCTCGCGTGCGGGACTATGAAGATGCAGGAGGCCATCATGCCTATCAACTGCATGAACACTCTCGCTGGGAGTGAGTGTTGCGGTTTGAACTTTTGGATCAGCGCCTGGATGTTGTCGATCCTCGCTGGGTTTGGCTGAGCTGTGGCAGCCAGAGTATTGATCGTCGCGCCCAAATACTGCCGCACATGGGCCGGCTGAAGGTGCGACTTCGGGTAGTTCAGTGTAAATCCTAGACTGTGAAGGAGGTGAATGGTGTGGGACATACCTGCGGCGCACTGCTGGGCTGACTTTGCCTGAACGAGCCAGTCGTCCAGATAAGGGTAGACATGTATACTCTGTCTCCGGAGGTGGGCCGCCACTGTCGCCAGACATTTTGTGAACACTCTGGGAGCAGTGGTCACTCCGAAGGGGAGTACCTTGAACTGGTAATGCCGGTTTTGGATGGTGAACCGGAGGTACTTTCTGTGGGATGGGTGGAGTGGTATGTGAAAGTAAGCATCCTTGAGGTCCAAGGTTGCGAGGCAGTCTCCCTGTTGTAACAAGGGAAGAACCTGCTGCAGTGTCAACATGTGGAAGTGTTCTGAAAGAATGTACTGGTTTAAGGGGCGTAGGTCTAGAATCGGTCTGAGTGAGTCGTCCTTTTTTGGGATTAAGAAGTACAGGGAATAAACCCCTGTGCCTTTTTCCTCCACTGGCACGAGCTCTAGGCGCCTTTTTGCAGCATCACCAGAACCTCCTGCTGCAATAAGTGCAAGTGCTCTGCTGACATAGGATGGTGTTTTGGGGGCATGGGTGGTGGGGTGGAGGTCAGCTCCAAACAATAGCCGAACTGGATAAGTTTCCTGACCCACCTGTCTGTGGTGATGGACTTCCAGACGGGCAGGAACTGTTGGAGTCTCCCCCCGACAGGTGTTGGATGGTCGGGGGGCAGTGACAGGCAGTCACTGTTTGTTGGCGGCAGAGGAACGGGAACTGTTGTTGCCTCTGCCTCTACCCTTGGCACGGTTTCCTCTGTATCCACCTCTGCCCTGCTTGCTGTAGGAGGATTGCGCACCACTTTTATTGAATGGCGTCTGCTGCGACATGTGCCCTCTTTTAACACCTCGATTGCCTGAGCGGCGAAAAGTGTTCCCTCTAAATTGTTGTGACTGGAGAGCTCCCATGGACTTGGCAGTCTCGGTATCTTTTTTGATCTTCTCCAGGGTGGTGTCCACCTCTGGACCAAATAACCTGTCTGGATTAACGGGCTGGTTGAGGATAGTAGTCTGTATCTCTGGCTTGAATCCCGAGATGCGGAGCCATGCCTCAACATCACACTAGTGTTGATCGCTCTCGCTGCTGTGTCCGCAACATCTAGCGCACACTTTATAGCAGCGTTGGAGATGAGCTTCCCCTCCTGGATAAGCATTTCAGCTCCCTCTTTAAACTGGTCTGGGAGGTGTTGTAACAGCTGCTCTAGGGTGTCATAGTGTGCCCTATCGTATCTGGCCAACAGAGCCTGCGTGTTTGAGATGCGCCATATGTTGGCCGCCTGAGCTGCTACCCTCTTCCCAGATGCCTCCAGCACTTTTGACTTTGTCTGGGGGAGGAGCTTCACCCGTGGTTTGGGAGTTTGCCCTCTTGCGGGCATTAGAGACCACCAAAGAGTCCAAAGGCAACTGGCCCCTTATGTAGGTCGGGTCGCCAGGTGCCGGTCTGTATTTCTTCTCAATGCGTGGGTTGACAACCCGTGATCTCGTGGGTTCCTTGAAAATGTCTGCCGCATGCTTAAGGACCCCTTTCAACATTGGGAGAGTCTTGACAGTTTTTTCAGCAGTAGAGAAAGTGTCAAAAAAGAAGTCCACCTCCACGGGGTCAGCATGCATTTCCACTTTATGGTTTGTAGCTGCCCTTTCAATTAAGGCATTAAATGCCGCAGAATCTTCAGTGGGAGACGGCTTGACGTTATAAACCTGAGGATCCTGGACCGTCTGCTGGTCCCCTTGATCACCTGTGTCCATCCATGAGTCCTGTTGCTCATCAGGCTCTGTATGAGCAGGAAAATTGTACTCCTCATCCTGCTCCCCTTCATCCCCATCAGAGTATGTGGGTGAAGGTGTTGCACTCCTCCCAGGCTGAGGAAGAATCTGCTCAACCAGAACTGTGTTTCTGGTGCAGGCTTCTTTCGTTTCAGAGGAATTGTAAATGACAGTAAAGGCTGTGAAGTAATTTTCCTCTTGTATAGCGTGAGTTTCCCGGTGTCGGCATCGATGAAATGCTCCGACCGTTCTTCAACTAAAGGGTGTCGATGACCCAAAGGCCCTGTCGGGTGAGCTGACTTCGACACAGTGTCCTTGGGCACCGACCGCGGTGCAAAGGCCTTCGGCGCCACCTTAGGCGGCAACGTGTAGAGGAGCGGCGCCGAGGTGGTTTTCGGTGGGTCCGCCGGCTTTGGTGCGGAAGGAGTCTTCGGTTCCGATGCCAAAGCCTTGTCCTTAAGGCGCTTGAGGGAGTCCGAGACCTGCTTCGTAAAGGAAGCGGACGGTTTCGTCGATCCGACCGATGTCCTTGGTCCGCCCCCAGGGGAAGACCCGAGCGTGGATGACTTGTGTTTGTCTGGTGGAGGAGCAGGAGCAGGAGCACCCTTGACTGGTGCGCTTCGATCACTGTCCACGGCTGCAGACGTCGATGCCGACGGCTTCGGATCGACGGGTTTCCCTTTAGGAGTAACGACCCCAGACCTTGGCTCACAGTGCCCTTCACTGACTTCGCGTCTACGGGCCCCTTGGTCTTCGGCGCGACAGACTGTCCCGATGTAGGCTCGACAGCCTTCTTGGAGGTCGGCTTGTCCGCCTTGATTGACACCAGCTCGACGGACTTCTTCGAGCTTGGCTCCTTGACCACCTTCGGCACCTTTGCCTGGTCGACAGCTTTCATCGGTTTGGAGGCCCTCGAAGACGACGGCGTCAGTGGTGGAGCAGACGTCTTCGGTTTCGATGGCGTGTCGGCCATCTTTGTTTTCATCGATACCGAGGGTTTCAGTTTCGATTTCAGTAATGGCGGCTCCGCGGAGGTCTTCGTAGCCGGGCCGGAAGGCGGGGCCGTGGAGTGAGGAGTAAGGTCTTGGGTAAGGCCGCGTGGCGATCCCGTGACCTGAGCCTTTGTAAGAGTACGAACAGGGCATAGCTCTTCCTCCGAGCTATCTTCCGTGGCCCCATATGCTTCGTCGTCCCCTACCTTCGACGAGTTCCTCAATGTCTTGACTGTGGATGTCCGCTCCGTCGTCGGACTCGACCTCCACCGGTGTAGGGGAAATCTGCAGGTGACGCACTTGCTCGTCTGCTTCGGGGTCGTCAAAGATGTCCACCGGAGCCGATCGCTGGGCCTCAAGGCGCGCCACGCGCCGAAGCCTGATCGTCTTCTTCGATCGAAATCTGGAACAGGCCATACAGTTGGCCTCTTCGTGGTCCGGCGACAGGCACTTGTTGCACACAGGATGGACGTCAATGTGTGGCTACTTGGATCCACACACGGGACATTTCTTGAATGGACTCCGTTCCATGCCGTCGAAGTCTTGCTGCGTCGACTAGGCCCCGATCACCGAAGAGAATCACACGACCCCCCGGATATCCGACTCCACGAGCTGGAAGATATACGGGACCGAACACGAACAATACCGACGGTGCAAAGAAGGCCTTTTGGCCTTGAAAAAGTTCTGTCACGATTCCGAACAGGAGACGTCGAAATCACATCCGAACCCAATGGCGGAAAAAAACAATCTGGGGATGGAGTCGATGCCCATGCGCACTGTAGTCCAGGGGAGGAGCCACCTATCTCGTGATACTTCGAAGACTCTTCCAGGACAACAATGTGCAATCATTCGGACCCAACACTAGGCGGCTATAGATATGAATGTTAGCAGCCCACATGCCTCGAACATAAGTTTATTAAAATTAGGGAGGGATAAAAATATTGTATTAATGTAAAATTATTTTAAACCTAGAACAAATAAAATTTTACAGCACTACTAACAGTATATTAAATAATTTCGATATATTTAATCTAGAATAATTTTTTTAAGGATTTAAAAAAAAAAATCCAATCTACAGACAAATGTTTATTTACTGTGCACTAGAAATTTTGTTATGCACTTATTTAGTTTTGCATTTTAATAAAAATGCAAATATTGTTTAGTTAAGTTTATTAAAACAGTTTAGAATTACATATTCTGTAAGAGCTGGAGTATATTTACGGC
Source organism: Lissotriton helveticus (assembly GCF_964261635.1). NCBI lineage: Eukaryota > Metazoa > Chordata > Amphibia > Caudata > Salamandridae > Lissotriton > Lissotriton helveticus. Next base: position 414,778,002 of record NC_136068.1, read on the forward strand.
TGGTTTGAGGCTTTTTTGGCTTGAGTACTTTTAGAAGTGCAATTTGTGTATAGCATTAGGCTAACTGTAGTCTTTGCTTAAACTCTACCCTTTTTGTAGTCAGTCTTCCCCATTTTCAAGTCACTCCCACTTTACAACTAAATCATAGACTGTGTGGAGATCTCTGCAATCGGGGTGGATATATTTGCAGAAAAAAGATGGAGATCTCCGAATGTATGTTTGTGAATAGCAATTTGTAGTACATGACCAGAACTACTGAGGTCCAGATTCTGATGCGGGTTGGAAAGCTTCCCAACCAAATCGGTTTGGGCATGGTTTCCGACCCACTCGGATCGGGAGAGTACGATGCATCCGGATGCTTCCCGATACGATTTGGTTAGACACCCATTGACTTCAATGGCAGCATTTGTTCCTAACCGCATCATAATTGGACCCTCAGTTGGGAAGACACGTTCCCGATCCGATTTGGAAGGAGCAAATGCCGTTAGGAGGCTTTCCGAACCGCTTCAGAATCAGGCCCTAGGTGGGAATGCTTTGCTAAACGCATCAGAATCAGGCCCTAAATGTACTTAAAAATGGTTTGTGAATAGGCGCTTGTGCATTTAGAGGGGGAATTGTGTGTGTAAGAACAAAGGAAGTGTAGGAGACTAGGGTCTGCTTGCTATGGTCACCCCCACTTTTTGCTGTGATTCTCTGGTTTTTCGACGTTAATGTGGCTGTGGGCCCTGCTAATCAGACCCACAGCCCAGCTGTTCTCGCTTTAAATTGATACCATGTACTTTAGGTACATACCAGATTGGTTACTGGGTCACCCTTGTGAGCCCCTGTATAGTGTACCATAGGTGCACCCTAGGCCTACCAGGGGCTGCATCATGTATTGTGCCACCCCTGGTTTGCCTTCCAAACTGACACAACAGGTCTGTTCACACAGCCTGGGTAAGGTGGTGTAATCACCCCTTACTTAGATATAGTATACCTATATCTGCCTTTACATATAGACACATACACACCTATAAGCCACTCCTATGGTAGGCCTCGACAATCCAGGAGGCAGAGTGCTTTGGTGCCCTAGCTTGAGCTACGCCCCTCTGCAGCTTTCTGAACCATCTCTTTACAGCTGTTCTATGATATAGCCATACCATATACTTTTAAGTGCATTATAATCCTTGCGGTTAATACTAACTTTGGTTTGGCTTTATCAAAACAGGTCGTGTAATGTGTCAAACACTTTGGAATACTACCCCCCCCCCGCAAATTCTGGCGCCGGGGGTAGCATTCCACCCTTCTAGAGGGAAAAGACATGTAGCTTACTGCTTTACCCGGTTAAAGTTGAACAGAGCCTCAGCATCACAATATGGATGCTGCTTCCACAGACCAGAGTCTGACCTCCTGCTGCTGGACGAAACTCCGGCAGGGGAGGCCTGGACAATAGGTTTCCTGTCCAGGGAGGTGCCAGCACCTCTCCAGACAGGGGTCTTGTGTATTGGGGCAGGGAGAGTTGCATTCAGTGAATGCATCTAGACACTGCGTGGGGCGCACAAGGTGCTCCATGCATAGCCCAGTTCAAACCAGTTGCTTGGGCACTCCAGCCCCAGCTCTGGCGCGAAACTGGACAAAGGGAAAGGGGTGTAACCACCCCCTTCTCAGGTCCACCCACAGGAGGGACCTAGTCAGGTAATCCAGACCCATCCTTAGTAGAAGTATAGGAGCTGTGTACCCGGGGATTTAGATTATCCTGCACGAATCTTTGAAAGACATATCTTGGACCTTCAACATTCCATTCTGACTGGAAGATGGAAGACTTCTCCCTTGTGGTCAAGGAGTGACCACCCTGTGCAAACAGGCACCAACAGCAACTTTGCCAGTCTGCAGTTTCAAGGCTCCCGTCGGAACCCGAAGACTCTACGACTCAAGAACTGGACTTCCAAACTTTTCTGACCCCGATCCACATCCACAGCAAAGCTGAGACCCGTGGCGGACAAGAGAGACGTGGGACCGGACATCTTGGACATCGTGCATTTTGCTACCTGCACTCCTTTCCTGAAGCCTCAGTAAGTTGTGCATTGGGGTACGAGAAGCCCCAGCCCAGAGCACCATTTGCACTGAAGCCCAGCCCCCCACACTCCGCGAGTGTCCCATGGGCCCCGCCTTTGCATTTGAGCTCGACATGTCTTTCCGGTTCCTTGCCCGTTGGCTAGTGAGCCCCCTGAAGACGCCATCTTGAATTTACTGTGCTTTCCTAGTTGCTCCAGGCTTGCTCCAGCTTCCCTGAAAAGGAGAAGCGTCACAGACCTTGTTGGTCTGCAACAGAGCCAATCTCAACATCCTGCGTGGGTTGCGGTTGCCAAGGCTTGTTGGGTCAAATCCGGATACCGACACCGCAGTCATCTAGATCCATCGTGGGACAGCTCGAATCCAGTGCCTGGTCATCATCGATGCCTCCTGGACCTCGTGGCTGAAGAGACAAACTCACCTTCTTCACCTTAAAGCACCTAACATCGCCTGGTACCTTCCTGGTCACTGGCTAATGACCCAGACTCTGTCCCCTCTGCTTTCAGGTTCTTCACATCACCGATCCACCCTTGGATCCACCCGAACACTTTTCCTCTGGTCGCCTGCAGCACTTTTGTAGCTCTCCATAGAAAACGATGACGAAACCCGACACGAAAAGACACCTATGCACCCGGCTTCCCTGGGTGAGGTAACACGAGTACTCCAGTGCTCCGGTGGGTCTTGACTCTCGAAGTGTTCTAGTTTAAAAGGGTTCCACCCTAATCCATCCGGAAGTGTCCTTAATCTGTAACTTTGTATCTTTTACGATCTCCATAGAAAGTCAATGGGAACCCGTGCCTGTGTTTAGACAGTGCACGAGTCTCCCGTGGGCCTCCTACTTCCTAACCTTTGGTTGTTTAGTTTTGCCCCAGCGATTCTACAGGCCGTAGGCCTGCTTTCTAACTCTCACGTGGTACTTATACCACTTTCTTAGTATATGGTTTGTGAGGCCCATAGAGCATAACGTATACCGTGCAACTTATCGTATATTAACAGTGTGACTTGTATTGTATTTTTACCTCTGACCTCAAAGAGTGCAGAGGGGTTGTGCTTAGAATAAATACAAATATATGTGATATATACCTTGTGTGGTGTCCTTTCATTTGGTATTCAATGATTATATATGGTAAAACAACTTGCTTAACTCGCCTACTGAAGTCTTAGCCTGAAGACTGCTGGTTCATGCTTCCACTAGGACGGCTTTCTATAAGGTTGACTTTACAACCACCATCAATAAGGGTCGATTAGACTGGTGCAAGGTGCCCACTAGAGCTAGTGGACATCATATGCCAGGCTAACTTCTCACAGGAAGGAAAAGGATTCAAATGTGAAGATGAAAGGCATTCAGAACTAGTAAATGGGTAAAGTGAGATTGTGTGTTTCACTGAGAGAAAGTGGGTTTCTAGACCCATGCAGTACAGTTGATAGCTGAAGGAAAAACACAAAGTGAAATTACTCACAGATATCAAAACATTATTCACAATATTCCAGTAAGTATAATGCAAATAAACATGTAAGAAGGTTGGCACCTAGCAAGGTTAACTTGGAGGCCTACTGGAATAATCCCAAAGGAGTGGGAGGTTCTTTTGTAGGCGTTGGGAGAGCAATTGTTAAAATCATGTATTGTAGTGCACAAGGGGCAGACGGTAGGCATGACAAAGGCAGAGACTGTATGTGATTGACAAACAAGCCTGACATTTTTATGTGGCACCATGTTTTGAAGCAATAAACGGGAATACATTGAAGGAGTTCTGGTGTGATCATTAATGGTGAAGTGTAGGAGAAGGGAGTGCATAATAGGAATGTTCCAAACATTTTAGTATGCACAAAATTAAGTGCATTTATAACTGCACTCCTGTATGTCATGCTAGTATTTAATTGATGGCTTAATCAATAAATCAGGTTCAAGGTTATCAGAAGTTGGTATTATCTGTCCACATGGGATCCTATCGCGTGTAAGGTACTGTTTAAGCGTGGCAGCATCCCAACACTTGGGAAATTCTGCTCTTTTGAGTGTCTCAAGATGTAAAAATGTATCTTTAAGTCCTTCTTTTCTATTAGTCTTAGTGTTACCCAAGGCCTTATCCACTGTAATCCCTGAAATCAAATTCCTAAAAAGGTCTGCGGCTTCCTTATCACGGTTAATTTCTGTATTATGATAATCTCCTGCGGCAGCACCACAGCCTGAAATTTTTAGAAAGCAATTGGCAATCAGGCGCAGAAACAGTTAACGGGTGCTGCTCTGCAAACAGGACCAGGGAAGTAATTCAAGCTAAGTAATGTTCTTTTACAACAAACATTTAACACGTTTTCCTGCTGATGTCTGCATTGACACTCTGTTAGAGGCATGTGTGCTGTAGATACATATGCATTCTCCTGCCATCTAGTGTTGGGTCCTGATGCTTGCAAGTTTTTTTCCTTTTAAGAAGTCTTTGCTAGTCATGAGGTAAGGTGACTCCTCCTTTCGATGATAGTGCGCATGGGCAACGACTCCATTGTTACTTAATGATGTAACATGGGGACCTGGGATATTAGTGACTATGGATGTACACCAACATGCCCCATGATCTGGGATTGAAAGCATTAAGATCCTTTTTAAACAAGAGACCAATTGACTATCCTGACCATACAGAAATGATACTTACCATGACAAAAATTGATTCTTGAAAACAATGCGTTTTTTTTATGGTAATTGGTATAGACCGCTACTTGGGACCGCAATGAGTTTGAGGTTCGCTCCGTCTTTTGCCAATCTCTTCATGGGATGGTTTGAGGCTGAGCAGATTTGGGACCCACAAGGCTCACATTCGATTGGCCACATACATTAGGGAAGGTATATTGACGACTGACTACTAATATGGACAGGGTCTATACAAGAACTAGAGTTTCTTTGTGAGATTATAGTCATTGGAGTTAAGATATACATTTACATTTCACTACAATAAAGATCATATGGTCTTTCTAGACTTAGACCTTTATGTTTCTGAAGACAGGATTTGCAGTAAAATGTACAGAAAGAGTATATCCTGTAACCCCGGACTTCACGCTACCAGGTCCCATCCTAAATTTCAAATTAATGTTATCGCCTATGGGGAAATGGCATGAGCACTGTGCAATTGTACAGAGAATAGTGAGTTTGAAAAACTATTTTGGATATGAAACAGAGATTCACATTGAGGGGATACAGTATACAAACAGATCAAGCTGCACAGCGGGCACGAAGACTGTTGCATGAAAACACACTAGAAGCCAGTATATAGGAGCAAATCCAAAAAGACAGATACAATTATGTTTGTTACCAATTACCATCCCGATACCAATAAGCTCCTCTGTGCATTGCATAAACATTGGCATAAACTCAGATCAGACAAGTGTCTTGCTCCATTCATGACCGTGACCCTCAGTCTCAATTCCAGGAGAGGTCTTACTTAGGTGACTCTGAGGAGTCCTAGTTACCCACAAACTCATAGACGAAACAACTGGTTGAGTGCTCGTATTAAGGGTTTTCAAAAGTGTGGATGGTGCAACACATGCAGATGGGCCATGGACAAAGTGTTAGTTTAATTTTAATAACAGGTGATCATGTTATACCTATGAACGTCAATAGTGACATGAAATTTGTTGTTCATGTAATCATTTGCACATGTCAAAAAATGTATGTTGGGAGTACGATCATACCGTTAAGAGAACGAATTGCCGAACACTTTACGGCACTGAAAAACAAGGAAACACAATATCCTATTGTGCTACACACTCTTGAAGATGTCCCTGGAACACATAGTCACATATTCAGCTTTCTTGGGATAGATAATGTGAGGTCTGATGTACGGAGTGGTAACAAGGAGCTTCCTTTGAGACGAAGAAAAGCAATTTGGATAATGAAACTCCGAGCAGTAGAACTAGAGATCAATGTTATTTTTTTTAATTTATTTTTTTATTTATTTTTACTATTTTAAGACATTAAAAGATTACAAAACAATTCTTAGCAGAATTCATAAGACATGGTGGATTGAAATAGAAGCAGTGTCAAATTCACACAGGTACATACACAATATGCAATATGGTTAGATGGAATGTATATTCGGTACATTGTGCAGGCGTATTTACTGCTCTTTACATATCTACTTAAGGCACTTGCTGGGTAGAGAAAACACAATTCACTAGGCTAGTTACAGAAACGTACAAGGAACTTCGATATCACACAAGAGTCTTAGCATCATCACAAAAGGAATGTAGGACATAGCGCACACCAAGTTAGGCTCATTATAACAAAACACGTATGACATGGTAAATGCGGCATGAATATAGCATATTACACTTTTCAGAAATGTGAGGACCTTCATTGCATGACTGCCTCGGCTTGTCAGACTGGGATTCTGTCGAGTGTGCGAGAAGGTAACCTTGCAGAGGGCTCCACATATCTCTTGACCTCGAGGCATGGGGCAGCGTTTCGGCATACAGAGTCAATTGTTCTTGGCAATATGTTAAATCATTAAGCCATTCCTTTGAACTTTGGCGCTTGTCCCCAACCCCACCTGCAAGCCACTCTACGCTTAGCTAGCATCAATACAATGGCGAGATATTTGCGACATGACTTGGGAATAAGCTTAGTGTATCCCAACAATACTATTAAAGGTGTGCGCTCTAAAGTAATGAGTGTCATCAGTTCTAGGGCATCGAAAAACTGGGTCCAGTATTCACTCACTTGTATGCAATCCCAGGACAGATGTAGGAAATCAGCCCCTGGACTGCCACATCTCACAGCTATCTGTATTTAAAGTGAAACATTTTGACAGGGGTATAATATAGGCATTGCAGGAATTTATAGTGTGTAACGCGTAGTCTACCACTGGCGGATATTTGTTCTGTTTGAAAGCAGCAATATGTCCATTGGTCGTCCATTATTTCATACCCTAGTTCCAGATTCCACTTTGCATTGGAAGAGCTGGGAGCTTCCCTCTGTTGAGTGCGTATTGTGTTGTAAAGCGTAGAGACCAGGTGTCCCGGCGATGAATTACGTAGCATCATTTGTAAGGGAGCCCGGGTAGGGGGTTCCTGAGGGAACTCTGGGGTAATAGATCGTATGCCTTGATGGAGCCAGACAAAGATATTTCCAGCGAGGAGGGTTGCAACCCATAAAAGAGGTGCTCAGAGGATCGCAATTTCCCATTTTGATAGCGATCTCCCCATGTGGTAATTTTGGTGCGCTCACAGAGTCTGAGGAACCTTTTTTCTAGTAGCAGTGGCATGAGAATGAAAGCAGAGTGGGAGGAGCGGCGAGTATCACATTGGGCATTGAAGGAGAGCCGGTAAACGGTGGCAGGCGTCTACTGTACATGTGGTAGGTGCAGTGTCGCGAGTACGGGGGGGAGGGGGGGTGCCCAACATGCCATCCAAAGAGATGGGGTCTGCTAACCATTGCTCCGCTGCAATCTGTGGCATATACCTAGGGGGTTGGAACCAATAGGAAGCATAGTGGGCCTGCACGCATGTATAATACAACTCGAAATCCGGAACATCAAAGCCTCCCTGGGAATATGGCTGTGTGAGCACTTTCCATTGTAGGCATGGTTGTTTTCCCCCCCATATCAGCCTTATCATTTCTGACTTGAGTGTCTGGAAAAAATGTCGACTGGGGTAATATGGGATATTTAAAAATAGATATAGTATTTTATTTGTGAAAGAACCACCATCTTAATCAATGCAGAGCGCCCTGCCAGGGACAGCGGCAGTGAGATCCATCGAGTGACATGATCTGTAATGCGATCTATGGCTGTACCATAGTTAAGGAGCATCAGCTCTTCCCTATCCCTAGATACTCCAATCCTGAGATAGCGTAGGTCCGAGTCGCACCATTCCAGGGGAAATCGAGAGGCTGCAAGTGTTAGGAGAAATAGTTGTGACTTCCCCCAATTTATATGAATCCCAGATAGTTTCCAGATGACTATAAATTCTCGCAAGAGTGGGTTTAAGTTATCCTGCAGATCTCTTACATAGAGGGTAATGTCATCCCCATATAAAGATATGAGGATCTGTCGTAGGTTACACGGCAGTGCTTTGTCTTGGTGATGCCGCCGCAGTTTAGACGCCAAGGGTTCGATTGCGAGCGCAAAAAACAGGGAAGAGAGTGGGCACCACTGTTTAGATATGGGGAACGCGTCAGATAGATGCCCATTGATTAAGACTTTTGCCGTCTGGAGCGGATACAGCAGCATTATCCAAGACAGAAATCTATTAGGAAACCCCAATATTCTGTAGCACCCCGAATAGATAATCCCATTCGACAGAGTCGAATGCCTTAGTATCATCTAAAACAACTGCCGCCAGCGGCAGTTCAGGAGCAACATTCTGTAGAATGGAAAATAGGGTACGGAGATTATGTGTGGTTGCTCTGCCCGGAACAAAGCCTGCCTGATCAGGGAGTACTAGCTTTTCCATTAATAGGGCTAAACGATTTGCAATAACCTCTGCCAGAGGTCACTTTCCAGGTTTGAGCAGGGCCGTAATAAGTGCCTCTCTCATGGAAGGGGGAAGTGTGCCAGTCAACATTAAAATCCCCACCCCATAATATATGGGTAGAGCCTATTGGTGTGTGACAGATGGCAGTGTACCCCCTGTGTGTTGTAAGCAATGTAACATCATAGGTCTGTCATGCTGCAGCAAAATAGTTAACAGTGGACATTGAAACAAATCCCCTTCCTCCCCCCCCTCCCACTCAACCCACAACAGCACCTCAATTGTGCTGAAATTACATTTCCGACCCTGAGCCCAAAAATACTCAAACTGGTCAATCCAGGTCAAACGAGACCAACTTGCAAGAGAGTCTTGTGGAGGAATCACCCATATGAGGGGGAATCGCTAGTGGCCCACAGGTACCTCCCTTCTCCCAATGCCGACAAACAGCTGCACTAGCAGCAGGAGGACATAGGAAGAAACAATGGGAGGGTGCTCGGCACTATTCAGAGGAGAAAATGTACAAGTGTCAGAGTCATATAGTTAGCCCACTGTATAACAATAAGATGCACCAAGGGTGCTAGGTACACTTAGCTGACGTCGACAGGTAACATGCAGGTCAAGCTGCCAATGGAAGTGAGGCTATGTCCCGCTACATGTGGGTCTAAGAGACATAGGATAGCAGAGAAACAGAATGGTCAATAGAGGACTGAAAGTTTCGGGATGGCCCAGCGTTTCCCATTATTACGAGGGGCTGTCAGTCTCAGGGGAATGTGATTGGAGGTGCAGTCATCGGAATTCCGGTGAGGTGAATGTCGTTTGATGCGCTTGAGGAACTCTTCAACTTGCTGTGGATTCACAAATACGCTTTGCTTGCCTTGATGGGTGACCCGTAGGCATGCCGGATACAGGAGTGCAAAGTCAATTTGCGCCTTTCGGAGCTTTTGTTTCACTGAGGAACTTGCGGAGAGGCTCCTGTACAGCTACAGTGAAGTCAGGATAGATGGTAAATTTCATGCCTTCATATGTCAATGTCTTCTTCTCGCGTGCCAGCCGGAGTGCGGCGTCTCGGTCCCGATCGTTAAGGTGCAGAGTCACAATGGGACGCGAGACGCCACCCGGAGCAGGGCGGGGGTCGAGAGACCGGTGTGCACGCTCCAGTCGCATGGGGGAGAGAAGGCGTCTGTTCCAAAAGTGTCACGCAGGAGTCCCTCTATGAATTCTTCCATGCGGCCAGTGTTCGTACTTTCCGAAATGCCCGACGCGTAGGTTATTCCGGCAGCTTCGAGCTACAAGGTCTTCGTTTTTGGTGGCGATTACTTTCAGAAGCTTGTCCATTTGTGTCATTTGCTGGTGCAGCTGGGACGTAGTATATTCCGTATATGAAATCCTACATTCTGCCTCCTTGATTTGCTCATCATGTTTATCCACTTACAGCACCAGGAAGTCTAAGCGACTGTTCATCGTGTCCATCTTGCTGGACAAGGCCGTGAGACTCTGCTGCATCGCCAGCAGCAATGTTTTTACCTCGTCGTCTGAAGTGGAAGATTGTGCTTTGGATTGGTCCTCAGCATTTTGTACCAGCTCCTCCGTACATGAACGTGTGATGGTCTTCTTTGCATCGAAGACAAGCTTGGATTGCCGGCCCTCTGGCTTCCCCAGGACGGCAAGGTGAGGTTGATTGAGCCCTGCGCCCTGAAATGTCGTTGGTGCCTTGTCAGAGTCAGGCTCATTGAATCGCCCTCCCGTTGCCCCCACCCAGTGCTTTCTTATCCTAAGAAATTGGTATAAGCCATCCACACATCCAAGGTTTTACCTGAACCCTTCTGTAGTGGGATCAATGACTTGTGCCGTCTTATATTACTTGTTTACCTGTTTGTAAATTGATATGTTTCTGTATATTATTGTTATCCTAGTATGTTATTGATTACTATACTGCTCCCATTATCTTGTTCATTCCTGTTGCCCCTACCCCTGTCTCTGTGAAGCGCTCTGATATCTGTAAGGCTCTTGTTCGCGCTATATAAAACTTTGAATAAATAAATAAATAAATAAATAAATAAATAAATAAAGGGCCCCAGTAAAGGATCCAAACAAAGCACGACTCAGACTACGTGGATGATATGAGTGGTAGGATGTAGTCGGTGTGTTGTGCCAGGAACTTAGTGGAGAAAGCCTGACAACAGCAGGTATAGCATCATATTGTGGGTGGGAGCAAAAGACTACATGACAGGCACGCTGGTCAGTGTCAGGCGCGGGCTAATACTAGTGTGATGCTCCAGAATCCCACTGCAGAACAGAGTGACTCCGATGCAGATGAACTGCAGCATGTACAAATTGCAAGCTTGTGCATCAGTGTGGGCCCCTACTATGTCCGCCACGTCCTGGGGTAGCCCGATTGTGTACCTCGTTGCAAGCTACCCTGAGGGTGATGGAGAGGGGGTAAGGGCGTGGCGTAACATACCACCTCCACAGGCGTGGATAGCAGGCATTTGTCCCTCTCAGAGTTGTACAGAATTCAGCAGGGACTAGTGGCTGTACTATGTAGCGGCATGTCTGTGTACCCAAGTTACGCTTTGGCAGAGAGCAGCACTAGTGTGGGTGGGCAGTAGATATGAACGCCACCCAGCAGAGAGCAAATTGTGTTGGGCGGCCTTAGTCCGCGACCGGCACAAGCTGATGCGGGTGCTGCGTACACCCACTGTGTATGTCCGGGCCGGGACCGACATGCAGCAGTCTCCACTTCTTCCACAATATTTCTGCTGAAAACTAGGGAGCCGTAGGTGAGGGACTCGCTGCAGCAGGTCTTGGGGCTGTTGGTAGGTGCAAGTTGATCACAGATGGCACCTCGGCGCCGGTGTGCAGTCCAGTGCCACGGCCCAGTGCCACGTGTGAGGCCTGGGGCTTGCGTAGCGGCAGCCGCAGGGAGCACCAAGCAACTCCGTGCCCTTCTCCCGCTGTAGCTTAGAAGCCGCCCGGGAGAGGACACCGGAGGTCCGGAGAGGCTGAAAATGACACCGGAGCAGGAGGGCACCTCGTTCTGCAGGCGGTAGGCTTTTTGGGCAATTACCTCCCAGTAAGAAGGGGAGAAAAGCAGGATATTGAGGCCGAGCTACAAGAGCCTCACAGAGGAGCGGCCATTACGATTGTGCACCACCTAGCGCCCCCCCAACTAGGGATCAATGTTGATAATGAATTACAGTATTTCCTTAGAGAGTGATTATCCATAGGATGGCTGTTAGAGGTTTGTACTTTTGATATACTATCTTAACAAGAATGTAACTCTTGCTACGGAATTTGTGACAAACTGATCTAGCCTACCTTTAAGGTAATGACAGGATTTTACAATGTATAAATGATGGAAATGTAATGTGTTAGGATATGCGATTTATGTGAACACCTAGTGTATATTATAGGTTAGGAGATATTGTCAATTTCTGTGTGTCACAATTGTCTGACACATACTCTAGTTTCTTTTCTAACCCTCTCTCTGTTTACTCTTTATTTTTTTTCTGTACTCTCCTGTTCTTTCCCCATAGGGGACCTGCGTGTTTTTAGAATTTGGTTTGTTTACTTGCGTATTATGGGATATACGTGCCCTTGCCATTCTCAGTCCTTAAACTTGGACTTGCATGGCTATTTTGTGACTTGACAGACTTGCTATTTGTATTTAATTTTTTTACTATTATGGTAAGCATTCAGCAACATTTTGGAGATTCCGTATTAGTTTATATTTGTCTGCTTTCTTGCCATCCTTAAAACTTGTGATAAGTGTGTGAAGATAGATTCTGATATTAATAAATTATTGATTACTCATGAGTTGACATCTACCAATTTATGATATTTCTGGACTTGGTTAACACTTCGTTTTGTAAATTTACAATGTAGTATTGGGACCAGTTAACGGTGTGTAATGTACAGCCTATGACGGATTTAGTATATGACACTTACATTATATAGAGGTGGTTACAGATGTACATCTTTCTTTCCAGGTGGTACTGCTGCAGTCTCTCACTATTCAGCACTCTGTACCTTGCTCCTGTTTAAACGGCGCCGGATCACAATAGAGACTTCAATAATAGCGTCAAAATGGTGCTGAATGATTTTTTACGTTGCATTCCTTTTCGTGACTTAGCATATTGACCAGCTTGGATTACTCTTCTCATATATATGTGGGACAGTACTCTTGAATATGAGGATATTTGTTCAATTAGGTTTTGATTGAGACTGCATATTTACCCTTTGTGACAAAATCAACTAAAGTTACTATGGATTTAATAATCTCTTCTTTTTTTAATATATACTTCAATGATAGTGTTACGATGGCGCTCCAATTTTATGGAGCACGCCAGTCACGTGCCCTTTCAAACTATATTTAGTGAGTTTCCAAGATGGCGCTGATTTTGTATGCCACTGAGCACTCTCCGGGTACACCATGATGTTGTTCATCGTGAGTACTAGTTACTTTCACCCGGTTTGCCTCATATCAGTCTTTGAATTAAGAGCCTGGGGATAGTGTCTTAGTGCCTTAGATATTTTGAGTGTTGTGTTACTTAGGGTCACAGTAAACACATATATAGTACTATTATTGGTTATTTTGAGCACTTGTGATTTAGTAGTTTGTGATTTTGCATATTAAGAAAAGAAAAAGTATCTTGCAATTTTTTGGACCATAGGCATGTGTAACTATCATGTCTGTGTGCTAATAGGTTTACGCTCCACACCTTCTACGACATTAATATTTTATCGAGTTACTATAGGATTATCCTTTGATCATTTAATAGCACATTACTACCCAGATATTTACACACTCTATTATAATATGATACTGGTCGGAAACAACCATTTGCTCATTTAGATATGACCTTATAACTTCATCTTCACTCATTTCTTTTCTACTTGGTGCTTTTTACTACAGATCACAAACTATCCTTGTGACTATTAAATTGGACCTGGTGCTACTAGTGGATTGACTATGGGTCCACTTCCCTGTGGTTTCAAGTAATTACCTTTTACCTTTATGAGTTTTGAAATAAGTTGTGTTTTTTTCATTACTATAGTCATTACACTGTGTTTTAGAGTATCTGGTCCTGTTGACAAGTACTTATTTGGATACTTTAGAAGAAATATTGTGGATAACGACACTATTGTTTTGGACATAAGTTATCTCCAGAAACGTCGTCACGGTGGGCATGTGCTAACGACAGCCGGGGGCTGTCCGAATCCCACCCACTCAATAAAACCCCTGCACAGCGCGAAAATTCGCGCAGCGCGGAAGGGGTTAAGATTAGAAAGACTTCTTCGTAAATCTGATTGAAAATAGTGCCAAAGCAGCAACAGTATGCTACCTACAAGAAATTAAAGTGCTCAGTTTGAAAATATATTTATAAGGATGCACACATAGCACCTTAAGGGAAAACAAAGTTATCGTCATCGCTCAAAGTCCGAGTCAGAAGAAACCAAAATATAAAACAATACAAACTCCAACACAGACTCATTGAGGGGAATAGTCAGTTCTCAACTCACTTAAATGAGCACTGAGAGAAACACTAACAAAAGGAACCAGTTACTTACCTATAGTTATGATTTTGCAGCTTGAAACTCTGATTCACATGCTTTGCACAATGGTTTTGCAACTTTAAACTTCTAGATTCACATACTTTCCACAATCTTGCCATCTAGTAGTTGGGTCCCGAAGCGTTCAAAGTGATTCAGAAGTTTTCCTAAATTTGTAGACTAGTCAACATGAGTGGAGTCCCTATGACGTCGACCCTAATCCCACAATGCCCATGTACGTGCCCACCATTTTATATACCCCCCACCTCTCATTAGCAGGGGGTTTGCGGAAGAGTCTAATGTGAATCTGGTAGACGTTCAAGCTACAAAACAATAATTACAGATTACAGGTTCTTTTGCAGCATGTAATCTCTAGAGCCACAAGCTTTGCATAGATTATGAATTTGGTATTGCTTATTTTGTTGTGGTTAGCAGGAGAAGAAGCAAAAATGCTCCTTAGTACCATTTGTCCCTTCCCACCGCTACTTTGAGTCTAAGTCCACGCCATAATGTTTAGCAAAAGTTTGCTGCCAGAACCAAGTGGTTGCTTTGCATATCTCCTGAATGGAGACATTAGCCATAAAGGTCATCATAGTCCCCTTTTTCCTAGTGAAGTAAGCCTTCGGTTTGGGAAGCAAAAGTTTGTTCGCTAGAAAATAGCATAGTTGGATCGTTTGTACAATCGATCTAGCAACAGTATTTTTAGATTCCACTGTACCCAAGGCTTGGACTGAGTGGCTCACAAAGAACTGTAGTGTTTGTCTGAATTTGCGGTGCTCTACCTTTAATCCCTATGCTTTTGGCTCTTCCCAGTCACATGCCTTTGGCCCACCCACACAAGTGAGGAATCATTTTACTCTGTAGATGAAGGAGCATGCTAGGTGGTAGGATGCAAAACATACCTTACTGGGCTTCCCAGGGTGTCTAGCTTTCAGAAATGTGAGGGGTTAGTAGGTTTCCCTATATGACCGAAAGCCCGGGCCAAAAAACCATGCCCCCCCCCCTGCAAAACCAGGTTGTGTTTTGATAGGGAATTTTGAAGTCTCCACAGTACGATTAGGGCCATTTCCTGTTGCAGCCACTATGCCTACCCACACTAGTGAGGTACCATTTTTAATCGGGAGACCTGGGGCAACACTAGGTAGGTGTTAAAACATTTGTGTCAGCCATGTGATCCCACAACTTTCCCACACAAATTTGCAGGGGAATCTGGGTTGGAAAACTGAAGTTCCACGCAAGCCACACCATGCTGGGCTCCCCCGGGTGTCTATTTTTCATAAATGTGTGGGTTTGGTAGTTTCCCAAGATGGCCGAGCCCGGGGCCAAAAACAAAGGTGACCCCCCCCCCCCCCCCCTCCTTGCAAAACCAGGTCATTTTGTGATAGGTGATTTTGATGTCTCCACAATACATTTTGGGCCCTTGCCTGTCGCGGGTACTTGACCCATCCACGCGAGTGAGGTATCATTTTTAACAGAAGACTTTGGGGTATGCGGGTGCGTGGAATTTTGTAGATCCACGCAGATTACCGAACTTTCCATCACAGAAATGTGAGGAAAATGTGGTTTTTTTGGGTGTCTAGTTTAAAAAAAATATATAGGTTTGTTAGGTTTCCCTAGTTGCCGGCAGAGCTAGGGTTCAAATTATCAAGCTAGGCACTTTGCAAAAAAAGTGTTAGTTTCCACTGTAAAAATATGGAGTGTCCACATTGTGTTTTGGGCCATTTCCTGTCGCAGGCGCTAGGCCTACCCACACAGGTGAGGTACCATTTTTATCAGGAGACTTAAGGGAACACAACTGTAGAGCAACTGTTATTAACTATTGACTCTGGCTGCATTTTTGCCTTCCAAATGTAAGATTATGTGTAAAAAAGGAATCACTTTGAAAAATGTCCTATAATTCACATGCTAGTATGGGTACCCGCAATTTCGGGGATGTGCAAAAAGCTACTGTTTCTAAATTCTATATTTTGTTCCCATTTCAGAAATAGATCGGTGTCTTTCATACCGATTTTTCACTGTTTATATTTTCCCAAATTAAATGCTATATACCCGGTACACCATAAAAAAACCATTGCAAGACGTTGCTCAGTTATTGGCTCTGGGATCTTCGGGTTCTTGGTGAACCTACAAGTCCTAAATATCCCAAAACCAGAAGGGTCCAGCGGATGTAACGGTATATTGCTTAGAAAAATCGGTCATAAACGTTGGCATAAATATCTTTTTTCCAACAAATTTTCTATTTTTCCTATTTTCAACTGGTAGTTTCTATAAAAAAGCCTTGAAGGATCTACACAAATGACCCCTTGCTGAATTCAGAATGCAGTCTACTTTGTAAAAATGTATAGCTTTCCAGGATCTAATATTGCTTTCATACCCATTTCTAACATTAACTGGAAGGAGGTTGAAAGCACAAAAAATAGCAAAATTAGGCTATATCCCAGTAAAATGACAAAAAGTTTGGCTTTCTCACAAAAGTCAGTCTGTCCCTGAAAGCTGGCCAGATGGTGATTTTAGCACCACAAACCCTGTGTTGATATAATTTGCAGGGAAAAAAACACAGCCGCTTTATCTTCAGCACTTTTCCCCAATTTTCCCCCCCAAAAAACAAAATGTAGCTGTATTCTGGCTAATTTCTGGGTCCCCTCCAAGGGAATCAACAAACTCTAGGTACCTTGAAAATCCCCATGATGTTGAAAGAAATGAACACAAATTTGGCGTGGATACCTTACATGGTCAAAATGTTTCAGGGGCCTAAGCGCGAACTACCCCAATTAGCCCCAAAAAAGCTTAACACAGGGGGGTAAAGACCTAGTAGTGAAGGGGTTAAACGGAACCTGGTCAACAGAAATTTTTGCCTTTCATTCAAATGTATTTGCAAATAGAAGGCAGGTTGTGTTTGTGGCTGACGAATGTGCTCAGATTGTCCGGCGATATTGCACACTGTACTTGGCTGCTGAAGGCATTTCTCAAGGTGTCGGAATTTGTATAATATTCAGGACAGACCATCCTAACAAAACTTGTTTTGATGAATCTTAACCAGGATATATGTAAACACTCGTCCAATTTCACACAATCTATTAATATTGTTCTAAGGAAATGTGCCTCTGGTTTATTCCTAATTTTTAACCAGCGCAATAGTGGCTGCAGTGTAATGTAATCTTTTAAAAAACTCAGGCCAACTTCCTCATAACAAAGAGGTAGAGGAACTCTGGGGCACTTTATAAACTTATTTTCTCTTACTTGGAGCAAGTTACAATTTTCATATATCCAGACACCAGCCCCAAAAGTTACTACTGAAAGGCTTTTACTCTTATATACAAATATCATTTCTTTCATTGGCTAGTGGCCTAATCTCTTTTCAAATCTAAAAATGAAATTGCATGGCTCTAATATTTAATAAAAATTGCCACTTAAAATCCACATTGAATGGAACCTCACAGGTAGGTAAAATGAGCGATTTTCTTAATTTCTTCACCTCAGAGTAAAATGTCCTTATTTTAGACTTTTTGGTCCACGTTTCATTAAGAATGATTTGAAGCAATTGATCTTAAGTCCTAAATCATTCATAAAAGCAATAAAAGTATCAAGCAAAATTTGCAAACCGTTCGCTGTCCTAGCTAGAAGGACAGCATCGTCTGCATACAATAACAGGAATTCAACATAAGTTAGTCCTCCAGGGTGTCCTGCCCAACCCTGCATAATTGTTCTCCTAGCCCATTAATATATATTAAAATACAAAATGGGGCCAGAGGACACCCCTGCCTGACCCCCAAATCAGAGGAGAATTCTTTTGTTAGACCCCCCCATGCTATTATATCGTACTGAGGCTGATGTATATTTGTGGAGCCTACTAAGCAGGTTGATAATTGCTCCACCTATTCCTAACTGTGCCATTACGGACTATAATTTAAAACGGTCCACTGTATCGAAGGCACATGTTAAGCCAATAAAGTTTAAGTGGACACAGCCCTTTTGGGGCTTTGTATATCTTGTACAATTAGAGCCAAATTTAGTGTCTGCTCCACAGTTCCGAGTCTTGGTCGAACCCTAAACTGATAGATCGAGAGCACACAGGACTCAAGCACCCACAGTTCTAATTTGGCCAAGATAACCCTGCCCAAGATTTTAACTGAGCCATCCAACAGCGAAATCAGGCAGTAACAGCGAGGTTGGCTTTTGTACCCCTTTTCTAAAATCGGACTATAAGGGCTTCCTGCCATGTCTTAACTAGGGGTCCCACTATAGCAGCTTTTATAATGTTAGTTATTAAGAGGGCCCAGAAATCTGGTAGATATTTATACAGATCAGTTGGATTTCTATCCGGCCCTGGGCTCTCTCTGGGCGGCTGTTCTCTAATGCTAGTAGTACCTCAGTTACCTCAACTGAGATACTCAAAGCCTGGGCTGCTCTTGTGTCATAGGGAGCTTTTGAGTCCGTAACCACTAATTGCTGGCTGAGAGTTGCGAGAAAATATTTGAGAAGTGTTCTACCCAGTCTTTAGCTAATTAAGTGGCATCTAGTTTGGGCATTTCATCTCTAAGCAAGGAAGCAGAATTTACAATCTCCCAGAAGGCACATGAGTCTTAATGTAAAGGCAAATTTTTGGGAATCTTCGTGGGCCTTCTCCTTCAGATATATTTTTCTTTTCCCAATTGTTTCTTTGACTTATTTTAGCTTTTGCTACTTCATCCTTATTGCTCTGGATTTTTTTCAAAGCACACCTTAATGACCCATGTGCTTCTGAGCATGCACTATTAAACCATCTTAGAGTATCAGGCCTTCTACTGGTTAATTGTTCTGCCATGGAGACATTACGGGATGTAATGGCCTACATAACATCCTCTGGAGTAGAGGAGTCGGAGAACTACCTCAATTTGTGCCTTATTTGCCATGATATCTCTTAAGAAAGGCCTCCTTCTCAATTCTCTCCCATTTAATATTCACATCCCTATGTTTATTTATATTCACCCGTAAATTGTGATTTCTTGCCCCTCTTGTTACTCAGGGCTAAGTTTAGAGTTATTATGGGATTATGATTGATTTTACAGCTAACCATTCCACAAATCCTTTAAAAAACGAACAGATCTTTACGAATTAGAATGTAATCAATAATTGAGTTGGATGTGGCTTCCATATATGTTGGAATCTGGGGTAGAGTGGTCATATCCAGATCTTGAGCGAACATCAGGTTTTTAGCAAAACAAATTTGTTTAGCGAATCCCCATATGGCGTATGTTTAAAATGCATAAGGGCTGCTCTCTCGCAGCACAATTACCACACAATACCTGAATCCCCAGAATAGTCAATATTCAAAATGAAGATTTTGATCTGGCAAAGAGGAAAAATGTTTGTTTTGCCATGCTGAGGTGACAGTTTCAAGGCTGCAGTGAGAGGCCTAGAATCCTATTTTCAACTAGTTATTGCAGTGCTGGCGCAATTAGGTGCCGCAGTACACTAGAGATATTTAACTTACCTGCCCTGGGTACCTTTGGTACCGTATACTAAAGACTTACCTATAAGTTAAATGAGCCAATGAGGTAGGAGCCATTTTCCCACGTAATGTGGGGGACAGGGCAAATGCACTGGGGCCTTGAATAGCAGGGCCCAGGGCACAACAAGATAATAAAAAAAACTGGAGGTGATCATGCCAAAAGAAAGTCCATGATTTAATAACACAGAGGACAGGCACATGGGGTGTATGCTTTGGAAATGGAGAAGAGGGTGCATGTTAATGTCTATTGGTTTGATTAGGAGTACATAACTCTAGCAGGACAGCGTATTACACACAAAATACCAAAAAAATGGAAATTAAAGATTTATGCATTATTAACTGGAATACTTCTAGAAATAGCACTGCCCATAAGTACTGGTCAAAAAGACAAAGCTTGCAGCTATATAAAGCGGATAGCATATGCCTAACAAAAACATATAGCTTATCAAGATAAAGCTGGGCTACACTGCAATTGTGTATATTCGCAACAAAGTTCCACAAGGGAAGTAGCAATACTTGGGCGATTAGGGTTAGAGGTTTAAAACATAGGATGAAAGCAGATGGAAGGTGGGCGGTTGTACAGATACCGAGTATTACAATTAACTATCAGCAGAATTTATGGACTCCCGAGGGAGGCAATCTCATACACCATCATCTGTATTAACAGGTTGGTAGAGGGTTGGGGGGGGGGGGGGGGGGGGTTGTTATTCCACCTGGGGAGTTAAACTGCATTGTGGAACCTAAAATACAGCAGTAAGGCACTAAGCTGAATTATTAAAGTTAGGAAACTATTAAAAGGGATTATGCAGCTTCTTAGGACTTTCATATCTTAAGCACTGACAAAACCAAAGAAGTGAGCTTCAGTGCACGAGCAATATTCTCGTATAAATATGGTATTTCTAACCAGCAGAATACTTACCAGTGTAGTTACCAATGTTTAAATTCAATTTGGCTCAATGATTCTCTCAGATTATAATTTATTAATATGGCTCCCGGTTTTAGGGTATTTATTTTTTGAACATTGAGTCTGTATCTATCCATATTTAATTATTTTGGCCTCAAATTAGTATTTATCCATGTTTGTTTTCTGAACATATGAGGTGATTTCTTGCATATTTCCACACATTTTTAATGGATAAACATGCACTCAGACCTTTAATATCGGTCTCGTTCAGCACATTAAAACGCCCAAAAAATCCAACCACCTTAAAAAATAGCATTAATAAATAATGAGATTTGGGATTAAAGCAAATCTCATTTTTTTTAACCTTCTCATTCTGCCAATATGTAAAGATATTGGCCTGAAATTCATTTCTCGGAGCATGGAGCGTTATTCAAAAGAAGCCACATTTTCAGCAGATTTACAGACAGGAAAAAGTTTTGTTGATATTAATCTGTAAAAAAAAAAAAAAAAGAAAAGAAAAATAAAAAGTACAAAAAAAGGAATAGGGAGCCCTATAACCAAAGTTAGACCAGAGCATACAGATTGCCAACCCTTTTCAACTAATGACAGACCCTGGATATCAAAAATGTATGTACACCCAAGAACAAGCATTTACAATGCAATAGGTCTCGCATTTATGAGTTTGAGCGCTTGACATTGTAAATAACAATGCCCAATATTTATTTGTGGTTTTTAACCCCTTTGATGCGTTGGACGCCACCAGTGCTCATGTGCGTCAGACGGCCCTCGACTGTCCTTTCAAATGGCACAGGGAATCACTCGGGTGCCTGCACCAGAGGGATTCCCCCCCACCCAACAGCATTGGGAGCAAAACTCCCCCCCCCTCCCCCTTGCAAAACCAGGTTGTTTCCGGATACGTAGGTGGAAGTTCTGAAAACTAGAGACCTGTTGGAGTCCAGGGAGGTATGGCTTGCGTGGATCCCCCAACATTTCCCTACCCAGAATCACCATCAAACCTTAAATTTACCTGAAAAATATCGCTTTATCCATACATTTTTGTGTGGGATCAGCATGCCGGCACAAATGTCCTACCACCCAGTGTTTCCCTTGGTCAATCAAATTAAATTTCTGAGTGAGGCAAAGTTTGCGCATCAACGGGCGGGCACATATTTCCTCCCACCCAGCGTTCCCCCAGGTTTCCTGATAAAAATGGTACCTCACTCTTATGGGTGGGTCAAGTACCCGCGACAGGCAAGGGCCCAAATCATTGTGGGGACATCAAAATTACCTATCATAATACGATCTGCTTTTGCAAGAGGGGAGGGGGTTTCCACCTGGGTTTTGACCCCAGCTCACGGTCATCTAGGGAAACCTTCCAAACCCACACATTTCTGAAAACTAGACACCCTTGGGAGTCCATGGAGGTATAGCTTGCGTGGATAACCCAATGTTTCCCTACCCAGAATCCCCTGCAAACCTCAAATTTAGCTGGAAAAAATAATCGCTTTTTCCATACATTTTTGTGTGGGATCAGCATGCCGACACAATTGTCCTACCACCCAGTATTTCCCTTGGTCTCCCGAGTAAAATGATAACTCATTTGTGTGGGTGGGCCAAAGCCCAGTTACTGTGAAGAGCCAAAAACAGATTAAAGTTATAGCACCAGGAATTCTAAGCACTAAATAAAAATAAACAAAAAATACGTTTTTAGCGGATTCTGCATTGGACAGCCACACAAGTGAGGTATCATTTTACTCCGGATACCAAGAGGAACCCTAGGTGTGTGGGACATTTGTGCCGGAACAGTGATCCTCTAGATGGCCGCGAGCCCAGGGCCGAAAAAAACAAGTAGTTTAAAGATAGGGAATTTAAAGTCTCCGCCGTATGATTTGGGCCATTTCCTGTTGCAGTCACTATGCCTTCTCACTTAAGTGAGGTACCATTTTTATCGGGAGACCTGGGGGAACGCTAGGTGGTAGGAAATTTGTGTCAGCCCAGTGTTTCCACAACATTCCCAGACAGAAAAGTGAAGAAAATGTTTTTTTCAACTAAATTTGAGGTTTGCAGGGGATTCTGGTTAGGGAAATGTTGCGGGATCCACGCAAGCCATACCTCCCATAACTCCCAGGGAGCCACACAAGTCACCCCATCCTGGATTTCACTGGGTGTCTAGTTTTTAAAAATGTATAGGTTTTCTAGGTTTCCCTAGGTAACGGCAGAGCTACGGTTCAAAATCTAAAGCTATGCACTTTGCCAAGAAAGGCTCAGTTTTCACTGTAAAAATGTGGTGTGTCCACATTGCATTTTGGGCCATTTCCTGTCGCGGGCACTAGGCATACCCACACAGGTGAGGTATAATTTTTATCGGGAGACTTCGGGGAACAAGGAATCGTAGAGCAACTGTTATTACCTATTGACCCTAATTGCATTTCTGCCTTACAAATGTAGGATAATGTATAAAAAATAAATCACTTCGAAAAATGTCCTATAATTCACATGCTAGTATGGGTACCCACAATTTCGGGGATGTGCAAATAGCTACTGTTTCTACACTCTACATTTTGTTCCCATTTCAGAAATACGTAGGTGTCTTTCATACCGATTTTTCACAGTTAATATTTTCCCAAATTAATTGCTATATATCCGGTACACAATAAAAAACCATTGCAAGACGCCGCTCAATTATTGGTTCCATGTTCTTTGGGTTCTTGGTGAACATACAAGTCCTATATATCCCAAAACCAGAAGGGTCCAGCGAATGTAACAGTATATTGCTTTAAAAAAATCTGTCACACTTAGAAGTTACAGGTAAAAAGGTTGGCACAAATGGCTGTTTTTGTCAACATTTTAAATTTTTCCTATTTTTAACTGTTATTTTCTATAAAGAAAAACTTGAACGATCTACACAAATGACCCCTTGCTGAACTCAGAATGTTGTCTACGTTTTATAAATGTATAGCTTTCCAGGATCCAAATAGGCTATGTACCAGTAAAATACCCCAAATTTTGGTTTTCTGACTAAAGTCAGTCTGTCCCTGAAAGCGGGGAAGATGGCGATTTTAGCACCACACACCCTTTGTTTTTTTACCCTGCAAATGGTATCAGACGCGTTCATCTTCATCACTTTTTTCCCAATTTCCCCCCCCAAAAACAAAATGTGGCTGTATTTTAGCTAATTTCTAGGTCCGCTCCAAGGGAATCAACGAAACCAGAGTACCTTTAAAATACACATAAGTGTAAGAAAAGGACACATATTTGGTGTGGGTACCTTATGTGGTCAAACAGTTACAGGGGTGTGAGAAAGTGGCTCTATATATACTGGACCAGAATAAGGTACAGTGTGTAGAGTCCAGAAACCCCAGAGTTATAACAGAGGTTAAAGCCAGGTGTGACCTTACTCTCTAAACTGGTAGCTTGGTCGAGCAGTAAGGCAGCACCAGAGGACGGTGTAAAGCATTTGTTGTACACACTCAGCAAACGGTTTCACACGTTCAAAGGCTGAACTCCGGGCCAATTGTTTTTATATCAAAAGATATAGTTGTTTATTTCTAGAACCACCAGGTATTGAAAATATACTGTTCTCCGATGAGTACTCTGCAGGAAGGCATTACTTTGTAAAGACAATAGGTACAGGGGTTGCAGTAGGCAACTCAATTCTACACACAATTTAGCATTGAGCTCAATGGCTTTCCTTATATAAACACAGTTGATTACTTTGTAGATCACTTTGGTAATTCCAGGACTGGCTCCTAGGTTCAGTCCTGGGGTCTAAGCTGAAAACAGTTTAGCAAAAACGATTTAGGTATTGTAATGATTTTTCAAGAATAAAAAGCTATTTTAAAAGTGCACACTTAGAAGCTTTTCAACATAAATCTGGCAATGGTATCCAATGGGAGAAAATTTAGGTTGCAGGTAAAGTACGATCTTGTTACTTTTGTAATCCAGTACTGGTCTCCTGGGGCCAGCATTGGGGTCTCAACTCAAAACAGGAAAGTAATTAAGTTTCAGTATTTCGTATGATTTTTAAAGAATATTTCTAGTTTTCAAAGGTAGACAGAAGAAATTTGATGGAAAAGCAGACAATGGGTTCATATGGAGAAAATACAAGTTACTAGTAAACCCGCTAGGTATTACTTTTGCGGTTCAATGCTGGGCTACTGGGTACAGTACTGGCTCCTCTCCTGATCACAGGTGAGCATTTCGGAATTCGGATGATGTATATGAATATTTAAAGTTTTCAAAAGTAGAGTCAAACCAGTCAATGTTATTCAATGGCAGGTAAGTGTGTTACTGGTTTTCTGGTGAGTACTCGACTGGTGAAGTTGTGGTTCTGGGCATAGACTCAGGGGTCCCCCAGTGTCAGGTAGGTACAGTTGGTTCACCCTCGGCGGCGCAGGGGCGGCCGGGTGCAGAGGTAGTTAGGCCCAGTGTTATCCAATGGGGGGGGACAGGGGACCTCCGGTTGGGGGCTGCTGGCTAGCAGGCCACGCGGCTGTGAGAGCTGGGCTCCTGGCCACTGGCTTAGGACAAAGGGGGAAGCAGGATAGGACAAAGGTGGCACAGCCAGCGGTACTCGGGCGGCTGGGTGCAGGGTGCTTATGAGCAGTCAGGCGCTCAATGTTATTCAATGAGGAACTTGAAAAGGGAACAAAGGCTGCAGGCTCGGGACGGAGGATCTTCTGGAGCGACCAACACTTCGAGGGGTAAGTTGGGATCTTAGAGGACAGGTAGGCACCAAGGAGTTGGGCACAGGGGTTGCCGGGTGCAGGGGTGTCTTTTGAGGTCGGGAATTCTTATCCCCTACTGGTCGCGGTCGGAGGGATCCTTTGTCCTGAGGCTGCAGGCGTCGTCGTCGAGGAGGGTCTTTGGGGACTTTGGGTCCCAGTCGCCGGGGGACGTCCTCGTGATCTTGGATCACTCGGGCACGGGCTGGGCGAGTGCAGAGTGGGCTGGTCCGGAGCTTCCTGGCTGGCACCAGGGGTGTCGTTGCAGCAGAGCCTCTGCTGATGGGAGTCCCAGTCTTTAAGAGGGTCAAGGCAGGAAGGTCCTCTGGGTGTCCCAAGGTTGCTGTTGCTGTCTGCGGGAGTCGCCGGGATTTGGCAGGAGCAGGTTCCAGGATCGACAGGCCGTCAGGGCTGGGGCCAAGTCAGTTGTTGTCGTCCTGTTAGCAGCTGCACGGCGGGTCTTCGTCCTCTTGATCTTCTTTTCTTCTCGGGATCTGAGGAAGGAAGGTTCAGGGAGCCCCTAAATACTAAATTTAGGGGCGTTACAGGTAGGGCAAGGGCAGGGACCAATAGGTCCCTGTCCTGGGGGTGTACACCCCCTAGCCTGCTCCTCCTGTGGGAGGGGGGCAGGACCCTAGCTAGGATTGGGCAGGGCTCCCCATCTTCAAGATGGCCGGAGCCCGAGGTCATGCTTCACCTCATCTCCCCCACCTGAGGGGTGGGGTTGGCATAGGCTGGCACGCCCCCCTTCCTGACATAGTTTTTCCCGCTAGTCTTTCAGCCAGAGTGGGGGCAGAACTGGTGGGGGCCAATTACTGGGTACAGCAAATGGTCTGGAGAAGCTCACAGAGGCGGCATGCCTCTGAAGCTTCCCCCTGCCCATCCTGGGGGAGGAGACCTAGCACCTCGCCCAGGATGTGCATTGTTGCAGGGCCAGGAGAGCGGGGGGGGGGGGATCTCCACCCAGGGGTCCAGTAACAGGTCTGCTGTATGGCAGCCTCTGCAGCCACTCAGCCCAGACGTGGATTGTAGGTTAGGTTTTCAGGGGGCATCTCTGAGATGCCCTCTGGTGCATTTTACATTAAATCCCACACTGGCATCAGTGCGAGTTTAATGTGCTGAGAAGTTTGGTACCAAACTGGTCAGTCTTCAGTGTAGCCATTATGGTGCTGTGGAGTTCGTAAGGACAACCTCCCAGCACCATATACTCTGAATGGCATCACTGCACACAGTGCCCAGGAATGGCCCTGGGTACTGTAGGGGCACATGGCTCATGCACCTGTGCCCACACCTCTAACATACGGCACCCAGCTAGAAGTATGCCAGGGCAGTGGGTTCTGTGGGCATGGTACACAGGGATGTGTGCCATGCCGACTCTTGGTTTAGTTCTGTACTTAGACACTCAGCCTGCAAAGGCAGTGTGTGGGTGTCAGGGTACAGGGCCCCTGAGGGTGGCACAATAAATGCTGCAGTCCTCAGGGGCCTTCTCTGGTCACCATGCCCTGGGTACCTAGGGTACCATTTACTAGGGGCTGATAGGTGGCCAGAGATGCCAATTGGGTTTTAGTGTCAACACAGTTTTAGGGAAGGAACACAGGCCTGGGTACCTGGTTGGCAGGAGCCCAGGGCACACTCAGTCAAGTACATCAGCAGTCAGAAAAAAGTGGGGGCATACCAATGCAAGAAAGATGGCACTTTCTCACAAGGTGCCTAAGCACAAACTACCCCAAATTGCCCCAAAAAGGCTAGGCACGGGGGTAGGGCCTAGCAGCGAAGGGGGTAAAACAGATAAAAGGAATTGTTATTTAAAATGGCAATGGCTTAAACTCTTTCAAATGGGAGACCTATTACGCTGCATATGCGTTCAGCGTCCATGCAATAAGAATTATTTTTAAAGTGTTAGGAGAGAGCGTGTCCTGTCTGCAATAGCAGGCACGACAAAGCTATTTGAGAAAATAGTGGTCAGAGGCTGTAACTAAAGCCTACCAAGTATCAACACACGCAACAGGGAGTGTCACCATGGGCGGTTACAAAAGGAGTCAAGTCGGTACTAAGGGGGGACTACTAAGTCTATTGACCAATGAACAGCCACAGTTTACAGTGGCCAATGACATAAGCCATTGAAAAACATTGGGCAGAGGGCGGAGTTTCAAGTCCCTATCTGAATACAGCATGCCTCGCAGAGCAGTGCATGCTGCCCAGGCTCGACCTAAAAAGGGGCGAGAGGTACAGCTCCTCAACCGTCCTACCCAACTCTGAACGTAGCACACACAACAAAGGGTATGAGGAGGTAAGATTTAAAATGTTATCACCCTCAATGGAAAACCATAAATAGTTTAAAAATGCCCTCACCCAATAATAGTGGCATGCTTCTTCATTGGGCGTGATACAACACCCATGGGCAGCCAACACTAGTAGTGGAGCAATTTTTAAAGCTACTAACAAGCACTCTAAGGGATCCACCGTGCAGTATATCAGTAAAACTACCTCAGGAGTGTTTATTTGATTCTGGACTCCTA
Organism: Lissotriton helveticus; assembly: GCF_964261635.1. Classification (NCBI taxonomy): domain Eukaryota; kingdom Metazoa; phylum Chordata; class Amphibia; order Caudata; family Salamandridae; genus Lissotriton; species Lissotriton helveticus. Next base: position 414,805,701 of record NC_136068.1, read on the forward strand.
GGGAGGGTTAAAAATGTATCAAGTGATGAACATGGATGGTTAGTGCCCCGTCATCTCCTCTACAGTGAGAGACTGTGCAGGTGTGTCATAGCACACCTCATGATGAAGTATGCCACTAGTCGTGGATGAGGGCACTTTTAAACCATTTATGGGTGATATCAAAAGTTTTTGACAAAATATACAGTACATTTTAGATATAAATATTGCCCACTGAATGAATGGCATTTGTAAAGCACCGGAATCACCCCCTAAGGGGTATATCTGCGCTATAGGAGCAGGGACACTGGACCAGAAGAATCAGTTGCATAAGAGTTCTGTTTTGAGAAGTTTCCTAAAAAGGGGGAGGTCTGTACACTTTCGAAGGTGCAAAGGAAGATGATTCCAATATAGTGGAGCAAGATAGAAAATAGTGTTAGCACTGAACGAGGCTTCCTAAAACAGGGGGGAATAAGGAGGGATTTCTCCTCTGAGTGTAAAGATCTGCTCGGCTGTTAGCACATGAGTTTTTCAGTTAGATAGCTAGAACCCTTGCCATTTAGTGCCTTGTGTACAATACAGCAGATCTTGAACTTGATTCTGTGACGTATAGGGAGCAAGTCAATTTGCCGCATAAGAGAGATCGAGGCTGTTCTGGGTGGCATATTGAGAACAAGTCGGGCCACATTGTTTTGGACTACCTGAAGTTTACTCAGTAAGGATTAATTTGAGACCGCTAAAAGTGCATTGCAATAGTCTAAACAACCAATCACCAGAGCCTGAGTCAGTGTTTCGTCCAGATAAAGTGAGAAGATGGAACGCTCTATGCAAGAGACATATGAAAAAAGGTACCAGTGGTAGCTACTACCTCATCTTTGATAGTGAAAAATTGTCCAAAAAGACATCCAAGTTTTTAGCTACCGACTTGGGGACCGGGGCTATGCCCAACTCTTGTGGCCACCATTCTGAAGACCACAAGGGTTGAGCATTACCAAAAAGCATAATCTCAGTCTTGTCGGCATTTAGCTGGAGAAAATGTTCAGTCATCCAAACAAACCGCTCTCATTCCTTCCGCAAAGAGATTTGGTAGAGGCAGTGCTATTGTTAAATGATAAATGAAGTTGGGTATCATCAGCCTATAAAAAGGGGGTAAATCCAAAATCTCCAATAATCTTGGCAAGAGGAGCCACATGTAGGGTTCTGCCCCGGCTAACAAATATCGTTTCTGATACCATATAGCCTCATAACAGAGGTAATACTATGAAATTTGTTGCCAGAAAAAACTTACATTACCTATACAGATTACCCATGTGCTTCTTTCTTTCTGTTCAGGAATTCCAGAAAGATCAAATACTTTTGCTACTGTGCAGATAACGCAGGGACAAATTATTTACAGCTGTGCTAGTTGCACTGAGAGCAGAGACTGGAAGTGAAATACGGAAAAATACAGTAGCCCTATTTTTGACAAGTAGTTAAAATAAAGAGTCAAACTGCTAAATACTAGCATACAAGATAGGTGCAAAAAGCAACGTAAATAGAATGCTGCTGGATGAATTAGGGGATCAGATCAGGGACACCATATAAAATACATGCACGATTTAAGACCTATGATAAATTATACACAGAAGATTATAAAAGCTCACAGAATGTCCTTCACATATGTGACATAGCAATCTACCAAAGCTAGATAGCGACATGCAGACTGAACTTAAAGCAGGCGGACAACAGACGAAACTATGCATGTAATAGGGTCAATACCGTCCAGAATAGCTGCAGCGGAATACTGTATCTCTATTGTATTTTCAAAAACATTCTCTCTCATTCTAGGCACTACACTTGTTAAGATCGCTCTTGGGTGGATGACTAGCATGACACTCTTGGGTGGATGACTAGCATGACATACCACCCTCATTAAATGTAGTCAATATAACGATTTTTAAAATTTCTTTTAACAAGGCAATAGCAATGTCTGATACTTAATCCTTAGGGAACCATGTGGGTTTGATGTGACTAGATGTTAAGAAAGCATTTGATCATGTGTCATGGAGGTTTGTAAAGGCAGTTCTAGATTAAATGTGTTTTCCCAAAATATTGATTGAGCCTATACAGGTACTATATACAACACCTAGAGCAAGAATAGCTGCGGGCTTAATGTTCACTGTATTAAGTATTACGAGAGTCACTCGCCAGGGTTGACTCATCACTCCATTGTTTTTTGCCACCTATCCAGAGCCATATATTATGTAGGATTAAGATCTCTACATGTGCTGACAATGTGACTATTTCCCAAAGGTTTTACAAACCATGAAAATAATTAAGAACTTGGGTGAACAATTGGGTAATATCAGGGGGTATAGATTAAATTCACATTAAACACAAATGATTATTAACTTTATTGAATACAATGCAGTGAGGAAGCAACTTACTTGCTCAAATACTCGGATATCAGATTCAGTAGTTAAGTACAACCACTCTGGGGTATCTCATCATTCCGATACTTTTTAAAGATTCTAAATGCAATATTTGTTAGTGTCACTGTAAAACCAGAATAGGATACATAGTTGAAGCATGGGTATTATACTCAGTTTAGAACTACAGGAGGAGTTTAATATCAAAATACTATTTCATTAAATACGCAAATAAAGGATCAAGTTAATACATTTGTAACTTCCAACATTCCAATATCTTCAATGGAATTGTTATTTTAACAAGGGTGGGGGAAGGGGGTGGAGGGTGACTATACAGAGGACTTATTCACTTCTTTACCAATCATTTGAAGAGGAATTGTACAAGACTGCTAAAAAATGGACCGAGAAATTAGAATTTATAAATATGCAAAAATACTTAAATGGCATTAGGAGACATTTTTAAATGTGCCAATCTGAAAATACAACAATGTTAGGTGATTAAAAGGTTGTATTATACAATATATTACAACCTGTTAATCACCTAATATTGTTGTATTTTTAGATTGGCACATTTAAAAATCTCCTGCCATTTAACTCCAGAAGCTTCGTACTAATGTACCATTTGAGCATTCTAGATGCCCATGGTGTTTTAGATGTGGCCAATGATTTGCATAGGTTTATGGAATGGCCCTGTACATCAGCCCATTGGGGAAAAAAAGCAGCACTCCTGTCACAAATGTATATTATTAACCTGTTTACTGCGGCGAAAATTTCGCCGTGGGTGTTCGACGGAGTGGGCGGGGTAGATAGTGACCACCATCTACCATTGGACGTAATACAACCATTGGACGTAATACAAATGAGTGTATGGATTGCAGCCGCAACCGTTTGTGCTACTCTATCCCAGCACAATAGACATTATCAGACCAGAACATCTGCCAATATCTCCATTTTCCTATTCATAGTGTTTACATTCCTTACTGTAAATAACCGCTTCTATACCCTGTGAATACACCTCTTTACATACTTGTTGAGGGTTCTATTACACATTTGATACCTAACAAGGCTGACACCTGTTCAATACGGGCAGCCACACTTTTAGCTTTAACAGATAAAACACTCCTCACTGCTTCAGAACTGAAGTGCAAATATTAATACCCTTAATAGTTGCCAAACTTCCCATTCCGACACGCAAATATCAATAATGCCTTTGATAGTTGCCAAATTCTCCTCATTCCTTCTCATCCTTTAATATTCATTTTATATTAATTAGTATTCCTTGAAAAACCTTTAGCCTTTGTAAGGAACTGTAGGACAACGCGGAGCCCACTCGTGTATCCCTCCAAGATGGCTGACACCATTGCCACAGCGGCGGCCATTTTGAGGAGACCCGCCAGCGGTCTAGTCTTTCTAGACCTCTAATCGGGTAAAGCAGGAAGTATTTAATCAGTCTCCCAACGCCGACTCGCTAAGATGCGGTCCGGCGGGGAGACGTTCAGGTGAATTATCACAAGGCTTTCTACATTGAAGTAAATGCTTTTTTCCTCCACAGGCATTTCACTGCAGCACGACAGCCCCGAGTCCCAGTACCGGAGGTCTCTGCCCATACCAACGAGGACTTTCCTCCTCGTTTTGCGCTTTCTTCGATTACAGAAAGTATTTTCAGGGAACCCTCGACCCCCGCGGTCCATGAAGCACAGCGTCGCTTTCAAAAAAGTATGTTATACTCAACAGGCAGTACCAACATAGCCCTATATGTGTGTGTGTTTGTAAGTCATGGGGTTGTGTTTTGTTTTGATAAAGGTGATCAGTCATTCACCAAGCAGCACGTTTTTCCAGCATGCTGTTTTTCCCTACACAGGTTAGAACCATGCTCTAAGCTTGATTACTGCACGCATCATTAGAGAGCATCTCTAGAGCATAGCAGCGCATTGAATTGTAAATGTACCCACCTACTCTGCGAGAGAGAGGGGCCTGTTCCCCTAACCATGTCTATTTTTATTTACAGAGAAATACTAAGCGATACATTTGTGATCGTATGTATACAATTAACGCATGCTTTATTAGTTGCAGCATTGATTTATTTAATATCTTTATTTACGTATTTAGGCTGATTAGGAGCGGCATACACAAGGCTGGTCCCTGTGCGGTCCTGACGAAGAGCTTGAGGTATGCTCGAAACATGTTATTCTATACACTGAATCTCTAACCCATTACAGTTAGTTTTTCCCTGTATCACCCCAATTTAGACATACCAATCTAGGAGCAATAATAAAGTATTTTGTCCCACTAGCAAGGTTTTTTTAAATCACTGTAGCCCACTCCACCACATTTTCTGCACTACACAGTCTTCCACATATGTGCTCCTACGTAAATTTCGCAAGTCGCAGCACGCCCCAGTTCGTAGAGAGCTGGGATGGCCCCTATGATGAAGCATCTCACCGTGGGGAAACCCTGGTGAGTGAGGGGACTCAAGAAAAACTTTTCTTTCCTGAAGGCATTTCCAGATCACACTGATAAAATGCTATATCCTTAACCTATGGCTAGGTCCTTTTAACCGACACCTCGGGTTTCAGTTATAGCATAATAAAGGAGGGCGGACCTAGCTCGAAAAAACCTCTAACTCCCCCATTCTTTTTGATATAAGAATGGACTTAGACACTGTAGAGGTACAAGGCTCATGCCTCTGTACCATCACCTTCGGGCTAGTGCACCCTGCTAGAGGGCTGGCTTACCTAGGCCTTAGGCAGTGGATCACAGGCATGTCGACTTCACTTTTCTCTGTACCAAAACATGCAACTTGCAGTGTATGCTAAGGTGCAGGGCCTCCAAGGGTGGTACAATAGGTGCTGCAGCCCTTAGAGGCCTTCCCTGGTCACAGTTTCCAAGGTGCTTATCTATAGCCACGGATGTGCCAATTGTGGGTACAATGGTACAGTCTTGGGAAAGAACATGTCAAGTCAGGTTGCATCAGACTTCAGTCATAAATTGAGGGGTAACTGTAGGAGGGTGGATACCGGACTATGGTTACCCCAGATTTTTTGCCTTGTGTTTAGCTGGTTTTCGACTTAGTTGGCCTGGGATCCTGCTAATCAGGGTCCCAGGCTATCTGCTCTCTCTTTAAAATTGACTCCATGTACCCTAGGTGTATAACTAATTGGGATTGGATCACCTTATGAGCCCCTGTACAGTGTACTATAGGTACCCAGGGCATAGGTGCATCCAAGGCCTACCAGGGGCTGCAGCATATCTTTTGCCACCCCTGGCTGGCCATCCAAACAGACACAACTGGCTGATCACTCAGCTGGGGCAAGGTCGTGTAATCAGCCCTTGCTTAGATATAGTATGCCTATGTCTAAACCTATATCTGGACACATATACACCTATAAGTCACTCCTATGGCAGGCCTTATCAATCCTGGAGGCAGAGTGCTTGGTTTTATGTGAGATGGTGCTCTAGCATGAGCTGAGCCTGTCTGCAGCTTTCGGAACCATTTTCTTAAAGCTGTTCCAGGGTATTGCGATACCACATACTCTTAAGTGCATTATAATCCTCACGGTTATTGCTAATTTTGGTTTGGCTTTATCAAAACATGTCGTGTAAGGTGTCATACACTTTGGAGTACTACCCCCTCGCCAGTTTTGGCGATGGGGGTAGCATTCCACCCTTCTAGAGGGAGAAGACATGTTACTTTACTTAAACACGGTTAAATCTAACCAGAGCCCCAGCATCACAAAATGGATGCTGCTGCCACAGACACAAGTCTGGCCTCCTGCTGCTGACCGAAACTCCGGCAGGGGAGGCCTGGACAAATGGTATCCTGTCACAGGGAGGTGTTACACCACCCCAGACAGGAGATAGTGGATTGAGGCAGGCAGTGCAAGTGAAACTAGACACTGCCTGGGGCACACAATGCTCCCCATGCATAGCCCAGTTCAAACCGGTGCTGGGGCAATCAAGCCCCAGCTCTGGCGCAAAACTGGACAAAGGGAAAGGGGTGTAACCACCTCCTTCCTGGGTCCAACCCATAGGAGGGACCTAGCAGGTAATCCAGCCCCTTGATTTGGAATAAAGGTAGGAGCGGTGTCCATAGACTTTAGATAATCCTGACTGAAACTTTGAAACGAAACTCTGGACCCTTCGACATCCCACTCGACGTGGAAGACTGAAGAATCTCCCTTGTGGTCAAGGAGTGACCACCCTGTGCAAACAGGTACCATCCAGCGCCCAACGGTTTGCTTTGTTGCAGCTCCCGCCGGAGCTCGAGCGACAGATCGACAAGAACCGGATTCCCAGACATCCAACAGCCCGATCCACAGCCACAGCAAAGCCGAGACCCGTGGAGGCGACGTGAGACGTGGGACCGGCCATCTTGAAAAGACTGCGAAGTGCTGACCGTGCAGCTCCCGAGGCACCCTCGAAGCTGTGCATTGGGGTTTGAGAAGCCCCAGCCCCGAGCAGCTCGTGCACCGAAGATCACCCCTCCACACTCACCGAGTGCTGCGTGGGGCCCTTTTGCATTTTCCTTCTCGACGCGTCTGTCTGGTCACTTGCCCGTTGGCTAGTGGCCTCTACGACGACGATTCTTTGAAACTACTCTGCTGGTCTGGTTGCTCCAGACTGGCTCTCGCTCCCCTAAAAAGGAGCAGCACCTCTGACCTTGCTGGTCCAAGTAAGAAGTGATATTCAATTCCTGCGTGGGTTGCATTTGCCAAGGCCCGTTGACTCCGATCCAGAAGCCGACACCGCGAGCCTTCATGAGACAGCTCGTGATCCACTCCTGGTCATCCTCGATGCCCCAGAGTCCACGTGGCAGCGGAGACAAGCTTCTCGACAACCACCTGATTGCGCCAGACATCGCCTGGTTCCTTCCTGGTTCCATCCTGGTCACTGGCTAGTGACCCAGACAGTCACCTCTGCTTTCAGGTACTCTACATCTTCGATCCACCCTTGGATCCAACCGGACTCTTCTCTCCTGGCCGCCTGCAGCATCTTCATCTCCAGGCTCCATAGATATCCACGACAAAACCCGACACACTTTGGCACCTATGCACCCACTTCCTGTGGGTGAGGTAACGATACAACACCGGTGCTCCTGTAGTGGTTTACACCTCTAGTGTCCTAGTTTTAAGTGGCTAAGTTCTAATCCAGTCGGAAGACTTCCAAAGCAGTAACTTTATAACTTTTACGTACCACTGACTTTGCATTGGTGCATGCGTGTGCTTTTAGCGCTGCACCCGAATCCCGCGGGTCACTCCCGTCCTGACTACAGTTAGTCCAGTGTAGTCCCAGCGATCCCCAAGGCCCTAGGCCTTACCATTGTTCGTAAAGTGGTTCTTATACCACTTATTTAATATATGGTTTGAATGGCCACCGGGCCTATCCATAATTGTACAACTTTTGTATGTTTAACTGTGCTTTTGTTTAAACGCTTGTGCCTCAGCCCTCAAAGAGTACAGAGGATTATTCTAGTAATAAATACATATATTTTTATAATATATAACTTGTGTGGTGTCCTTTCATTTGATATTACAGGATTGCATATGGTAAAACAGCTGGCTTCACTTGTTCTATGGCCCCCTTGATGTTTATATTAAGGAAACTGAGCGACAATTAAATGAACCATCAGGTTACAGAAAGGCCTCTTTTAATTAACTAAATAAAGTAAAGGATTTAGTCCACAAACATTTGGCTCAATGGAAAAGGGATGGGCTAATAAGCAAAAAGGAATTTGAATTCTTAAAGAAGGATTATCCTATCACCCCTACACTATATCTATTGCCTAAAGTCCACAAAGGTACCTCGCCAACACCTGGGCGATTCATCATTTCTGCCCAAAATGGATTGTTGGAACCCATCTCTAAATATGTGGACTTTTTCCTTCACAATTATATGGAGGCTCTTCCCACCTATATCAGGGATACAAGTCATTTCCTGAATAAATTGAAAGAAATTTGTTGGAGGCCAGATTATCATTTTATTGTAATGGACATTTGTTCTCTCTACACCTCCATTAATCATGTTGATGGCCTTAGAGCAATTGAGTACTTTTTATCGGACAGAGATATAAGATTCTATGAGCACAGTAAAATGTTAATCCGAATGATTGAACTTTGCCTGAACAACAATTTTTTTCTTTTTAATAATGAAGTTTTCCAGCAGTTACGGGGTGTGGCTATGCTTCTCCCCCAGCTACGTGTGTTTATACGTGGGCTGGTGGGAGAGGCATGTTCTCGGTCACCCCGTCCTGCTGTTGAGAACGAAGAGACAGGCATTGCTCATATGTGGCGCTTTATAGAAGATGTCTTCATAATATGGCAGGGCTCTAGCGCGTCTGCAGAAGAGTTTGTTAGTGGGATTAACATTAATGAATTAAATCTTGAATTAACAGCTATTATTGACAATGTTAAAGTTGACTTCCTTGATGTTGATATCTATATTGTTGATAATGAAAACAAAACTAAAATGCATAGGAAGGTCACGGCTGGGAATTCTACTCTGCATGCTCACAGTAGTCAGACCCGCCACCTCATAAAGCATTCCGTATGGAGAATTTTTGAAAAAACAAAGAATATGCAATAACGAGGTAGATCTTAAAGCTTGTCTGGAGGAATCCTTTCAAAGGTTTTTGGCTAGAGGCTACAATAAAAATGATCTTTCCAATTCCATTAATAAAGTAGTTGCCAAGCAGATGAATTCTCCTCCGGTGACTACTATTGACACTGTTATATCATGATAGACAAAACCAAGATTAGACTCATCACTACTTTTAGTTGTCAAGAGAGGAAAATCAAACAAATCTTGACAACAAACTGGCCCATTCTAAAAATGGACATCACTCTAGCCCCTCTGTTAGACGACCATCCTGCCATTACTTTCCGTAGGGCTCCTTCGATGAGGGATGCCCTTGTTAAGACCTGTCCTGAAGTCATTAAACCAACCAATTGGCTCTCTAACAGATCAGGATTTTTTAAATGCAGCTCTTGCAAGTTTGGAGTGAACACCACGGAGTATCATGAGGCCTTCTCCTGGGCTGCTTGTAAGATCAACAGTTTGTTCACCTGTAAGACAGATCACGCTGTATAGGTCTTACAATGTACTTGCAAACTGCAGTACATTAATTATGTGCTTATATAGCGCTGGAATCACTCCCGAAGGGGTACCTCCGCGCTTCGACCGCTGCGAAACCCTTCCTGGCTTCCCTGAGAGATGGTCCCTTAATGGGTATCTCCAGGGTGAGACCAGGCATCCCCGGCGGTCTGGTGGGGCCGTTAGTGAAGATGAGGCAAGCTAGTGCCCAGAGTTGCCGAGTGTGATCGCTGATCAGAGTGGGCACCGAGGCGAGAGAATTATCGAGTCCGCTGACCCTGGTCCAGAAACCTGCCGCGTCGGGAATCGAACCCTGGTCCCGGGCCGTCCTCTGCTCTCGGGTCTGCCGCCTCTAACCAGTGAGCCACACTACTCCACACCGAGCACCAAGCTCCAGGTGTTCAATCGTGTTCTGCAGCACCTCCGGGCAATAGTTAATCCCGACTCCAATTATCCTGTGGCGCGTCATTTTAAATTGGTTCATAATAACAATCTCAATGATTTGAGATATTTTGTTATTGACGCAGTTCCCTTCTCCAAAAGAGGTAGTGATAGAGAAAGGAAATTGAGACAATTGGAGAGCCACTACATTGTACTTCTCAATACTAAAATTCCCAACGGTCTTAATATGGGGGAGGACTTACATAATAGTCTATAAACTACTTTTATAAATCCTTTTAACCCTTTGTAAGATGCATTTTTATCTTTATGGGGTTTTAACCCCTACCGCGTTTTCCCGCTGTGCGCTGAAATTAAAAAAATGGCTTGTTTATGACAAAGCCAGCTCGTCATCCGCGTAGCGCAGGTAACGCCCATGACGAGCTGGCTTTGTCATTAGCGCTGAAGGGGTTAATCATTTTTGTAGTTTTTAGGTGACAGGCTTGTCCCCTTCTTCTAGACCGCCTGCTTTGGATTTTATACCTCCTGAACCTCAATGAAATTGAATTTTTCTATTGTTATTGCATATATTTGAACTTTAAACTCTTTACAGTCGGTTGGGTTTTAGCTGTATTCTTTTATGCCCTGTTCTTAAGCGCGTTTATTGGTTTTACTGGTTTTATGGTTTTACCAGTTTTGAACGTGCCGAGGATGAGATATTGGAATCGGGTGGACTTCAACGAGATTGTGAGCTAGTATGGAGTTAAATTCCCTAACTATTGAGTAAACTCTGCAAATTTCGGTTACTTCACCTTATTCAATAACTGTGTGATTCCTTCCAGTTGTCATATTTGAGTATTTATACTCTATTTCTACACTGCATTTTTAGGTCAATGTCTTATATTTATTTATATAATGTCATTTGCACTTTATCACAGTATATGCTTCTAATTGTGTGTATTATTACAGTGATACTTTTCCGGTTCGTCACTTTTTGCACTTTACAAGCACATTGCACTTCATTTCAATTAGTGTCTGCTATTCATACCTATTGTTTTTTTCATAGGTATTTTAGCTCTCTTCATATGATTATGATTTTAATATGGATTGTATTGCATATTTGCACTTTATTATTTTTTCAAATTCCGATTTACTGTTATTTATTCCTTTAGTGTCCCCATAATTAGCCTCAATAGAGAAATGCGTATCTGGAATAACATTTATTTGGTATACTTATTCGGGCACTTGCACTGCATTTGTTCTATACCCTCATGATCTTGTTTTGATGCCTTTTTCTTAGATTTGAAAATTATGGCATAATCATAATTTACACTGTGTAAATTGATTTTTTGAAGACAGATCATTAAGACTATACTGGAGATTGTTTTATTATTTCATCTCTTGTATTGATTATAATGTTTACCTTTTATTGTTTAACCAGATATTCACACTCCAAAATGATATAAAGTAGTATTTCTTCTATGTTTATGGCATTCAGGAGGTGGGGCATGATGGGACTTTTAAACAGTATTTAAACCTTGGTCTCTCTGAGCAAGTCATGTGATCAAGTTCATGTTTCCTGGACGAAACGCGTCATGCTGCTGCCCATTCTGGAATAAAAGCACTTATTTGCACTATCTACTCTGGTGGTCTGTACCAGATTTCTGTGCGTCCCTACATATATATATATATATATAATTTGTTATTGCTCCAGGGTACCCGCACGTGGGTGGGACTTCAGTGCTTACGACTGAGTATACCCCTGGAAAAGAACTAGGATTACAGGTAAGTAACTTATCCTTATTGCACTTGTATGTGGAGATATTCTGATCTGGGGACTTTGTTTTTGACACTCCTCTGCAGGAAGAGCGACAAAAAGAACCTCTATTGGATACAGTCTGAAGTGCTCCCATTGATTTAGTGACTTCAGTGTCCTTTCATCTTCTCTAACGCCGGGTCAATGTTTGGACCAAATAAGAATTCCTTATCAAATGTTGAGTTAAGGATCGATTGTTGGACCTCCGGTTTGAAACCTGAGATCCTTAACCAGGTGTGCATCCGGAGTATGATGCTGGTGTTAATCTCCCTAGTTGTGGTGTCTGCAGCATCTAGAGCACAACGAACAGAGGAATTGGAGAGGAGCTTACCATCATTTATTAAGGTCTGAGCTTTAGTTTTATGCTCATCTGGGAGATATTGGAGAAGTTGCTCTATTTCAGCCCAGTGTGCCCGGTCATACCTAGCGAAAAGGCCTTGGGTAGTTGCAATAAGCCAACAACTTTCTGCCCGTGCAGCTATGCGCATGACAGAGGCGTCAAGTAGTTTAGACTCCTTACCCGGTGGGGGAGCATCTCCCGAAGATTGAGAATTTGCTCTTACGAGCATTTGATACCACTAGTGAATCTAAGGGCAATTGACCGCTGAAAAAGACGGGGTCTGTAGGAGAGGCTTTATATTTTTTGTCCACCCTAGGAGTTAATGTGGGCTCGGATTGGGTCTTTAAAAATTTCTTCAGCATGCCGCATTATGCCCTTAACCAATGGTAGTGATTGTGATGACATGTGTGGATGCTACTGTCTCAAATAAGAAATCCTCTTCCAGTGATTCCTTATGGAGCTCTACCCCATGGTAATGTGCAGCTGTAGATTGACATGCTTTACATATTCCTGCCTTCTAGTGTTGGTCCAGATGTTTGCAAGTAGTTTTTTAGGTCGAGCGACCTATCTCAATGCGCATGCGCATTGAGAGCGGGAGCTCGATCTATTGCGGCTTAAACAGAGCTTACCGAGATCAGGCGATTCCCAGGCGATTTCTTCCAGTGCACGTGAAAGCGCGTGCACAATGCCACCAGCCGCTTGCCTCGCATTACCACATCAAAGGCAAGGCGGCCTCGTCTCAGGCCCCTGCTGCTTCACACCCTCATGCCGCTCTCCCCGCTCCGCCCCCTCCCCTGCCCGCCGTGTCGCATTTCTCCTCGTACCGCCGGCCGTGTCTCCTTTTATGCTAACTCCCTCTGTACCTCTCCTTGCATCCTCCTCTTTACTTCGATTCCTGCCGTTTTCTCTCTTCTCCGGCTGTTTGCTTTGCTTCCTTGTTGTTGCTTGTTTTAAATAGTATATGCTCCGAAAAAGCAGAAGACATACATCGCACTTTATCAATTTAAGATTATGGGAATTTGCTAATTTCTTTGCAATAAGTCTTAGCAACTCTGACTCACAGTCAGTATGCTGCTTAGGCGTTCAATGTCTTCTTTCTGCTGTGACCCCCTGTATGTGGCTGTAGAGCTGGTTTGGTAAATACCCGTTTGTATTCTGATTACTACATCAGGCCAAATCTCTCTGCGTCACTTGAGCACGTGTATTTGAATACATTTAATCCTATGCTTGGTTCCGTCTTTACTGTGGTAGGATTCTACACATCACTGCTAGCAGTTAAAAGAAAGCGGTTTGGTTTGTGGGTCTCCTTGTGTGGTCGTGTGTTTGCACCTGTGTGACAACCAGGCAAAAAGTTATTTTATCTGTTGTGGGTGGCCTGCGCGTTTTGTCCGAATGGTGGTAACCTCCCGTGTGCGGATTCGAACTACGGGAGGGGGGGCGTCAGAGTTTAGCAGTTGTTCCTAGAGTCGGCTGCCAACAAAGGAATGTTAGTTGACTGCAAAGTAGGCCAGTAAAAGGAGGCAATCCTAATTCCACATTAAGTAATATAAAAAAATGACAAGGATTCTAAATGCGCACTCCAAACTGTTTTATTGTGTTTTAGCGTAAAACTAATACAGACAATATGCAGACAACGCGTAATTAAATATAATTTGCAATGTGGGTCTTTGCTGTGAGGAAGCGTTTTATTTTAATGATGCAAACATTGCTCCTTGATATTCACGCATTTAAACGTGTCATCAATGTAAAGATTACGCCGGGACCAGTGCTCACGATGTAACACTTGCCTCGTAAAGCAGCCATTGTAGGCTAAGCCTGGCTGGTATGTAGCCAAGGATCCCGGACTATGAACTGTGTGCGCGCAGTAACACCCTTCCACTTCCCCCACACCTCCTGCGATCCTTAACTTATCATTATCCCCTCCTCCTTCCTGAGTGCTTACTGTCCCAGGCCTCCCTCCCTCTTCACACCTCGTCGCCTCCGGCGCGCTTTTTTCCATTAACTTTCTCGCTATTGTGTTTAGATTTCTTGTTCTTTTCCTTTCCTGTTCGAAGATCCAGCGTACTCTGTGCTACCATTGTGTTCAGCAGGAGAGATCTCGGTTTCCTCGAGTTAGACTTTGACTCAAAGTACCATATAGAGTTTATTTTGGGGTACGTGACTCTGAAAAATAAACACCTCGGTCTACAAAGCAGTGTCTTCGTGTAGGAAAAAACAGCAATTAAGGGACGTCATTTTCGGCACGGCCCATTACATTGCAACAGAGTAAATAACATTTGGTGCACATGCAGTCGTTCCAGTACCACTCACCATACAGCAAGCGTAATTTATCTACAATTCCAATAGGACAATGGATTTTGCAGACCTGACAGATCCTTTCCAAGCAAAGTCACCCATGCTAAATTAGTGTTGAAATCCCTGGGCGCCATGTCACGCTGCTAAAATCCATGCCCCAATGTGATGTATTTAACAATGGAAGTGGAGTATTTTATTTTGCATAGTATTCAGCGTTTTTATTGCGCTTTAAACAATTAAAAGATGCTGGATAAATAATGTGATTCATTGGCTATATATATATATATATATATATATATTTTTTGACATTGGTATGTACAGACCAAATTGAGCTATAAGCCTCAGACAAAATATTACAAATTCAAAGTTGTGCTAGTACCATACATAGATTTTGCTCTACGTTACAGTTCGGCAAATGTTGCTGGCATGCCTGTTATTTTTTATGGAAAATAGTTTTGTATAGTGTTTCCGATTAATCTTGGCACTAGAAATTTCGTTTTTTAGTACTTTTTTGTATTTGTCAATGTTTTCGCAGTTGCATATTTATCAGTCCGTAAATTTCCAACACCGAGGAATGATGCTTGTATTTCATTCAGCTTTCTCTAAACGCAGGGGCTAATTCACAAAGGAAACCAGCATTGGCATAGACAATAGGTCTCGCTTTTGGGACCTTATAAGTATTTAGTTATGCAGCACAATATCCTTGGTGCTACCACATCAACTGTTGCATGGCTAAACACTTATAAGGTCCCAAAGGCGAGACCTATTGGCTATGCCAATGCTTGTTCTTCTAAGAATTCTTTCCAGTCACAAGGTAAGGGAACTACTCCTCAGTGGTAGTGCGCATGGGCCTCGAATCCATTGTTAGATTGCTTTACCGCAAGAGGCTGAGAATCGAGCAAGTGAGTGTAGTAAAGAGATGTACATGCGTATGTAATGTAAATAATGAGAACTGCAACTACAGGTGTCCGGGGAGGTGGGAGGGCATATGCGAATCTACAGCTCCACATGCCAAGAACAGATGCTTACTGGGTAAGTAACAATCCATTCAAGGCATGTGTGCTGTAGATACACATGCTTGGCATAGACTATAAAGCAGTACTCTCCCAAAGCAGTGGCTAACCGGTAGATGTTGCAGTGGTCTGAAAAAGTGTCTTTAGCACTGCTTGCCCTACATTGGCTTGTTGGTGTGTTAATACATCCACACAACAGTGTTTGTTAAATGTGTGTGGTGTAAACCATGTTGCTGTCTTACATATGTCAGTTATAGGAATGATACCTAAAAAGGCCAGGGATGCCCCTATTTTGCGAGTGGAATGTGCTCTAGGGGGTATAAAGTTCTTTTAGCTCTTGTATAGCAAGTTTGAATCGATTTAACAATCCATCTTGAAATACCACTTTTAGAGATAGGATTGCCCTTGTGAAGTGGTGCAAAAGAGACAAACAGTTGCTTTGTTTTACAAAACTATTTTGTCCTTTCGGTAGAATACAATAACGCTCTTCCGACATCAAGTGTGTGAAGAGCTTGTTCTGCTACAGAATCAGGTTGAGGGAAGAACACAGGTCTCTCTAGATGAAAAGTAGAAACTACTTTAGGGATGAAGTTTGGGGTTGTACGAAAAACTACCCTATCTTTATGAAGTTGAAAAAAGGTTCTTGTAAGTTTAATGCCTGAAGCTCTCCAACTCTCCTTAATGAAGTGATTGCAATGAGGATGGCAACCTTACATGAAAGGAACTGTAAAGGACAGTTATGTAATGGTTCAAAGGGTGGACCCATAAGTCTTCCAAGTACAATATTGAGATGCCATACTGGTGCCGGTGGTATTCTGGGTTGTATTACTCTAAGTCTTCCATACAGGATTTAATCCTAGGTACTTTGTTCAAAGATAAATGCTAAATGTTTTGCAGATATGCAGCCACTTCTGCAAGGTGCAATCAAATAGATTTGCAAGCTAAATTAGATTGCGGTAGGTGCAGAAGGTAACAATGTTTTGAAAAGAAGCATTCAGAGGATTAATCTTGTTATTACAAATCATTTCCATTTTGCTGCATCACAAGTTCTGGTAGTAGACTTTGATTCTTTTAAATAGTCGTACAGTTTGGTGGCACATTTTAAATATCCAAACTCCATGACTTCAGGAGCCACTTGGGGTTTGGGTGTCTGATTTTTCCACAGTTCAGAGTGGGAAGGCTGGAATTGAGGTGCAGCTTTTGATGTGGAACTACAGAGTTCAAAAAGTGTGGTGTACCATGGTTGATGGGCCCATGTGGGAGCTACCAAAATTAGTGTGAGAGATGTTTGCCTGAGCCTTTGAAACAGGAGTGGGAGAGGCAGAAAAGCGTAAGCAAATATATTTGACCAATTGATCCATAGGACATTGCCTTTGGAGCAAGTGTGTGGGAACCTGGAGGCGAAGTTTAGGCATTTTGCATTGTCTACTGTGGTGAACATCTATTTGTGGGAATCCCCATTTTTGAAAGTATGAAAGGAGAACTTGGGGATGAAGTTCCCATTCATTTATTTGCTGCTTCCTTCTGCTGAGGAAGTTAGCAATTTGATTGTTTACTCCTGGAAGGTGTTCTGCCAGAGGATACATTTTGTGATGAATTGCCCAGCTCCAGATGGTCGGAGTGAGGTGTGACAGCTGAAGTGTGTCCTCCGCCCCGTTTCTGTATATTATAGAAGGCTGTCATGTTGTCGGTTACGGACTAGGACATTGTTGTCTATAATATGAGACTGAAAAGCTTTGAGCACTAGAAATACTGCTAGAAGCTCTAGATAGTCGCCGTGGAAACATTTGTGCTTGTTGTCCGAGACCCTGAATTGTGCAGTTGTGGAGCAGGCACCCAATGTGTGAGATACGTCTGCTGTTAGCACTATCTGTGGAACAGGGTCGATGAAAGGCCCCCCTTTTGATACGTTTTGTGGGTTCCACCACTGCAGAGAGGGATGGGCGGGGTTGTCTACCAACACTGGATCAGTTAATTGACACGGACTGATTCCACTGATGTGCTAAGCATTCTTGTAGAGGACGCATGTGTAGTTTTGTATGAGTCACTATTGCAATGCAGGACGCCCTCATTCCTAGCAATTGCATGAAGGTTTTTTTGGCTTGAAACTGTAATAGCTAAGTTTGAATATTGCGAATTCTGGCTGCACTGGGAGAGGCTAGAGCAGTGTTGAGAGTCGCTCCCAGATAAGACTATTTGCAAAGGCTGTACATGAGACGTTTGGGTGTTGACCGTGAAGCCCAATAGGTGCAGTAGGTTTAGCGTGGTCTAAGTGTGTTTTAAACACTTTTGGTGTGGGCTGGCTTTGATGAGCCAGTCTAAGTACGGGAAGATGTGAATTTGTAATCTTCGGAGATGATCTGTCACTACTTATAGACATTTGTTAAACACTCTGGGGGCAGTAGTATCTCCGAATGGGAGTACTTTGAACTGATTGTTAGCCTGCTATTAGAAATCTGAGATATTTCCGATGAGCTAGATGGATTGGAATGTGAAAGTATGCTTGTTTAAGTCTAGTGTGGACATAAAATCACTGTGCTGAAGAATAGAAGGCACCTACTGAGCAGAAGGTTTCAGCTCAAAAGCATGTTTTTGTTTCGGAGCAGAGTGTTTCGGCTCTGAACCAGATTTGTCCTTTGAACCAGAGAGATTCAGATCCAAAGAGGATTTTAGCTGCATCGATCCCGAACAAGAAGGCTTGACTATTTGTTTCGGTTTTGAGCCAGAAGGCGGGGCATCTGAAACATTGTCTTAGTGCCGAGCTTAGCCAGAATGTAGAGGTGGTGCTGTAGCGTTACGTTTTTTGGAAAAGGTGTTAGGGGGAAAGGTGTCTTTGGTACTCAAGGCACCCTGTCCCAGAGGCAGGTCTTCAGACTCCAAATTGATGTCTAGCTCAGAATCAGACTCTGGAACGGAGAAGGCCTTTTCTGCCGCTGATGATTCAGCGTCTTCATGATCGGATTCTTCGCCGAAAATATCCAGAGTGTGTTGAATGCTTTGGTGTTGCTACATGATCCTCTAGCTCGACATGAAATGCATTTTCTTTGACCAAAACAAGTTACAGGTGTTGCAGTCTTCCCTCTAGTGCTCCGGTGAAAGACAAAAGTTACAAACTTGATGTAGGTCATTGCGAGGGTACTTGGCGTGGCACCGAGGACAGAGTTGGAATGGAGTTTGTTCCATCGGTGAAAGGGTGGACCGACGCAGCTAGGCCCAAGGGCTGCCCCAGATATTTCCGACCGAAGATAGATTTACCAATTGATTTGATAACCAGAGAACAGGGAAACACGTACAAGAACAATACTTTTGAGGGTAGGGTGGATTGCGCACTGAGGGAAACCTTGAAGAACAGTTTAGAACCGGAGTGCAGCAATACATGTCCGAACCCAATGGAGGAAAAAACAATGGAGTGGATGTCCATGCGCACTACACCAAAAGGAGGAGGCCCCTTACCTCATGACTGAAAAGACTTCTTCGAAGAAAAACTTGCAAACATCTGGACCCAACACTAGATGGCAGGAGTAAGCAAAGCATATGTATCTACAGCACACATGTCTCTAACAAACTGAAATCTAAACAGCTGAATGCTCAAGATTGAGAGGATTAGTAGGATCCCCCACATCTCTCCAACAAATATTGAAAGTCACCCACTGCAGAAGACATCTGTAGTGACATGGGCATCCTAGGAGTAACAGGTCCTCCCCTTTCACTCTACAGCCCAGGCTGTAGGCAGAGCAACGTAGGTTGTTTGGGCCTGTGTAACCAAATGTCCAGAAATTCCTTCGACTTACTGGCCCTGCTACATTTTCTGCTCTTCCATGGGCTTGGCTGTATGACACCCGTATGCTCAGGGCTACCCGACCTACCATAATTCTCCAGTCAATTCCACACATCAGGCCGGTTAAAAACTAGGTCAGTCCCCAATGTATCACCTTGAGCTTAGCTGGGAAAAGGAGCATATATTTGATGTTCAAGTTATGGAGTTTCTGCTTCACTGATAGGTAGGCGTGTCTTTGCGCTTGCACCCTGCAGGTGCAGTATGGAAATATTCTGATGGTGTGGCCCTGCAACGGGAGAGGAGGGGGTCTATGTTTTTTTATACTCACTGCAGCACACAGTATTTTTATAATTAAAGAGGGGAGGGTGTGGAACTAGTGGCCGGTGGGCTCCATCACAAAAAAGTGCTGATACAACGCCAAGGCCCAGGACGTCAAACCCATTGTTCCTCAAGGCTTCTGCTCGGTCTCCTTCCTTCTTGCTAATACAGAAATTCCAGAACACAGGGATTGCATCTTCTTACTCAAACTTGTGCATTCACTACATGGATGTCCAGATATTGTATCTTCTTCAACGTCTGGACCGTGATCTGCAGATCTCACTTCCCTGGTCAGGCGCTCTACCTTTTATTCTGTTTCGAGTGAGCGTTCTGCAACTTTTCACAGGTCTGTCCTCAGTAGGTTAATCTCAATCGATATGGAATCCGTTTTGTGTTCCAGGGTGCATTCCGAACTAATAGTTGCCAGGCTCTGGTCGTACAAAGGAATCCATTTTGTGTTCCAGGGTGCATTCCGAACTAATAGCTGCCAGGATCTGGTCGTACAAAATCAAATTTACCTGCTGTGCCTGGCCATCTCACTGTTCAGTCTGCCGGGAAGTTCCTCTGGTGGTGTCCGTAAACTGGTACAAACTGGTCTGTAAGATGTAACGGAGGAGGAGCCAGACTTCTTGAGGTCTGCTAGCCCTCAAACCTGGTAACCCTTCTAGCACACACCAAAAGTATGGCAGTAGGCTCTGCTTAACTCTTACTTCAGTTCCCCAATTGCTCTGGTGATGTTCACTGCGCACTGTGGTCCCCTATAACTAGTCTTAGTAATCATTTTGCAACTGGGCCGCCTCATTTGTTGTTCACAATGCTGTGATAGCCCCAACCAGAGCTATTGACTCCAAGGAACTGTATATAAAGGCTATTTGTGCTTTATTGGTATTGCGGATAACGGTGTGGTGGGTTTCCATCATTGTGGTCTTTTACACAGATAAATATTAGATATTTTTTGTAAACTGGTGTCCTTTTGTAGTGTTTTCACTGTATTACTGTTGGTTATGCACAAATGCTTTACACACTGCCTCTGGGATAAGCCTGACTGCTCGTGTCAACCTACCAAGGGGGTGAGCCGGGGTTATTTTAGTTGTGTAATCCCCTTATCTTGACTAGAGTGATGGATTCTGCCTGGCTTAGGTGTTAACCATAGCCAACCAGAGAAGCCATTACTAATGGAGGAAAACCCCCTGAATGTCCTGGACTCTTTTCCAGGGGCAAAGGCACGAAGCAGGGCAGTACCCAGAATGGTTCAGATAAAAGGGAGTCTAAGAATGAGTCAGGTGTGACTCTTGGGGTTCACTATCTAAGTACCAAAGATGACAGGAGGTATGCCATAGTAGCTTGGAGGGGTTTGGAGGCTGGGGAGAGCCAGCAGCCGGTCGCGGTGTGCGCGTGGAAGAAATTGTTGAGTGTGGGAAGGCGGGGAGGAGTGGCACCTCTGACCTCCGAAGAGGTGCTCCCACCACCATCACTTTCTTAAAAACTCACAAGGAGCTGCTGAAACCAAAAGGGAGCAAAGCAAATTGAAAATGCTCCTGTCCCACCGCAAACCGCAGGTAGTGTCAATGTGCCTAGTATGAAAGGTATATGAAAGTAAAAGTCCTGCAAGTCCAGTTCTACCATCCAGTCTCCAGGGTCTAGGGCATACAAGACCTGGGCCACGGTGAGCATCTTGAATTTCTGCTTCGGAAGAATGCACTGAGATGGGCAAGGTCTAGTAAAGGATGAAGGCCTTGTTACTCCTGCTACTTTTTAGTGCCACAGAAGTACGAACTGCATCCTACTTCTGGCTCTAGGACCCGCTCAAAAGCCCCTTTGGCAAAAAGGGCTTGCACTTCCAGAGCAAAATGGGGAGATAGTCCTCTGTTAGTCGCTGAGGAGATGAAGGAAGGAGATGCAGGGAATGGTGAGGCGCATTCTCTGCGAATGCACTGCAGGACTCCACCTATCCAATGTTATTGTCTGCCAACACAATAACCAAATTTTGCCTCTCCCAGAGTGGGTGTGCTCCTGTAAGGGCATGCTAAAGAGGTCTGACAGGTTTAGGTTGTTGGAAGGCTGTAGAACTGAGCCGTCCTATGACCTTGACTGCGGTGGACAGTGGTCAAGGCCTTGACTGTGAAAACGCTATGTTTACTAGGGGACTGGCAGTGTGGATTACTTCTAAGGTCGTGAAAGCAGCAGTTGAACTGGTGCGCTTGGCAAGGTGGGGAAGACAGGCCCAGAGTGTGAGCAGTAGCCCTGCTCTACTGTAAATGCTCTAGAGCACACTCAGCCTTGTCCCCAATCAGTCGGTCCCGCCAAAAAGCAGGTCTATTAGGCGGAAGTCGACATCGCAAGAGAACCCCAATCTCAGCCACACAAGGCGGTGAATGGCAACACTAGTGCAAATGGTCCACCTGATGAAATTGGTGGTGTCCAAGCCACAACGAATCATGAACTTGGGTCACATCAGGAAAGTCTTGGATTGTCTTATCAAGAACAGGTCGGAGATCTTCAGGCACACTAGGGAGGACTTGTGCTGCGCAACTGTAAGAAGCTGGATCTTTAAATATCTGATATACCGTGCAAAGAGTCCAGTGGTTCCCTTATTAGTGGACAGGGCTTGCAAATGAAATCCCAAAGTGCTCTGTTAAGGGGTAGTGTGGTCGAGCAGCCTTCGGCTTAACAAAGGAGTGCAAGACATTTGAAAATACACACAATGATTAATAAATGATAACACGACTCAGAGATCCACACCAATTTATAAAAATAGCAAGTACCTTCATATTTTTTTAGGCATCAGAGAAAAATCGTTCAGTTAAGTACGTTTTTTTAATATAAATTCTTCTAACTTAAAAAAAAAAATGGACAGTTCAATTTTTGATATTTGCAATGTTATCCTATAGAAGGAAGAACAAGTTCTGCAAACAGGTACAGTACATCGACTTACAGGACCAATCTCGGTGAGTTGAGGTGAGTGGTGGGCAAGGTCCAAGGCAGCATCAGCAATACACCACCAGCGGCAGGAGGGCGGCCGGGTCAGGGTGTAAATCAGTGTCTGGAGCCCCATAGGTTTTCATGGAGATCAGTCACTGCGAAAAGAGGCTGCAGGCTCTAACTGGGGGTTCAGTCGGGGTTAACCATCAGAAGGGTTCAAGACTTGCGATGCTCAGGGACATCTGGAGTCTTCTTCTCCACAGCCCAGGGTGGCAAATGAAGGTCTTTAGGGAACGGATTTTCTTACCCAGAGCAGTTGCGGTTGAAGGGTCCTGTGTGCAGAGGCTGCAGGCAACATCAGTGAGTCCACGAGGGAATGAAATCATGATCGGTTCAAGCTCCGGAGGGCAGGGGAACCTTGTTGGCACCAGTGGGCCACTTCAACTCAGGCCAGAGGCGACCACTCCAGTGGTGGCTGTGTGCGCCATGTTTTGGCGGTTTAAGAGGCCTAAGTCTTTTCTTTGGAGTTTCTTCATAACAGATACACTGTTCACAGGAAGTCTTGGTCTTTATTGAAGGCAGGCAGTCCTTCCAGGTTCTGGAGGCACACAGCTTCAGGACAAGTCATCTTTGGCGCAGGTTAGACTGTGAGCGGGAGACAGATCAGCTGGAACGGGGCCAGTTCGGGTGCTCTCGTCAGTCTTCTGCTTTCATGGATCTTTGCGTCCTTACTAGTTCATAAGGACTGCTTCTCCGGCGCTAGGGGCTCCCTATATACTTAATTTACTGACGTTAGGGGAATGAAGGTAGTAGGCAATGGGCTGACCCTTAGGGTCACTACGCCCCCACATATGACCACTTCCTGTGGGAAGCAGGCATAACCCTGCCCCAGAACTCCTAAGCATGCCATCACAGAGATGACTACTTCTGAAAAATTGTCTCCATTTCACAGTAGCCCACCTTAGGGGGTGGTACTAGCCTGGTGGTCGCTTGCCTACCTGACTAGCTAATTTTCCCACCTATCCATGTGCTAAGGCGGCTATGGACAGAGGGTGGCTTCCTCAACTTTAAGCCAAAGGCGACAACTTCTTTGAAGCTCGCCGGTCCAAGCAGGCTAATCAGCAGGTCATCCTCTGGGAGGTATTAAACCCTCTTTAAGGACAGGCTTTTGTTCTGGGTCACCACTTGTGGGACACCCCCGCGCCGCACGGCCACCAGCTGCTGCGTGTGCCCCCAGTGCCTGCCTCTGTCTCAGCGCCGGCCTCGCTGCCGCCCTGAGCGCTCTCCTTGGTTTTCCCCGTATTTTGCCTGAAAATTGTGCTTGTTTTCTTCGTGTTTCTCTGACTTTTTGCCCGTATTTTGCCTGAAATTGTGCTTGTTCTCTTCGTGTTTCTCTGACTTTTTGCCCGTATTTTGCCTGATATTGTGCCTGTTTTCTTCGTGTTTGTCTGACTTTTTGCCCGTATTTTGCCTGAAATTGTGCTTGGTTTCTTCGTGTTTCTCTGACTTTTTGCCCGCTTTTTGCCTGCATTTGTGCCTGTCTTTGCATCTGCCCATCTCGCCGCCCCCCGCTCCCGCTTCCCGCCACCGCCTTAGCCCCGCCCCTTTTTTCTTCTGTTTCCCTCCCCGCTCCCGCCTCCCAGCTGCTCCGCCCACCCGCGCACTTGGCCTTAAATGGCGACCGTGCGACGCAGGTGAGTGTGACCCACTTGTGGGACACCCCCGCGCCGCACGGCCACCAGCTGCTGCGTGTGCCCCCAGTGCCTGCCTCTGTCTCAGCGCCGGCCTCGCTGCCGCCCTGAGCGCTCTCCTTGGTTTTCCCCGTATTTTGCCTGAAAATTGTGCTTGTTTTCTTCGTACCCACCTCAAGTGCATCCTGCTCAACACCCGCTCCGTCCACAGACACGCCGTAGAACTCTGGAACCTGCTCGACACCACCGCCCCCGACGTTGCCTTCATCACCGAGACCTGGATGAACGCCTCCTCAGCCCCAGACATCGCCATCGCCATCCCAGAGGGCTACAAGATCACCCGGAGGGACCGCGACAACCAGACCGGAGGAGGCATCGCCATCATCCACAGAGACACCATCCGCATCACGACCAACACCGACGACACCCTCACCACCGCTGAACACCTGCACTTCCAGATCCACACCAACCCGAAGACCACCCTCAGAGGCACCCTGATCTACCGACCCCCGGGACCACGCACACGATTCAGCGAGGACATCGCCGACTTCGTCAGCCCGCACGCTCTCCCCTCCGCCGACTACATCCTCCTGGGGGACCTCAACTTCCACCTTGAGAACAACAACGACCGCAACACCACCACCCTGCTCGACAACCTCGACAACCTCGGACTCAAGCAACTGGTGACCACCCCCACCCACCTCGCCGGACACACACTCGACGCCGTCTTCTCTTCCAGCAAAGACGTCACCTTCAGCCACGCAACAGGACTCCACTGGACGGACCACAGCTGCGTCCACTTCACCTTCAGAAGAACGACGATCCACCACCTCCAGCAACAGGTTGCTCGAAGAAGCTGGAA
This sequence comes from Lissotriton helveticus, assembly GCF_964261635.1. Taxonomy (NCBI): domain Eukaryota; kingdom Metazoa; phylum Chordata; class Amphibia; order Caudata; family Salamandridae; genus Lissotriton; species Lissotriton helveticus. Next base: position 414,830,587 of record NC_136068.1, read on the forward strand.
CAAGATCACAGCCGACCAGCTCACCGCCTCCCTGAGCCAGCACCCTCCCGACAACTCAGCGAACCCCAGCCAGGCCGCCGACAACCTCACGAAGTGGATCAGCAACTGCGCGGACGAACTCGCCCCTCTGAGGACCCCGCCCAGCAGATCCTGCAGCAGAAAAACACCATGGTTCACCGACGAACTCAAGTGCTCCAAGAAGAACTGTCGAGCCCTCGAGAAAGCCTGGAGAAGGGAACCAACGACGGACAACATGGCCACCCTCAAACTCGCCACCCGGAAACACCACCAACTGATCCGCGCCACCAAGAAAAATGCATACAAGGACCGGCTGGACAACAACGCACACAACTGCAAGGAACTCTTCAACATCGTGAAAGAGCTCTCCAACCCCAACGCCGGAAACAACGACATCACCCCGTCGCAAGACCTCTGCAACTCCCTCGCGTCCTACTTCCACAACAAAATCACGGACATACACAACAGCTTCAACAACCAACCAACGCAAGCCACAACCGCAACGACTCCACCATCCACCACCCTCCGCACCTGGACCCCGATCAGCACCGAAGACACCATCCGCACCATGAACTCCATCCATTCCGGATCTCCGACTGACCCCTGCCCTCACCACGTCTTCAACAAGGCCGACGCTGTCCTCGCACCCCACCTGCGGGACATCATCAACACCTCCTTCGACTCCGCCACCTTCCCTGAGAGCTGGAAGCACGCCGAAATCAGCGCTCTCCTCAAGAAACCCACAGCAGACCCCACCGACCTCAAGAACTACCGTCCCATCTCGCTCCTCCCGTTCCCGGCCAAAGTCATCGAGAAGACAGTCAACAAACAGCTGGCCGCCTTCCTCGAGACGAATGGATCCCTCGACCCCTCACAGTCCGGCTTCCGAGCGAACCACAGCACGGAGACCGCCCTCATCGCCGCCACCGACGACCTTCGAACTCTGATGGACAACGGAGAAACAGCGGCCCTCATCCTCCTGGACCTCTCCGCGGCCTTCGACACTGTCTGCCACCGCACCCTAGTACAGCGCCTCAGCAACATCGGAATCCAGGAGAAGGCACTGGAATGGATCACCTCCTTCCTCGACGGAAGAACACAAAGAGTCCGCCTACCACCGTACAAGTCAGAGGCCACCAAAGTCATCTGCGGCGTACCCCAAGGATCCTCGCTGAGCCCAACCCTCTTCAACGTCTACATGAGCCCCCTCGCGGCCATCGCACGCCAACACAACCTGAACATCATCTCCTACGCCGACGACACCCAGCTGATCCTCTCCCTGACCAACGACCCCGCCACCGCCAGAGCCAACCTGCACGAAGGGATGAGAGACGTAGCCGAATGGATGACGACCAGCCGCCTGAAACTGAACTCAGACAAGACGGAGGTCCTCATCCTGGGCTCCACGCCCTCCGCCTGGGACGACTCCTGGTGGCCCCCCGCCCTGGGCACCGCACCTAAACCGACAGACCACGCACGGAACCTGGGCTTCATCCTGGACTCCTCCCTCTCCATGACAAGACAAGTCAACGCCGTCTCCTCGTCATGCTTCAACATCCTGCGCATGCTACGTAAGATCTTCCGGTGGATCCCCACCGAGACGAGGAAGACGGTCACCCAAGCCCTCGTCACCAGCCGACTGGACTACGGCAACGCCCTCTACGCCGGAACCACGGCCAAACTCCAGAAGAGACTCCAGCGGATCCAGAACGCCTCGGCGAGACTCATCCTCGACATCCCCCGACGCAGCCACATCACCGGACACCTGAGAGATCTGCACTGGCTCCCGGTCAACAAGAGAATCACCTTCCGGCTCCTCACCCACGCGCACAAAGCCCTACACGACCAAGGCCCGAGCTACCTCAACAACCGGATCAGCTTCTACACTCCCAAGCGCCTCCTCAGATCAACCAACCTCGCCCTCGCCGCCGTCCCCCGCATCCGAAGAGCGACAACAGGAGGAAGATCCTTCTCCTACCTGGCAGCCAAGACCTGGAACTCACTTCCGACCAATCTGCGCCTGACCCAAGACCACCTCTCCTTCAGGAAGAAGCTCAAGACCTGGCTGTTCGAGCAGTAGCGGCACCCCCCCCCCTCCCAGCGCCTTGAGACCCTACGGGTGAGTAGTGCGCTCTACAAATGACCTGATTGATTGATTGATTGATTGATTGGGTCTCCAGAGGGCAAAGGCTCTCACCCTAGGAGGCCAGAACAGATGACAGGAACCAGTCAACAAGCACACCAGAGATTGGTACGTTTTCAGGGGGCACTTCGAAAGTGCCCCCTGGGTGCATGTATTGGTAAATCCAAAACTTGCATCAGGGGGGGTTTGCCAATATGAGATGCTTGGTACCAAACATCCCCATTTTCAGTGAAGCAGTCATGTAGCTGGGGAACTCATGAACTGGCTTCCCTGTCCACTTGCACGGTTAGCAATGGGACTGACCAGCACATGGGCATAGCTGTTCATGCAGATATACCCTCACATGTAATAATCAGCAACCTGCCTTATAGCAGTTAGGCCTGCTGTACACTTGTGACTTACAAATGTGACATTCAGTGGTAGGGGACATGAGACGTGTGACATGTCATGTTTTCACTTTTGTCTGCACCAAGACACAGCCTGCAGTGGCAGACTTGCATGTACTTGTTGAAGGGTGTCTTAGAATGGCACAATTTGTGCTGCATCCCTTAGGGGCCCCCTTTAGTACCTCTGGCCCTAAATGCCAGTGTACCATTTACTAGGGACTTCTAGCGTGCTAAAGGTTTTGCCAAAAGGGGGAACAATTGTACAGGTTTAGAAAAGAGCTCTGGCACTGGTGGCCTGGTTAGCAGGTACCCAGTGCATTTTCAGTTGCAATCACATAATTTACCAGGTAAAAAGTGGGGTTGTCCATGTCAAAAAGGGGCACTTTACTACAGCCACTGAGTCCCAAAGGGCGTGGGAATATAGTCCTAACAAGTAGCTGGCATTAACCGATCGAACGGTGGGGGAAGAAAACACCAGTTTCCACATCTTCTCCACTCGTTTAGATTCCCTGTGGTAGAGAAAGTGTTGGGTTTGAACTGGCTTGCACAACTAGAATTTCAGGGAGGGGTGCTGTGAAAGAAAAGCCGGGTCACAGAGCTGGGTGATGGCACCTGGCAACTTGTCAACTGAATAGAGGGTCAGAACACGGTTTGGCCCATGCCTCTATAAGGTATCTCAATGCCTCATTAAATTGAAGAAGCTGAGAAGATGTTCGTCCCGGTTGGAGTACTTCTGTCAAAACACTGATCTTAACCTCCAGGTCCCCACTTTAGAGTTTAAGTACTTAAGCCACCGAACACTCAACCATGCCATAAGAAGAGGTTTCCTCTGTGGCTGGTGGCGGAGTGGGTGCCTTATGTGCTATAGGGCACGACTTCAATCTAGGTCACACCGGCATCAATCACTGTCAGAGAACTAATGGGAATGCCTCCTTTGACGTCAACTGAGTCAGCAACAGTGTCCAAGTCCCCAGGGCTGACGCTGGTCATGGTGCGAGAAGCAGCTTCAGAACTGGAGCAGGAGTCAAGATGGGATAAAAGTGTCTAACAAGCGAAGAGGGCAAACTTGGTACTCCAGATGGAGGCCCTCTCAGCTCCTGGGGGCTCGAAGGCGCTCAAATGCAAGTCAGTAGGAATCTGAAGAGATGAAGCATAGGTGAGCGGAGCTCTTCAATCTGATGTCATGTGCTTGGTATCCCCTGAAACTAGATGTGCTGTAAATAATTTTGGGATAGGCTCCGAAGTTGGTCGCATTTGGGAGAAAAATTGAGTTGTAGTGCCACCCCTGTAATCTGCAGCTAGAAGTCTATCAGAAGTTATTGTTTGTTGAGGTCTGAGCGCCTGACCCCAAAATCCCCGAGAAGTAAGGTGCCTCACCCCTACTGACAGGAGCGTGAAATGCATAAAGGGTTGTACAGTTTGCACAGCCATAAGTTGGTTCAACACCAGGACACCAGTTGCAAACCATCTCAGCAGCAGTTGGGGCCCCAGGAGCCCCTCTATGCCCTGGAGCCCCCAAAAGGGGTCAGGCAAAATTATTTTGTGCCATGTAATGTTCACCCACCGCACATTTAAAAGGTTTTCAAGCATCCTACAACTGTCCGAAAGTATGCATCTTCTGTGAGCGCTCGGAACTAGGTATGCGCAAAATGCCACAAAAGACTGGTTTGCATGAAAAATGAGCAAGGTATGCTCTTGCATACCATTTTCACTCCAAAGTGCATTTTGTGAAAAACTTGCATATTTTGCCTGTATTCTGAAAAAATACAATGTGATTTGCATATTCTTAGTTTAAACGAGACAATTAGCTTGCTGTAACATCCTAGGTAAATAGCATCCAAGATCTACTGCCTCTCAATAGATTATAGTCCAGCTACCTTCTTTCTGAGTACTCTCAGCAAAGTGCTTTCTACACGGAGCTTTCATCCACAGGCATAACTCTTCACTTCCCAGACAGGTGTAACAAGACCATTTTCACCAGAATTTATGCAGAGCTGGATTGTTTGTGTACGGCCTCTAAATAGTGGCTGTAGGAAGCTGGGTTTCTTTTTCAGTAACCCTCCCCCACGTTTTGCCAGATTTCCGATGCACTGTGACTTGATGTGCCATGGGTCCCTGCCAGTCAGATTCCCAGGGCCTGTGTTCCTTTCCAAAACTGTACCTTTGTACCCCAATTGAAACCTCCCTGGCAACATGCAGGTCCCCTGTAAAAGGGACTAAGGTCTCTGTGTCTCTCTCTCTCTGTGTCTGTCTCTCTCTCTCAGTCAGTGTCTCTCGGCGTCTCTCTCAGTCTCTGCGTCCGTCTCAGTCTCTGCGTCCGTCTCA